>NC_141756.1:11343000-11680500 GCF_982258835.1 Parasteatoda tepidariorum | reverse complement strand
TGTTAAGTTTGTAAACGACCTTTTGGGACACCCTGTATACATATATATATATATATATATATATATATATATATATATATATATGTGTGGAATACAGATCCGATCTACGAAGCATTCATCCTATCACGTGATGATATCAAGGACACTTACCTCTACATTTACTCTTTCTTTACAATTACACCATGTAGTTGGAATGACTGGCTCTAGGAGGATGCCAGTGGAAATTGTAGCTTATCAGATTATTTTGTTATAATTAAGTTTAGCACAGCTTCTTTATTTTTGAGAAACCCTCGCTTCACCCCCTTTATCCTACAAATGGGGGCTCGTCCACGGGAATGTGAATTGCGATTTGGGCAAATAACTTTTCATTTTTCAACGATTATAGCCAACGAGTCAAGGTTGAGCTATTACAAACTATTTGAGTCGAGCAGGGCCAAAATTAATCCATTCTACAACGTCGATTACGTCGCGTAGGACGATAATCACTAAAAATTACTTCCTTAAAAAAAAAAAAAAAAAAAAAAAAAAAAAAAAAAACGCTGAGCATTGCGTAACCAAACTTCGAAAATAAAAACTGTGGACCAAAAACTGTGACAACGAATCCATTTTCAAGTGCCGCGCAGGGTTGACTTGGATGAAAAACTACAACTGCTAGAAACGCTGTGAAGTTCCTGGAAACAATTAGATTTGCTGTGGAAATTGCCGGAAACAACTAGAATCGTCATCGAAGTTGCTGGAAAGTACTAAAATCACCATCGAAGTTGCTTGAAACTACTGAAACTACCGCATATCGTCAACTGATGCAGAGTTCATGCCTGAATTGTGAGTTGCACCAGTGTTACCGGATACCAAAAATTTTATCTGCAAAGAAACCTTTGAAGTAGGTGACTCTTTATTTTTCTTATTCTTTTTACGAACATTGTGAAAATGTATAAAGCTATAAAAACAGATTTGACAAATTTAACCCAAGAACTAAATATTCCTACTCCTTCTAACGCTACAGTAACCGAACTAAAAACTATAGTTGAAAATTCAGACGAATATAAAAATGACCCGAATGCAGTAAAGGAACTATTAGACGAAATTATAAACGCAAGGAAATTAATAGCTGACGAAGAATTAAAAATGCAACAACTTAATTTAGAACTAGAAAAAGTAAAATTAGCTAGAATAGAAAAAGAAATTCAACTTCAATCACTTAGTCAAAATGAGCAAAATATGAGTGTAAACAAAACAGAAAATCTTGTTAAAGATAAATATTTTTTCCCAAACATCAGACAGTGCGTAGAAAATGTAATTAAAAGTTGTGTTAAGTGTATTTTAGTAAACAGGAAAAAGGGAAAAGCTGAGGGTTCATTAAATCCAATTCCAAAAGGTGAAACTCCATTAGACACATATCACATTGACTTTATCGGTCCAATGCCATCTACCAATAAAAACTACAACCATATTTTTTCTGTGGTAGATGCATTCACAAAATACGTATGGCTCTATCCTGTAAAATCTACATCATCATTCGATGCTATTCAGAAATTAAACCTACAACAAACAAATTTTGGAAATCCTAATAGACTGATTAGCGATAAAGGTGCCGCGTTTACTTCTAAAGAATTTAGCGACTATTGTGCAAATGAAGACATTACTCATCTTACCATCACAACTGGAATCCCACGAGGAAACGGAATGATTGAAAGGATTCACGAGACACTTATTCCCATTTTAGCAAAACTATTCATAAACGATCCAGAGAAATGGTATAAATACGTACCATTAGTACAAAGAACATTAAACTCTACTACATCTAGAAGTACCAAATACTCGCCATTTGAACTGCTCACTGGCATTAAAATGAAACAAAAACAAGATGACAAGCTTTTGGAAATATTGAAGGAAGAACATGAAAACACCATTATGTGTAACAGACAAGAAATTCGTGACAACGCTAAAGTCAACATCTACAAGATTCAAGAGGAAAACAAGCGAACATATGACAAAAAGCGGAAGAAAGCTCACAAGTATGAGAAAGGTGATGTCGTTGCTATTCAACGAACGCAGTTCGGTACAGGACTCAAGTTGAGACCAGTGGCGTAGTGAGCTTAACTCGCGCCCGGGGCACAATACCTTTTTAGCGCCCCCCCTACTCGAAAAAATATTATATGTAAAATATACTCGCAAATTAATAAATATGTATATAAACATCTAGAATTAGTTCAAAAGATACCTATTATTTATTTTATATATTTATAAAGAAATATTTTAAAAACACGCAGTTTTAAAGCAATAAAAAAGTAAATATTTATTATCTCTAAAGAGATACATATTTTTAATAATAGTATGATTATAATACATTTATAAAACTAAATACTATGCATAAATTTTCCTTACTTTTGATGAGGCAAATTTATTAATGATATCATCAAAGGTGATCATTTCAAATTTTTCTCCTACCACACTTAAAAATGCTAGGTCACTTAGGCGATCTTGTCCTATCGTTGGTCGTAGATACGTCAAAATTTATTTTAATTTGCTGAATGAACGTTCACAGCTAACAATTGATACTGAGATAGTCAGGAGTATTTGAAGTGCCACTCTCAGGTTTGGAAAAACATCTTCTCCATACTAGATTATAAAAGTGAGAAATTCTAATGGATTTTTGGGTTCAATTTCTTTTCTACTGCGGAGTAACATTTTGCAGTCACATATTTCGATAAAGAGTTCTATTTCATTGAAATCTGTATTATAAAATTCACTCAAATGTTTGCAATTTTTTTCAAGGTCGTTATCAACATTATCCTCTTTTAATAAATTTCCAAAGTCTAGTAGAAATCCAAATTTGAAATTAAGATCACTTTATCGTGTACATATTTCTTGTTTTAGACGATCAAGAACGCTTTTCATAACGCGAGAAATTTCACTTTTTGCTGAAAGACCAACATCACGAGCCAATTCTTCGTTCATTTTGCGTCGTCTTCTTACACGTATTGTTGTATCATTATCCCATTTTTCACAAAGAGACTTCGCTTTTTCCATTGCCTCTTCACAGAGCTTGTCTCGAATTTCGGCTAGTTCAGTCGCTACTGATTCAAGATCATGGAACGCTTCTCTAAAATTCATTCTAGGATCTTGAAATCTGAGCTGCACACGATCAATCCTCCTTAAGATTTCATACCAGAAATGAACTGAAGCTATGAAACTAAAAGTTAGTATATTTTGCAATAGAATTGTAGTTTCACTGCTGATGTCACTTGTAGTGGTAGTGTTCTCTGCGAATTTTTCTAATACTTCTTCTATATTCTCTAGCCCAGTCATGTCAAAGATACGGCCCGCTGGTTCGTATCAATACGGTCCGCAATCGCGATATGCCACAGAATGAAGAATCGTGTTTTTTAGAGCTTTTAGACTTCACTCGATTCCTCTACGGAAGTTTTAAAATGTGAACACTACATTTATAAGTAATTTCAAGGGCAGCGCGTGCCTAGACAAGCGAGAGAGATAGACAGTAACGCCATTTCTTAGCAACAAGCGGAATCTTCGACTGGAATATACTTAGCAGCACAACTACGGATGGCGCTCCTGCCATGGCTGGCAATCATTCGGGTGTTGTAACTAAATTAAAACAGAAAACATCAGGGAATTTTGTGGGATTTCCCTGTATAATTCATCAGAATCATTGGCATCCAAGCATTTAAAAATAGACCATGTCATGCTACCTATAATTAAAATAGTAAATTTTACAAGGAGCAGAGGACTAAATCACCGACAGTTCGGGCAGTTTTTACAAAGTTTCGACGAAAATTTTTTGATGTCCCTTATTTCCCTGAAGTTCGTTGGCTCAGTCGAGGAGTAGTTTTAGAAAGATTTTTTGCATTACGTGACCCTATTCAAGCTTTCATGTAAGAAAAAGGCAACCCAATTGATTGCGACAATGACTGGTGGATTGATTGTGTCTTTTTGGTAGATATGAATTAACACTTGACTGATCTGAATGTAAAATTACAGGGTAAATCTGATTGTCACTCAAATGTATTCATGTATTCAAGCCTATGAAACAAAGTTGAGGCTGTGGGAAAATCAGGTAAAAAATCAAACTTTGGATCATTTCTCTCATTTAAAATCATTTGGCACAGTGAACCAAAAAAAATTGGACCAGTATTCTCAACTTCTGCAAAATCTGATCACGGAATTCAACAATCGTTTTGAAGACTTCCACAAAATGAATGAAACGGAATTCCCAATTTTCAACAATCCATTCAATTTTGAAGCTTCACAGGCACCAGTTCATTTGCAAATGGAGTTGATAAATTTTCAATCGGACAGTATTTTGAAAGAAAAATTTAAAGAGGTTAACGTTCTTGCATTTTATACACAATATTTCAAGAGTTTGGATAACTACCCGGAATTAAAAAAGCATGCAGCACGCATTCTGAAAACAAGAGAAGTCAGGTATCTGGATTCTCGAGCTCAAAATAATTACCATCTTTTATAACTTTGATATGATTTTTAACAACCGTATATTATATACCATATAATTAGATAAATAAAATGTTATAATAGTTGAGTACATTTTTTTATTTGAATCTGGCCCGCCTACTCATTCTAAATTTAATATATGGCCCTCTGCAAAATTTAGTTTGACACCTCTGCTCTAGCCCATCGTACAGATAATTCTCAGATAATTTTACCTCATCTACAGATAATTTTAATACAGATAATTCTCAGGCACACAACAAATACGGCGTTTGTGTCCTTTCCTATAAACGATGTATTTGTTCTGTGCCTGAGAAGTATCGATATTAAAAAATAGACGATCCTTTAGTTGTTATTTTCGGGATATTTTTTTCAGTGACTGTACATATAAGTACATTAGAGTGTTGTTGTTATCGTTTTAAAATAACAAGCGTAAGCTACATAGCGTTCATAGAAATAAAAATAATTAGTGTTCCGAAAGAAAGAATGTTTGTACACTGCAAATATTCATTATAACATATTATTTCATCCGACAAATCAAGAAAGGAGGAGATAATTTATGTAACCACACAGTGTAGATGTCATAAGGAAGTGCAGACAGACACAGGTCGAGTCAGTCCTGCCAGTAGAAAAGACGTGCCATTTCTATTATGAATATATTATTACAGTTTGATTTAGACTGTTAGTGTTCCTTTTTATTTACGAATTAACATTTATTATATTACACTGGCACTAAATTTAAAATATATTTTCCCGAAATCAATTATAATAAAAATTATCCTACAATTTCTTGTTTTGCGGACCATTTGGCGCCCCTTTGCGAGTAGCGCCCGGGGCATGATGACCCCCCTTGCCCACCCCTCGCTACGCCACTGGTTGAGACCAAAATTCTACGGACCTTATGAAGTTACGAAGGTGAACAACAACGATAGATACAATGTCAGAAAACTTGGAACTCACGATGGTCCTAATATGACTTCTACTGCCGCAGACCATATGAAGATCTGGGGAAATTGAGGAACCATATGGACTGAGAAAAAAAAAAACTTATAATTTTGTTTGTTTCTTATAGCCAATTGTTTTGAAACATTTGCTTTTGTACTGTTCTTTTTTTTCTTGTGTAATTTCAGAAAATGTCCTTGGAACAAACATGTCTATTGGTGAGAAAGTGGTCACCGCGGTCGGTGAAGAGCAGGACGGCCGTGTGGAATACAGATCCGATCTACGAAGCATTCATCCTATCACGTGATGATATCAAGGACACTTACCTCTACATTTACTCTTTCTTTACAGTTACACCATGTAGTTGGAATGACTGGCTCGAGGAGGATGCCAGTGGAAATTGTAGCTTATCAGATTATTTTGTTATAATATATTTTTATTAAGTTTAGCACAGCTTCTTTATTTTTGAGAAACCCTCGCTTCACCCCCTTTATCCTACATATCAATATATATATATATATATATATATATATATATATATATATATATATATATATATATATATATATATATATATATATATATATATATCTTTATATATATATATATTTTATATATATATATATACATATATATATATATATATATACATATATATATATATATATATATATATATATATATATATATATATATATATATATATATATATATATCTTTATATATATATTTTATATATATTTATAATAATGAATTTTTTTTTTAAAACTGCATCCTGCTTACTGTACAATAGCTCATTAATCAAGTTTGGGAGAGGGGGAGTTTTGTCCTCCAAACCCTCCCCAGATCTCTACTTCACTGCTTCGAAATGGGTAAGAACGCTCGATTTGATATTAAATTGAGATGAAACTTAAATCATTCTCCCATTTTTTGGAGTTTCTCAACATCGAATTCCGATAGGTATTACACCACAGTTTTCACAATGTGTTAGTGACAAAATAAATTTTGTTCTTTCTTTGTTTTAACAATGAGTTTACAGTTTATTTTTAAGAAAATATTTTCTACTATTTTATGCTATTGAATTTCGTTAAAGAAAGAAAAAAATTAATATTTTACAACAGTACTTACAATTAACGAAATGTAAATGTCGTAAAGAACATTTTCAGTTATTTTATTTGAGTCAAAAGAATGGTAACCGTGTGAGGATAATTAGAAATAAGCCTAAGAATGTTTCAGACTTTAAACTCAAGCGAAATGACAGACATAGTCGGACAGAATTCAGCTCTTCCGCTTAAGCCCTCTTAAAAAAGTGGTATACTTACTCGTGGAAGACTTTTTGCCTTCGTGGAGGACTTTTTGATGGAACTAAACCACATTTGCGTTACATGGATTGGAAAACCACAATACCTCCCATTGTTAGCCTGAAGGTAAGGGAACTTTTAGCTAAGATCCGTCTACAACTGAGGATATTTCACGTCATCACTGTGTCTTTCCTTGTTAAGTTGAAACAAAGACAACGTAACGTTTGAAAATGCTTTTAAAATATTGAGAAAATAATTTCATTCATATTTGTTAAATTGCAAAATGCGCTATATTTTTGTTACAACTCTTAGTTTTTGAAAATAAGTGTAATAAAAATATTCTTGCATGTACGTACTATTGAAGAATGAAAAAGTGAAAAAAATTACTTTTTTACTTAAGTGCTTTATTTGATGAAAAGTATAAATAATATTAAAAGTACATATATATATATTTTCGTCATTATTCCAGTGGTTATTACTCGAGTTAAAAGAAAAATAACAATCCCTTAAGAATAATTACAAATAAACTTACGTATGTTATAAATTAGGACTTTCAGCACGAAGCAAAAAAAGAATCAGCTAACAAGGAACTCGACCAAGCATAAACTGAAAGCTATTCAAAATACGCGCTTGACTAAATCCGTTCATTCGGCTTAAGACTTCAGCAAAAAAAGATTTTTTTTTTTTTTTTAACAATTCGATAGAAATAGATAGAAAAATTTCTCGGCGCCATTCTGAAACCTTCATTGTTTTATTTTTAACTCGTCATCAAATATAAAAATTTCATCGCATGTAAGAAAATATTTAATTAAATATTTCTTTCGATGCTTGTGAGACGTTTTTACTACCCGAATAAAAATCTTTTCGAGCATGCATTATAAGAGAATGAAAGTATTCTTTAAACCTTCTTAGCAATGCAATTACCGAAGAAGAAAAAAAGAACAGTATGAATGTCAAACGCTCTGAAATTACGTACATCCATTTTTGATTGCAGAAACTCAAGCACCCATTTTAAGGCTGAAGAAAGTGAAGCACCCATTAAAATGAAAGCGTAACTTGTACGCGGAGAACTTGCAATATTAATTGCCTGTGTGCTATCATTTAATAAAAGTTGGTAATTTTAATAAAGCCCAAATATTACATAATTAAAATTTATGAAATGAAGTAAAAAAACAATACAAGTTTATAAAATTACAAGCAAGTTTACAAATTTATAAGTTTACAAATTTATAAAAGGAGAGTCTGCACCACCCTCTCCCGCCTAGCTACCGGCCATCTAAAAGGTTTACTATTTTCTGAAGGAATAAACACCTATCCCCTCTGCCCTAAATGCCATCTACACCGGGCATCCGCCGATCATATCCTGAACTGTCTTGATCTTCTCTGAGAAGACTCAACTCCTCTTTTGGTCTTCGATTTCAGGTCAACGAGTTCATGGATCTGGTCTGACTTCGTCAGGCCATATGAGGATAAGCAACAACAGCAACAAAAATGTCTGAAGTATAAAAATTTACATATATGTAAAATGCTGGATATGTTCAATGGTAATGCTGAATGGTGTGATAATGTCAAATATATTTACGAAATAAGCCGCCCATGTGGCCGAGTGGTAAGGACAAAGAATATACATAGAGGAAGAAGTCTAGCTACCTTAGGCATATTGTAAGTCATTCCCCCAAGGTTTGGTGCTTTCCTTGTATATAATAAGAAAATCAACATTTAGGGACACAGTAGCAAAAGTGATTTTCAACCTCCTTTCCTCCCAATCATTGCTGGGAATAAGGAGAAGAAGAAAATTGTTCTCTTTCTATTTATTATAAGTTTGTTCTATATTTTTTATACTATTGATAAACGGTACTGCAGCGTATCTACCACTACAAAATTACAACTACAATTCACTAGTATATAAGACATGTTAACTCAACTCTATGTCGGGGTACCTTTTCATAGATGACGGTTGACATAGTCGATTACTCCTCTCCCCACAGGTACTTTACTGTTAATAAAGACATTCCTTTGAGAATATATTTATATAATTCATATTGATTAGATCTGTTAACACATTTTGACATAGAAAGAAAGAATAAGAGGTGAGTGGCAGCGTGCCCAATCATACATGTAGAGTAGCCCAACAACCGGTTCACAGGTGACGTACCGCCTGACAGTCACTTTGCTTCGTGTACT
This sequence comes from Parasteatoda tepidariorum, assembly GCF_982258835.1. NCBI lineage: Eukaryota > Metazoa > Arthropoda > Arachnida > Araneae > Theridiidae > Parasteatoda > Parasteatoda tepidariorum. The sequence continues at coordinate 11,671,606 of NC_141756.1, read as the reverse complement.
CATTCACTGGATTTTGACGATCTGTTAAATCTGAGTATATTCTTCACTCTGTAAGTTGTTCTTTAGGTAGAGAATACAGCACCGAGCAGTTCCCTGCTTTAGTTACGTATTCTAATCCAGAAAAAACATGGAAAATAAAGATTAATGAAAAGAGAAGTAGAAAAGATATCAAAATAAAATATTTTTAAAAATATTTAAGGAAAAATAATTAAAAACCGGTAAACAAAATAATGAAAAGATGTAATCTCTTCATCAGCTCACGCGATTATATCCGCAAAATGAGTGCTTTCTAATATTGTATCAACAGAGCTAAAGCAAAATACATCAATGCAATAGCGTAAGGAGCACTTGAGAAATTGAAATGAAAATGGAACATATAAAGCAAAAAATACATACGAAATAAAACATATCAAACTAAAAACAAAAAATAAAAGAAAATGCTGAACAAAACGCAAAACGAAATCTATAAGGATACATGTATTCTATATATATATACTATACAAAGTTGAATAAGTAGGAAACTTCAAATCAAAATACAAAATTACCATACATTGAACTATCTTAGAAAGTGCAAATTCAAATAAAGAGTTATAATGAAGTTTGGGAGAAGTAAAGGAACAATGAATAGGAGAGAGGATGAAAAATGTAGAGGTTGTTTCACCGTCTTTGAGAAAAAGAAAGGAGAATAATTTGAGTTTTTAATATCTTTTTAGACTAGAGCAGTATTGTAAGGATAAACCTTTGGCAGCATTATATAATAGCAGTTATTGTATTTATTATGGGCACAAGAAAACATATTGTCTTCAAACATATTTGAAAGATAATATGCATCTTGATTCCACATAATCTGTTTTCTTCACACAAAATGTAAGAAAAAATTTGTAATGTGATATCTCGAGATTCGACTACGAATGTGGTAATCTGTATTTTAGCTTGTTTCATGCTTACATAATCTCTCTTGTTACTTATATCATCTGGAATTAATACAATTCTAATTGGTTATATGACGTTTCTAATGGAAATAACTGTAATTGAATATAAAATACAGGATTTGTTCAGAAAAAAATTCGCTTGATTTTTTTTATTTTTAGGACCCAGGGGAATATTTCTTCTCGGTAGAAAAAATAATTCGTCAATACTTTTGCCAAAAGTCATTTTTCTTCGCTGAATTAACGATTTAATCGCAATTGGCGAGTTCGCGAGCGAATGCTTAGAGTAGGCTCTCTTTCTTTCTTTATATATATATATGCTATTATATAATATATATATATATATATATATATATATATATATATATATATATATATGCTATTATATAATATATATATATATATATATATATATATATATATATATATATATGCTATTATATAATATATATATATATATATATATATATATATATATGCTATTATATAATATATATATATATATATACACTGGTTATCATAAATTAAGGAAAAATCACAAAAATAGCGATAACTCTTTCAAAAGTAACCCAAAACCGTGCAAAATTTGCATATGTTGTCCACTAAGAGTAGCTGAGTAAAATTGCAATATGCAAATGTGGCGCTGCACTCGGCTTACGTCATCTGCCTGGAGCATAAAAGTCCAAGTTTGAGAGAAAGCACACAAATTTTACTGTGATTGCGACATTGAAAATCTGAGATAGCCAATTCGTAATAATGACCTCTAGGCATCATTTGCTTGAAGAACTACGATGGAGAGCCATCGGGAGACTAGAGGCAGGGCAGAGTCAATCAGAAGTGGCCAGATGGCTAAATGTGAGTCCATCTGTGGTTCATAGACTTTGGAGGCAATTTCAAACCACAGATTCGGCATCTAGGAGGTTCAGTCAAGGACGGCCAACTGTTACGACCAGTGCCGATGACCGATATTTGACATTAAGTGCACGCAGGAATAGAACCGCTACTCCGACACATCTTAGATCCTCTCTTGCTGCAGCCACCGGAAGGTTGGTGTCAACGTCAACTGTGCGCAGAAGGCTCCACGAAGGTGGTCTGTATGCGAGACGACCAGCCATTTGCGTGCCGCTCACATCACGCCATAGGAGAGACCGTTTGCAGTGGGCCCGACAACATGTCCACTGGACGTCAGATCAATGGAGGCCTGTTCTCTTTACGGATGAGTCCAGGTTTAGTCTAGAAAGTGACAGTAGACGTTATTTGATATGGAGAGAACCTGGGACCCGTTATCATCCATCAAACATCCGTGAAAGAGATGCATACGGAAGAGGCAGTGTCTGTGTTTGGGGAGGCATATCCTTAGGAGGGCGCACATACCTCCATGTCTTTCCAAGGGGAACCGTGAATGCTCAGGTTTATCGAGACAACATCCTTGATGCTTATGTGCGCCCATATGCCGGGGCAATTGGTGATTGCTTCCTGTTACAGGACGATAATGCAAGACCACACAGAGCTCGCATTGTTGATGATTATCTTCAACAGGAAACAATTACTCGCATGGAGTGGCCAGCTCGATCCCCGGACTTGAATCCTATCGAGCACGTTTGGGATGCTCTAGGGAGGCGTGTATCTGCCATCAATCCGCCCCCTCAGACCCTTGCCACGCTTGCAACTGCTTTACAAGAGCAATGGCTCTCACTTCCTATTGAACTGATAGACCGCATAATTGAAAGCATCACACATCGCTGTTTGTGCTGTATTGCTTCTAGAGGCAATCATATTCCATATTAAAGGTACTTTTTCTATTGCAAACCGATACTTCCAATTTGTTTATTTTATACATGTGCTAATTTCTATACTACTATTAATGTCTGATAATTTCTTTTTATGTTGTTTAATACCTTACTATGTGTTGTATATTGTGGGTAAGTTTCATAAAATTCCATGTGTAATTTCTTGAGTTATCGCGATTTTTGTGAATTTTCCTTAATTTATGATAACCAGTGTATATATATATATATATATATATATATATATATATATGCTATTATATAATATATATATATATATATATATATATATATATATATATAACACATAAAGCATGTTATCTTTTTTATGTTACACAATCAGAATTAGTAAAATGATTAAAATAAATACTTTGTAAATGTACGATAATTATTTTTTTTAATAATTAATCGCGTGAAGCTCTGGTGAAATAAATTAAGAGAATTTGTATGTTTTCTCGAATTTCATGAAAAGAACTGCTATGTAAAACTATTGTTTCTAGTCAAAAATGCAGATCTTGTACATCAAATACATAAGCGTACATGTGTGTAGGTGGAGCCAGTAAAAAATCAAGCTTTATATGTGCTCTTAAGTAGAGGGTTGTTTGCAAGAAGACCTGTTGTTTGCGTCCCGCTCCCTTCTACGAACAGGAGAGTCCGCTTAACATGGCGAAGAGAGCATAGAGATTGGAGTATGGATCAATGAGTGATCGTTCTGATGAGTCCCGGTTCAGCCTAAACATCGATTCTCGCCGTACGTTCATATGGAGAGAACTAGGAACCTGCTACCTACCCTCCAATTTCCGCGAAGACGACAATTATGGTGGAGCAGGTGTAATGGTCTGGGCAGGTATCCCTAATGGTATGGCCGCACCCCTCTCCATGTCTTTGAAAGAGGCTCTGTGAGTTCATTTTAACGGACGATAACGCGAGGCGACATGGAGCTCTTCTGGTCAACGAATTTCTAGAGAGTCAGTGATAGAGATAGAGAGTGATAGAGATAGAGAGTGATAGAGATAGAGAGTGATAGAGAGTGAGTGATAGAGAGCCGGATGGATTGGCCAGCCAAATCTCTAGACCTCTACCCTGCATGTCTTGGAAACTCTGGGGAGGGCAACTGCAACTCGCTATCCCCTCCGCGAACCATCCAAGGAATTAAAACAGCTGTGCTGAACAAGTGTGACCAATTGCCACAGGAAATGATTAACTGCCTTATTTCAAGTATGAAATCACGCTTTAAGGGCCGTATATTTGTAAGAGAGGACCATATCTCCCATTAACCAATTTCTTTTTTGTTTATTCAGCAACCGCTGTTTCATACCTTCCGACTCCAACTAGTGTTGCGCACGATCATGCGCGTGTATTACAATTGGTGAATGGTTATTTGTTTTGTATTGTATCAATGTATGTACATATCAAAGTTCAGCAAAATCGATCCAGTGGTTCAAGAGATAATCGACCAAGTCTGTAAATTCACTTAAGTTTTTACACCGTTGTAATTAACCATTGATGTAAAGGAAAATCTTCACAATTTAAAAGTATACAATTAAAATTCATTTAGTGAATTTTAACAAGATGAATTTGAATAATATCGTGTATCTCAAACTAAACTACATCAGAAAGTATCAATGAGCACAAAATACACATTTTATTTAAAATATATCTCTAGAGAATGGCGAAAAATAGAGTAAGAACATAACGAGATGGAATAATTCAGAAATTTTATTCATGTCTTATATTTTTACTCTGAAAAATATTACAAAAACTATTTTATCCTTCTAAGGATTACACGATATTATAATGCAAATGAGGTATATTAACGAGACGCCATCCTCCATATATTTACATCACAATAAAAATAAATAAAATATGAGATTCGCTTATAAGTATAGTGTAGCATATCCTCTTTATTTAGATGGATTTCTTTTTCTTTTGTTGCAGTTAAGATTATATCAGGCAGCTGAATAAATGAATCTATTTTTAAAAGTATTTAAATGGTTTGCACAAAAAGTTTACAAATCATTCTAAACAGTGTCTAGATTTAAAATAACAAATAATGATACTGAGATTTTAACGGAAAGCAAGGAATTATTTTAAAATATTGCTTTGAAATGTATTTTAAGATAATCTTAAAACTGATGTCGAACTAATCTAAGTTTATTTACATCAAATGTACTGCAAAATGCATGGTAATATAGATGCATGAATATTTTTCCAAATAACTATAACACAGATCAATATTTTAAAACGGAAATTTAAATAAAATATAAGATATAATAATGCTTTATAAGATAATATTTCCAAGGAAATGTCAAAACATATTTCACATATTTAGCTGAAAAATGAAGTGCGAGATATAATTACAAGAGGAAATATTTTCAAGAAAATATCAAAAAGTACTTTAGTTATACAGATGAATAAAGAAGTCAGACAATGAGTTATATTTATAGAAAATATGCATTTACACTTATCCGAAATATATTCATTTATAACGCAATTTACGAAGTTTTACTTATAATCAATTTTGATTATAATAAATCTCATAATAGAAAAGTTTAAAAAATGATCCCTTAATAAATTGAAATTAATGACTATTATTTAGTTGCAATAAAACTGTAAATATGTGAATCTTAATAGCGATTGAGTAAAGTTTATTTAGTTTGTAAACTACTGCAAAATATATTACGAAATAACGACTTTTTATTTTTATTATGTTAAATAAAAATTTTATAATTTTTATATATAATATTTGGATTGTAATACCTGGATATATAATAAGTAGATTAAAAGTAACTAGAATAATTGATATATAAAAATTAGATTAAATATAATAACTGAGTAAAGGAGAGTGTACTCGTACAGTTTCTGAGAACTTAATTGCAACCTTTGTCGCGTTATGATTATTTTTAATTTTGACGTTAGCCAATCGGGTGTATGCAAGCGACGCTAAGCGTAAGTATCAAACCTGATACTCTGCTAAATCATGGCATTTGCTTATGTCGTGATTCCACAACCAATCATGTTCGACACCCAAGCGTGACGTTGCTTGCAGATTCCCAATTGAATCTGATCCGATTATTGATTTAACATGATAATAAACCGAGACCCCCTCGGTTTGGAAAATTCCATGAAAAACTTTTGCAAATGTTTCTTTTATTAGTCTTTGTCGATATCATTCAACGCTGATCGATATAAAAATATCGAAGGCTTGTTGTTTGGGATAAAGAAAAGCCATTGATGGACCTATATTACCGTGTCATACTCGAAAAAAGGAAGCAAAATATCGCAATGGGAAATCTATTTCTAATTTCCTTTTTTGTCGTAAAGATTTAGCATATTCTTTGGCTAATACAGCATACAGCAAGCTTTTTATTCATCACTAAAATTTAAAACTTTTTTAAGACGAAAATTTGGAAGCAACCTCTCAGTTCCAACTTGAAAATCTGGAAATTTTAGGACTTAAATTTAATGATATTTTGCCACAAGACATTACGGGAGTTGAACATGTAGGTTCCATAAATTATAATGGAATTGTATGTAGCTGAACATGGTTTTAGTGATAGATAATAAGAATTTTCTACCTATTTTCGGTTCAATCAAAAACAATTTTGTATATAAAACTGATATTGCTTTCTTCTATGTTCCTTTAGATAGTGTGTATTTTAAAGAGCATTATTATGATTAGATTTATTGACCTCTGATTCAGGAATATTAGTGAAGGTAACCAATTTGTTACCTTGTGTCGCAGCCGGCAAAGTCGCCTCCAACTTCACTAGCGAACTGATCGCCATTAAATCCGCTCTAGACCTTTACCTCTCACAGTCAGTCCCCTCGTCAGGCATCATCATTTTCTCTGACTGTAAATCATTTTCTCTGACTGTAAATTGGATGGTGCAGGAGAAAACCTGCACCATCCAATGGGTCCACGCTCATGTCAACATTGAGGGGAATGAACAAGCGGACTCCCTCGCTATAAGGAGGCTAGAAATATTAATCCCCTTCCCATGCAAACCACTTGCTTCGATGCAAATACCGTCGCAAAACATCAGCTCAGCGGCCGACTTCGGAAAAAATGGTGCCTTCCGGAGCTTAATCTTGACCGTGAAATCACCACTACCATCAGCAGATTATGGACGGGGCACATGAGAGGTATGAAGATCATGCCCGACGGCTCTAGAATTGCAGGCTCAGATTGCAGGCACTGCCCGGGTGCTCAGCTGGATCCGAGGCATCCCTTCAACTGTGTCTCTGTTGCCTCGACCCTCTTCAACATCGACCTCAACTGCTGGCATGACACCCTTTATTCCGAAAAAGTCGGAGATGTGGCCAGGGCTGTGATCCATGCCTTCAGTTCCATTTGAATTATACTTTTCTGTACTTGTCAAACGACGACAACAACAACAACCAATTTGTTATATTTATTTCCAACGCAGTCATATACTCAACATTTACTGGCGAACAATATGTTATATAGAAGTAGTGTTTTTAATGCGCGTTTCATAATATATATTTAAAGAAAAGAGTCTATTCCTTATCCGAGCTGTTAATTGTCATTATAAATATATTTATCATTTATTACGAAGAAATAATTCTTTATTAAACATTAATAAAGTCTTATAACTTCATACCCAACTTTCAAATTATTAAAACAACTACTTTCACTAAGTCTTTATATTATTTATAGTTATAAAATGCTCTGAACATTCAGATGCTGTTTTTTTTTTCAGTTGTTGTTATTACACCTGCATTTTTAAATAATTTGCATATTCATTAGAAATTTGATTTAAATTGTGTACCTGTGTATTTTCTTATGGTAAAAACTGTCACTGTTTTGTTAATAATAAAAATAAATCAAATAACTTCAGAAATATAGGCTTTTTCCTTTAATTTAAACTACTTTTGTTGCATAATATTATGCATTTATTAGTACAAAATTAGACTCATTGGAGTTTTGTATGCTGTTCGGATGTTCACTCGCTTAAAATAGTAACTTTTTTGATTCTATTATTAACTCCAGAGATGTTAAGTTCTCTACAAGAAAATATTTACACTAAATACTTAAAAAAATGTTGGACAATTATAAAATTACTGTACAATAGTGTACAATTTTTTCTTAATTTTTAACATTCTAGCAATAATACTTTATTTATATGCTAGCATAATTTCTAATGCTGATCTTAAAAGCAAATCAAATAAAAACAAATTTTCGTTCATCTCTAGTTTTTTATTTCGATTGAAAATTTCTGTTATTCAATTGTTGAAGCTTGTTGTTGGGAAATGTCCCCAGGAACAGAACGTTCACTATATTATTAATCAGACTAAAATAACAGTTTTAAAAGCCATTGCATAGACATTTCCGTTTTAAATGATAATAAATATTTTAGATGTGAAGAATATAAAGAATTTCTCCATTACTATTACTATAAAATCCTATAAATGCAATAGACAACGATTTGGTGCTACTTTAGTATTTATGTTCCCTTTTATCAGAAAAATGCTGAATTTTAAATTATCTTGACTACACATTTTACGAATAGTCAATTTCAATTTAGTCTCACGTTAAGGCATTTATAAAACTGTTTAGAACTTGCTGTTTACGACGTAAATATTTTATCAGCTTGTGCAGCAGATTTAAATGTTCCCAATGAAAACGGAGAATAAAGTAGAACTGATGGAATTCAAAACAAGTATATAGTCGAACTCTCAGCCTGAATAAAGACAAATAAATGTTATTATTTTGAATATAAGTTAATAGAAATTTTATTTATAAGGATTTTAATTCAATAATTCATCATTCTAATAAGATATTGAATTTTATAAATGGGAAATTTATAATTGTGATAGACGAAAGAACGAACAAATTTTGCTAAGATGATATGAAACTTATTATAGAAAAAGAATTCTTAATTTCATTATGACAAATGGGTTATAAATAAGAAAGTTCTTCAATTTGAACTCAATAAGAAATTTATGAACATAATCTTTCTTAGGACAAACGCTAAAATCTTCCGCTTAAATATAATACTCTCATATTATTTGACTTTTTTCTATTTTTATTTTAATGCATTTTACAAGGTTTACTTTACTTAACACCCTGTGACGCAGTTTTTTTTTTTTTTACCACGAGGCGCACGTGACGCACTTTCATTTCGACATTACAAATAAATACAAACACAGCATTTCATACGAACTTAAGTTAAGCTAAAAAAAAATTATCCCCGTTGCATTTAAAGCATGTCCAGTTAAAATTTTATTTTAACTAATTAAGTTTCAATTAATAAATTGAATCTGTGAATCTTCTTTTCATGGTACCTAGATAATTCTTTTAATAACCTAGTAGTATTAGAGCTTGTAGTATTAGGCCCTGTAGTATTAGAATAGGATAGACGATTGTTGTCATAGATTTTGGAGGAGTAGACAAGCTGAAACGTTAAGCCATATCTTCACGGAGAAGACCATGTTAGATAGTCTAATGCCCAGGTCAAATGTTTACCTGCTATCATAATACAAATAGTTATTTTTATATCTGACTATCGTATTTATTACTAATATACCTAAATTTAATGAATATGATAAAAATAAATTTTTAATTTCCCCCAAAAAATAGTTTTTCAGAAAATAATTTCAATTAATAATTAAATTCTCAAAAAATAAGTTTTAACCTCTCTTCTCCAACGTCAAATTGATAATGGTCCAGTTGAAAACTATTTACTGCATTTAATCAAAACAGTAATTTAAATAAGTATAAATGTAAGCTGAATTATAAGTGCAGAAATTTTACATTTTAGCAATTAGTTTGACCATTAACTACAGCCACTCTTTTCAAATGGCAATAAATTCATTTTTTAATATTTGTTTTAGTCTGATTGTTGTTGGTGTTGTTGTCGTAGGCCATTAAGGCAAGAAGTGTGAATGTTCTTGTTATCCAGTGGCGCCATCTATGTTCAAGAATTTGACTTCTGTCATACCCATACGTCCCCTTTTGTGCATTTGGTGCAGACGTTTGACTGGTCGCTGGGAGAAATTTTGATGGTCTCTCCTAAAGGTTTTCTTCACCACGAAGTCTACGGAAAAAATTCCGTGCCTCCCAAAAGTGTCCTTAAATAGAGGTGGCCGCTACATAGAGGTGATTTTTCCTGAATGTTTCACTTTATTATAATTATATTACAAAGATAAGAAAAATTAAAACTGCACTTGCCTCGTAAAATACTTCTTCATAGTTAATACATTTATTGAAATAAATATTGTTTGGGCAAGTTAACAATAATCAGGTTTATTTAATCAACGAATAATTAAAATAAATATTGCAAATATAAATCAACTTAAAACTACATTTGCCATGTAAAATATTTCTTCATAGTTAAAAAATTTTGGGAAATAAATACTGTTTGGGCAAGTTAACAATAAATAAGATTACCAATAATAAGATAAATAAGTCAACCAATTATTAGAATAAATATTACAAACATAAAGAAAATTAAAACTATAGTAGCCATAAAAAATACTTCTTCATAGTCAATATATTTATTGAAATAAATATTTGCTTGGGCAAGTTAACTATAAATAAGCTTATTTGTTGAATGAATTATTAATTACATTACATTAAAATTAATAAAGTTACAGCATTTAGCGAAGTGATAAGGGACATTTTTGAAAAAAATGTCCCCATATATTAAACCTTAAAAGTGTATTATTAATTATATATATTAAACATTAAAATATAAAGTATATCAAATATCACAAAAATGTCGTTTATTAAAATAACTAATGTTTTCCATCATTATAAATGTATTATAGTTTCTATTCATCATATAAAAATAGACAAGACTCAGATTTATTTTTTAAAATGTTATTAGTAATCAATACAACTTGAAGAGCAATATTTCTTTTTACAAAAATTTGTCCCTCTTATTTTCAAAGTTAAAAAAAATTCCGCGGGGGCGTAAAAAACTCTTAAAGAATAAAAAGATATATTAGAATTGCTGACTTGCAAGATATATTTACCAGAAAATAAAAGCTACCTTAATGGTTTTTCAATGATGTGAAACACTATTGCCCTAAAAGTCTGTTTTTTGTAACTCAGCGGTTTCTTTCATTTTTAACTTGCTATCACAAATGATTTATGTTCGAGTCAAAAGTGATGTTATTAAATGCTTGTTTTGAACATTTTATTACATATCGCTTGAAACTTTAACTCATTCAGGATTCTTTTCAGAAGTGATTATTTCGAATAATATAAGGGGTAATGTCATTTTAGAATTCTTTAAGCACATTTTAAACAACTAAAACCAGTTGTACTGTTAACTGAGAAAATTCTCTGAATTATTAGTGCTCTAATGATCAAATCTTTACGAATGAAGTGCCAATCTAAATGGTTCAAAAGGCTTCCGTTAAATATGTTAATCATTTTGTACTAACTGCAAATTATGTTACAAAGTAACACATAGAAACATATTTTTTATGAATAAAAGCAACATTTTTCCTCAGTTTTTTTTCTTCATTTTTCAAAATAGTGGAGATAGCTAAAATTTGGAAAATATAGTCCTAATACTTTACAATGAGAAAAATATTCTGATAAAATTACCGTACACTATGGCATTTTCAGTAAAAAAGCTTTGACATTTCCATTAAAAAAGCCACAATTCTGTTCAAAATAACTAAAGTATACGGTACTTAAATAATTCATTTGGTAACTTTTCCATTCGCATGGTAACGGTTTACCGGAAATTCTGACATTCAAAATTATAGTTCTTATTATCACATATTTAGTAACAGAATAAATGGTTTTTATTCCATGCTCAAAGGAATCATCATATAATTATATATTTTTATCACATTTATTACAAGCAAATACCATGGGAATAAAACCATATTTTATTATGAATTTCACTAATTTCCAATAAGCTTCGGTAAAAAATAAAAATTACCGAGCTTTTTGGTGTTCATTTAATGTATTAATATATAATATTGTTAGTAGGTAATTTTATTGTTAATAAAGGTTTATCGGAAATTCTGACATTCAAAATTATAGTTCTTATTATCACATATTTAGTAACAGAATAAATGGTGTTTATTCCATGCTCAAAGGAATCATGATATAATTATATATTTTTATCACATTTATTACAAGCAAATACCATGGGAATAAAACCATATTTTATTATGAATTTCACTAATTTCCAATAAGCTTCGGTAAAAAATAAAAATTACCAAGCTTTTTGGTGTTCATTTAATGTATTAATATATAATATTGTTAGTAGGTAATTTTATTGTTAATATATAAAGGTTTATCGGAAATTCTGACATTCAAAATTATAGTTCTTATTATCACATATTTAGTAACAGAATAAATGGTGTTTATTCCATGCTCAAAGGAATCATGATATAATTATATATTTTTATCACATTTATTACAAGCAAATACCATGGGAATAAAACCATATTTTATTATGAATTTCACTAATTTTCAATAAGCTTCGGTAAAAAATAAAAATTACCGAGCTTTTTGGTGTTCATTTAATGTATTAATATATAATATTGTTAGTAGGTAATTTTATTGTTAATATATAAAGGTTTATCGGAAATTCTGACACTCAAAATTATAGTTCTTATTATCACATATTTAGTAACAGAATAAATGGTTTTTATTCCATGCTCAAAGGAATCATGATATAATTATATATTTTTATCACATTTATTACAAGCAAATACCATCGGAATAAAACCATATTTTATTATGAATTTCACTAATTTCCAATAAGCTTCGGTAAAAAATAAAAATTACCGAGCTTTTTGGTGTTCATTTAATGTATTAATATATAATATTGTTAGTAGGTAATTTTATTGTTAATATATAAAGGTTTATCGGAAATTCTGACATTCAAAATTATAGTTCTTATTATCACATATTTAGTAACAGAATAAATGGTGTTTATTCCATGCTCAAAGGAATCATGATATAATTATATATTTTTATCACATTTATTACAAGCAAATACCATGGGAATAAAACCATATTTTATTATGAATTTCACTAATTTTCAATAAGCTTCGGTAAAAAATAAAAATTACCGAGCTTTTTGGTGTTCATTTAATGTATTAATATATAATATTGTTAGTAGGTAATTTTATTGTTAATATATAAAGGTTTATCGGAAATTCTGACACTCAAAATTATAGTTCTTATTATCACATATTTAGTAACAGAATAAATGGTTTTTATTCCATGCTCAAAGGAATCATGATATAATTATATATTTTTATCACATTTATTACAAGCAAATACCATCGGAATAAAACCATATTTTATTATGAATTTCACTAATTTCCAATAAGCTTCGGTAAAAAATAAAAATTACCGAGCTTTTTGGTGTTCATTTAATGTATTAATATATAATATTGTTAGTAGGTAATTTTATTGTTAATATATAAAGGTTTATCGGAAATTCTGACATTCAAAATTATAGTTCTTATTATCACATATTTAGTAACAGAATAAATGGTGTTTATTCCATGCTCAAAGGAATCATGATATAATTATATATTTTTATCACATTTATTACAAGCAAATACCATGGGAATAAAACCATATTTTATTATGAATTTCACTAATTTTCAATAAGCTTCGGTAAAAAATAAAAATTACCGAGCTTTTTGGTGTTCATTTAATGTATTAATATATAATATTGTTAGTAGGTAATTTTATTGTTAATATATAAAGGTTTATCGGAAATTCTGACACTCAAAATTATAGTTCTTATTATCACATATTTAGTAACAGAATAAATGGTTTTTATTCCATGCTCAAAGGAATCATGATATAATTATATATTTTTATCACATTTATTACAAGCAAATACCATGGGAATAAAACCATATTTTATTATGAATTTCACTAATTTCCAATAAGCTTCGGTAAAAAATAAAAATTACCAAGCTTTTTGGTGTTCATTTAATGTATTAATATATAATATTGTTAGTAGGTAATTTTATTGTTAATATATAAAGGTTTATCGGAAATTCTGACATTCAAAATTATAGTTCTTATTATCACATATTTAGTAACAGAATAAATGGTGTTTATTCCATGCTCAAAGGAATCATGATATAATTATATATTTTTATCACATTTATTACAAGCAAATACCATGGGAATAAAACCATATTTTATTATGAATTTCACTAATTTTCAATAAGCTTCGGTAAAAAATAAAAATTACCGAGCTTTTTGGTGTTCATTTAATGTATTAATATATAATATTGTTAGTAGGTAATTTTATTGTTAATATATAAAGGTTTATCGGAAATTCTGACACTCAAAATTATAGTTCTTATTATCACATATTTAGTAACAGAATAAATGGTTTTTATTCCATGCTCAAAGGAATCATGATATAATTATATATTTTTATCACATTTATTACAAGCAAATACCATCGGAATAAAACCATATTTTATTATGAATTTCACTAATTTCCAATAAGCTTCGGTAAAAAATAAAAATTACCGAGCTTTTTGGTGTTCATTTAATGTATTAATATATAATATTGTTAGTAGGTAATTTTATTGTTAATATATAAAGGTTTATCGGAAATTCTGACATTCAAAATTATAGTTCTTATTATCACATATTTAGTAACAGAATAAATGGTGTTTATTCCATGCTCAAAGGAATCATGATATAATTATATATTTTTATCACATTTATTACAAGCAAATACCATGGGAATAAAACCATATTTTATTATGAATTTCACTAATTTTCAATAAGCTTCGGTAAAAAATAAAAATTACCGAGCTTTTTGGTGTTCATTTAATGTATTAATATATAATATTGTTAGTAGGTAATTTTATTGTTAATATATAAAGGTTTATCGGAAATTCTGACACTCAAAATTATAGTTCTTATTATCACATATTTAGTAACAGAATAAATGGTTTTTATTCCATGCTCAAAGGAATCATGATATAATTATATATTTTTATCACATTTATTACAAGCAAATACCATCGGAATAAAACCATATTTTATTATGAATTTCACTAATTTCCAATAAGCTTCGGTAAAAAATAAAAATTACCGAGCTTTTTGGTGTTCATTTAATGTATTAATATATAATATTGTTAGTAGGTAATTTTATTGTTAATATATAAAGGTTTATCGGAAATTCTGACACTCAAAATTATAGTTCTTATTATCACATATTTAGTAACAGAATAAATGGTTTTTATTCCATGCTCAAAGGAATCATGATATAATTATATATTTTTATCACATTTATTACAAGCAAATACCATGGGAATAAAACCATATTTTATTATGAATTTCACTAATTTCCAATAAGCTTCGGTAAAAAATAAAAATTACAGAGCTTTTTGGTGTTCATTTAATGTATTAATATATAATATTGTTAGTAGGTAATTTTATTGTTAATATATAAAGGTTTATCGGAAATTCTGGTTTTCAAAATGATAATTCTTATTACCTCACATTTAGTAAAAAATACGAAACTGAAAAGTAAATTTAACCAAATGAATGGTTTTTATGCCATGCTTTTTGCCATCATGATAAAATTAACAAACTTTACAACATTTACCAATTTTTATCTCATACAATAATACCATATATGATTAATTTTCTTAAATTATTACAAGAGCGTTTCATTAAAAATTACCAACCTTTCTGGCGTCTCCAGAGAGCCAGAAACAGGCGAATTTCACCATATTCTGGTAGTTTTAACCATACTTTGATTCCGAGTGCATCATAGGAAATATTTTGACTTACTACCCCAATGCCCTACTTCTTTCATAAGTTGAATTACTTGTAAATAAATTGCATAAACTTTAAACATTATTTCATCTTTAATTGAAAATTATAAATTTACTTCAAGAAAAAGTTATTAAATTAAATTTAGAGTAAAAAAAATTGATTCTTAGTTTAATCATTTCAAACGTGAGTTTCTTATTTTCTACGGTATTTCTTCTCGAAATAGAAATTAGAGTTATTGATTTATCACATTCGGTGATAAATTGACCTCACAAAAAAATGAGCATTTATTTTCTCTTGATACTTCACCTATTTGATGCCTCATTTGTCACACCTCCATTCATCTGAGCTGTCGGTCCCTTGTCTATTTCTTCTAAGATTACGTCATCTGGACTTGACGCCAATCCTCAACCCTTCATTGTGCTTGGCTTCTTTTTTTTTTCAAGAATATCTTGCAAACACAATTTTTTTCTCTCCGTTTTCTTTCGATTCATTCAGCTCATTAATCTGTCACTAAGTTTCAAGGACATGACATCTTTTTTTCTCATCTCTCATTATTTACCTATTTATTTGTTGATTTATATATATATTATGGTCAATGTGAAATGTGCGTTATTATTAATACTAACCGGTCAATATTAATAATAACCAACTAAGCCGGTCAAAATGAATAATTTTAGCGAATTCATCACTTTTAACCGGTTATTATTAATAATAACCAATGTAGTTTAGTTCATGTAATTATTTCGCGTCTTTATTGTGGATATTTCCGTAAAGTGCTCTGCCACACCAACTATAATCGCGCCAAAATTGATTTTAAATTGGAGGGGAAAAAATCCTTTGAAATTGCAATGACTTTCGAACTGTTAGGAATTTCGAAAAAAACTAAATGAATAAATGACATCATGTTAAGTTCGCAAATAAAAACGGTCTTTTCAGGGTGGTAAATTTCAACTTAATAGTTGCCTTTCTGAGGCTGCAGAGCAAGCCACCTGAAAGTGTTTACTACAATTTTAACAGTTAATTATTCACAAACGAATTATGTAATATCAAATTTAGTTCAATAGTATTCCATGTTCAGTTTTCCGGATACATTCTGAGTTTCTAGTTTTTAAGTTTACTAAGTCTTGTTCAACAAAACAAAATAAAATAAACTTGAACTCTTAAAACATTGGCGGTGTTTCTCGTATGATTTTTTTAAACAATAAACTGAAAACGTGAAAGAAAAAATAATACTAGTAGATTTATCTTCCGAAGTATTATGTATGCAAATAATGTTCTAAATAAAAATATTTTTTGTACAACTTTATACAACGGTTAGTTCTATTTATCGGTAGTAAATGAAGTGATAACAAGTATTATAATTTTTATAGCATTATATTATCGAATAACTTTCAAATTATCGAATATATTCTTTCTACATTTCCGACATATTTTTTTTTAGATTTACATAATAGCACCTATCCTATTTCATTTAAAACATGTTTTAAACTTAATGATCCTCGTAAGTTGCTAACCGCTTTTCTTTTATACGAGGCTTAGAGCTAGTCACAAAATCCTATTAATGTCAAAACAAACTTTTTAAAACTGCTAAGAAATTCCTAAAACGAGATTAATGTATATACAAAGTAGATGTAAAAATCATGTTAAAATGTATCTATTTAAATCAGATTTATGCATTGAAAAAACCATAAACTAAATAACACTACATTGTAAGAAAAATTATGGTGTATAGTTGCCACCATGGTATTTACTTGGTGTTTAAGAAGAATAAATATTTTTTAAATACGGAAATATAGTCATCGTGCAAAAAATTATACAAAACGAGCTCAATTACAGCTATTTTAAATAATTAGTGCAAATAATTTACTAAACGTGTGACTCTTTTATTAAAGAATTGTTTTTGTAATGAAGCAATGAAGACATAAATTGATTATAACGTGCATAAAAACGTGTGTTGTCTTCAAACAAGCAAAAAGAAGATTAATAAATAGGGGGAGGTGGGGAACACTGGGTAGATAATATCAGAAGCCAGGTTGGAGCTATACTGTTCGATCTAGAAACTGTCAGATTTAAAAAAGAGAGTTTTAAACAATATATTATCCCTGAAAAGTCATTAATGTACTGCTTTTTTTAAAAAATGCTTTTTTTTCCAAGAAAAAAATCAATTCACCCTATCTCACTCCCTTAGGTGAACAAAACCGGTTACGCATGTTGACTCTATGAAAAATTGAGAAGTAATATAATTTCAGCCAAAAAGTATCAGAAATTTCTATTTTATATGACAATTTGAGCAAATGTGCATGTATTTTACATGTGATGTATTCAAAGCAGTACTCAAATAAGGGAAAGAGAGGTCCTGGGACTGCTACGGCTGCGGGTTCGATAAAAATACCTTACAAAAAATAAAGTGCTCATTAAATAGGTTTTTTTTCAAAGAAAATTGCAGGAAATTGAATTGAACTCAGCCTATAATAGACCATAATTAATATTCTTAACCCATTGAAGCCTAAAATTTTTTTATATGCCAGGACGCAAAAAAAAATCTCCTATTAAAAATTTAATTACTTTTCTAACTTAATGAACATTTTCTTCTGTTAGCTACTACTTAATTTTCGAAAAGAATAAAAAGTATTTGCTTTATGTTAAAACTAACAATTCACATCAAGCAAAAGCTTTTACAAATGAGCACAATTCTCGTGACGTCTTTTTGATGATCTATAAAAGAGATCCATAATCTCAGTCAGAATATAAATCCAGTCAGAGTGCACTAAAGATGGTTTCAATGGTTTATTTTTAGAGTTGAAGGCTAATTAATTAGAAAAAAAAGTTATTTTTAGTAAAAAAACAAACATCTCAAACAAATAAACCTCTTCTCATTTTTTAAACGTGACTAATTTTTTTAATATAAAATTAAATGCACACTTAAACAAAAAAAAAACAAACATAATTGTTTATCTATTTAAAATATTTCTATAATTCATACTGCAGAGTCCCGATTATCCGAGTTAATGTGGACCACGACTAACTCGGATAACTGAAAAACTCGGTTAAAACGAAGAGTATAAAAAAAGAAAGGAAAAGAGTTGGTATAAATGTAATATATTTAAGAAATATAAAATTTATACGAGTATACCACATACAATTCCTATTATTATTAAAAAGCTTACTTGAAAAAAAGAGTTTTTACTTAAAAAAAGTCCTTAATCGTTTTTTGTTTGACATAACTTTGGTGCTTTTCTGCAGCAATGTTTCGCCATTTTTTAGGGATAACAGGAAGGCTGGTGTCGCCTCTTTTTGTTGTTCTACGTATTCAGTAGCATTTTCGACGGTTTCAAGTTCATCTGAGTGAGAGATTTTTATGTTGATTTTCATCGTCACTGTCTTCATCATCTTCGCTAGGTTCATTTTCATTATTGACGATATTAACGATCATGGGATCAAGTTGTTAGATTTTGTTTTCCCGAGTGTTTGGAAGATAAAATTCAGATTTATTTTTCGACGGTATTTTTAACAATAAAAAAATAAACTAGAGCAAAAAAACCCTTAAAATATTTGATAGCTCGGTTAAAGCGGAAACTCGGATAACCGGGGCTCGGATTATCGGGACTCTACTGTAATTGATAAATTTGTATTTACACATAATTATATCAGTTGGGATCATTTTATGGACGCTAAATTTCATTAATCAATCATGACGTCAACACTATTGGCATTTTTACTTCAATAAAATGACAATGACTAAAATTAAAATAGTTTGCGAAAAATCATGTACCTTCGGTAACATTTTGAAGTCAATGGAGGTAACCCGTAAGAACGACCCACCTCCATTAACGACCATTTTACTGTGTAACAGAGAGTGGTCACTCCTGAGAGGTTTCATTGCATCGTCAAATTGACAAATTTTTAAAATATTTATTTTTAAAAAATATCTATGGTACTTTTCCGTTTCAAAAAGACCATACAGCTGTTAGTCCATCAATTGTTTTTCTCAGACAATTTTTTTCGTTGATAGTTCATTTGGGTGATTATGCTGTTCATGACTCTTTTTACTAGTAAAGAATCGTAACACATGTCATGACAGAGCAAAAAAAGTGTATAGTAACAAGAAGCTGTTTTAGAAAAATTTGGTTATTAAAAAAATCTAAGATATATACCACTTAAGAGATGGCATGAGAAATGCATTTTAATTTTCCATGCTGTTGGTGTTTCTAACATATCAGAAAAATATCTGTTATGACACACCAGTGATATTGTTAAATATTGGTTGTTTTCAAAACTTTCGCATAATTATTTAACTTTACAAATCATTAGTCTTTTACATTCATTGAACTTCAATTTAAAAATTTTACCGAATAAAATCGTTACAAAATTCAACATTTTGAAGCGTGCAAGATATTTGACTAATGCAAAAACATGACTCTGGGCAAATTTTTTAAAATTTAATTTATTATAAAATTAGAATTCCCGCACTCTTAGCTTTCTAAAAGTAATTTACTTTTTTGTACTGAAGTTATTAACGAAGTTACACACTGCTAGAATTTTCCTTTCAAAATTACGGTAAAATAACCGGCAGTAGTCTGTTCATCCGATCAACCGTAAAATTTACGGTAAAGGATATTTTTTACCTACACGATTTTGAAACCGTTTACAACTAGTATGGTTTCAAAACCTTAAAAAAATTTAACTGGGCATAGGAGCGTGGCTCTTCGTTGAGTAATGGGCATTGGAGAGTGCAGAACATAGGAAACTCTTCATATGTTGAAGGGAACGGGGCACTATTGTTGTGCCAACGCTGGGACTCGAAACCTAGTTCTGCTGGTTATGATACTCACAGATTAGCACTCTAAGTTATAATATGTAAGCAGTTGCAAGGTACTAAGTGGCTACAGTAGGTGGGCTTAGTTGGTACGATAAAATTCTGGTTGTTTAACCGTATTAGGTGAAATAAGTTAATAAATTGTTTTTTTCACAGTTAAAAGTGTGATTGCCTTCTTATTTATGGTTATTTGGCTGTTTTGATTGAATATCGTAAAATAACAATTAAATAAACTGTTTTTTAACCATTTGTTCCGAGATTCTAACGGTATAGCAGTTTCTGATCAAGGTGATAACTGGTGATAATTATGATTTTAAGTCTTTAAATGCGTTTATTTCAAAATCAGATTGTTGTTTTTAAAATAATTGTGTGCAATTTTTCATGAGTGTTTATGGTTATAGCACACATGTTTTGAGCTACAAACTAAGAGAAAAAAGTAGAATTTTATTTTTTATGCATGTTTGTTTCTCCAAGACAAGTGCAGAAATTTAAAAAAAAAAATGCTTTTTAAAATGCTTTAATCCCTAGCTCAGTAGTACACTCGCTTGCTTTTAAGATAATAGCTCAAAAATAGTTGATAGCCTTCTAAAGAATATCCTCAAAGGATGTTTTTTAGGCCGATAGAAATTTTTTTTACAGAGTTTAGCGTATATGCAAAAAATGCTTATTTTTACCTAAAAAATGGCTTTTTAAAATTATGCGAGTTTTATGTTTTTACGTATAATAAAACAAAATAGTTTTTTTCTTTTAAAATTTTATGTTAATATTTATACAAAAAGTTTGCAGAAACTAGTAGGATAACTTAAACATAAAAAATTGAGTTTATTTTCAGCAACAAATGTTAATTTCTCTCCGTTCAATTTCATTAGGAAACAAATATGAAGATTTAGCTTGATGTTAAAACTTAAGCAACTGGAACAAAACTATCTAATTTTCTATTAACTTGAACTCTTAAAGTAAAAGATATATTTTTTCGCAAAATATGGTTTTCATATTGATTTTATTCCGACAATCAGATGCCTTTGAATCCCAAGGGAAAGTGAAAGGCACGTTTTCCAATAAAGGTAAAATTTTTTTGATTACAGATAGTTCTACATTGTTAAGTGAAAAAAAAATTTACTCACGTTTTCTTTATTGAGTTAGTTAAAGAACTATGAACATTGTGCAAGAAAAAAAAATATAGACAGTTCTGAAAAAAAAAATGATGTGCTATAGGAAATGATGAAATAAAAGAAAAGGTTTAAAAACGTTCGAATTTTGATTACTTTAATGATATTAGGTGGTTATGAGATCTGCTTACTCAATTCTTCAATCCTTGAAATAGATTATCATTCATTACGAATAATGACCAATATTTCCTAATTGTCAATTTTTTGCATAAAAAAACGCCGAACATTTTGATTTTTAAAATGCACCATTATTTTAGCTATATGTAAGAAAATTTTGATAATACGTTAATCGTAACAAGATAGGTGATTACCTAGATTTAAGAAATAATCATCAGTACTTGAAAAAAAATTAACCAAAAAATAAATTAAAAGTTGGCGACGGTCTGGGAAACATCCCTGAAGATGATCCGAAGATATGCTATTGCAATTTTGATCCTCTGCGCTCTTCTGCTTTGGTAGCCCGGCGACCTGCTTGGGAAGTCGAGCACTTTACGGTTGAACAGTATAACGAGAGCCGATACCGCGCACCCTCGGTCCCTACGCAGGCTGATCAAAGTGATCACCCACCTGCACACCGACCGCAACCAGTGATGCTTGACTTAAGTGTTCTACTTGGAACCGCGTCTTTACGATCAGTCCACTGCGGGACATCAACCATTTAAATAAACTGTCATTTTAAATTAATAGTAACATAGCAAACTTGCCATTTTCGTTAAAAAGCATAGTCATCAGAATTTTAAATAAACCAAATAAATAGTAAAAATATATTCTGAAGAGCAGCCTGGTAATTTTATAGTGAATTCATATTCGAATGAAAGAAACCATACTCGAATCTATAGAACTAATAGTTCAAAGCTCCTTTTCGTGCTTGTATGTTTTTAAGCATTTGATCTTTAGTTTTTAAATAAATATCACACGTTGTGCATTTTTTGGTGCTGCATCGAATGTAATAGAACAGAATTGAATAGCATTGAGAATTTAGAAGGTATAAAGGTTTTCATGAATTAAAAGTACCATGCTGAAGTTAAAATTATTTGCACATCTAATACTACTATCTAGACAAAGGAAGTCTTATTCCCTATGCACTCTTTTACGCTGAGTCGAATGAGACTGTTACTATGAATGACAGAAATTGATGGTTGTTGACTTCTAGCGGTAAATGTTGACAACCGCATAGTCGCTATGGTAAATATTCGAAATATATAGTTAGTCTAGCCACTGCCCGGTATACATTTGCCCAATATTCCCTACACTAATGTTTTTTTAAGGTTCAGTGCCTCTGCCCGGTATACATTTGCCCGGAACTCCTAACACTGATGTTTCTCCTTATCCATCCTCAGCAGATATTAAAATATCGAATAAATATAATAATATCGACGAATAAATTAATATCAAATCGGTTCAAATATTTTGGACATTTACAAAGCGACTATGTGATTGTTGATATTCACCGGTTAAAGTCGACATTCTCTTGATTTCGGTCATACACCGGCACAAGACCATCATACAAGCCAATAAAACGAAATTTGAATTTATAATTGATCTTATTAAATTTTTAAAAATTATGTTCCATTTGCACTTATTTACACTTTTGAAATTGCTATCTTTTTTCTGTCTAGATATTTAAGGTACTTTTCACAAGGTATATTTTACGTTAAAATGAATAGGATCGAATATAAGAGTATAGTTTAGAACATAACTATATGTTCTTAACATAACTATATGTTCCTAAACTATATGTTCTAAACATATAGTTTAGGAAGTAAAAATGTTTTAGAAATATTTTGGACTAAAAACTAAATTTATCCCACAGTAAAATATTCCACCAGAAATGATTGTCTGTCTTTCTATTCCCCTGTCATAAATAGCAGATGTCGCCACCAGATTTTCAAATTCTACAAAGTATATGGAAAAGAGTAATACCACCCACAGCACTTGATAGCAGATTGCTTATGAACCTAAGAATAGTGGTAATTAGGAAGCCTACTATTGTTGCTGGAACAAATTTATAAAAAAAATTCAATTAGAGATGTACTGGTTCCTAAAAACTTTGCTGTGCCCGGGTACCTGCTGAAAAGTGAGTTTCTCTGTCACAAAGGTGTATACTTTACCAAGGTTTCTCTGAATTAAAATTCTGCACAAAAGTAAAATAGGTCGTGTCCAAACCAGTTATATTTCAGCTTGATTATTAGGAATCTAATGAGATACAGGGATTTTAAAAACTATAATAATGAACATAAATGCAGTGAAATTGGCCGGATCTGGGTACCCGGTACAGCGATTTAAGATAAAATTCCGTGTCTGGTTATCCAGTACCAGGTAATAAATTTTTTTTTACCGGTTCCGACTGATAACCTGATAATGAAAGTCTTGCCTGGTATGCCGGATTTCGGCCCACGTACCTGGTACATCTCTAATGTCAATGCAATTTGTGAATGTATAATCACAAATATCACTGCTCATCGAATGAATACTTAGTTTGTTCGAATGAATAAGTGAGTTTAGAAAAAAATCAGCTGATAATGTTGAACTGTAACATCAAGAAAAATTGCGAATCTGAATGGTTTACTTTTTACCGCAATTTAGTGCATATTAGCTGCAAGGTGCTAAAATGGACAGAACTTCTATCCAAATTGAACTATAGTATCAAATTTATAAAATAATGTACTATTTTTCAATTAAACACAATTTTAAGGTTGCAATGATGAATGCTGTAATGGTTCACTAATCTCCAAAATATATCATAAAGTGCATTTTGGTTAATCTTTTGCTATGATGATGGAGATTTGAATATGTCTGTTTATATGTTATGCATAGATAATTATGTTATATAAATGTATTGGATTTTATAATTAACACCTGTGCTCTTTAAGTAAAAATTTTATTTTATTTTGAAAGAGAAAAATAAACAATATTTTGCTATTTATACTTAGCTTTTATTTAAAAAAAATAATAAATAAATAAATAAATAACCTATTATTGGCATTTTTTAACTATGTTAATGAATATTCGAAAATATCTGTTATTATTTTATGCATATAATATGCACATAGTATAACTATATTGAATATAATTATTAACATATTTGCGCTTTAGCACATTATTTTCAACGAAAAAAAATATTACTTTGTAATTGACATAAAAGTGTTTTTAGCAAAGTAATTAACACAGAAGTACAGTAATTAACATAAAAGGTATTTTTGCAAGCAAAATCATTTTCTATGTTAATGAAGATTTGAAAATATTTGACATTATTCATTATATTTATTATGAGGATTTCATTGTTAACATTTATTAAATTTGCGTTTTTTATACTCTAGTTTACGTTATTATTAGAGGTGAAAAATTAATAATATCTCACAATTTCATACAAGGGGTATGTTTTCACAAATAAGAAAAAAAAATCTTAATTATTTCTTTTACTGCACCGTATTTTTCAGGTTTATTTTCTAGAAATACTTAGATACAAGGTTAAAATAACTGGTAATGAACATAACTCTCATTTAATCATTTTTTATGATTACAAGTTTTTAATACCCCGCTGATAATTCCCAGCCCAGACGTCGAAGAATTACGACCTCGGACTTGTAATTTAGTCCACATAAATTTGAAACTCTCGCTCTTTTCCGATGAAAGCGTAATTTGGATATATTAAGAGCTAAACTCAACACTACTTACGAGGATATATTATCTCAATTTTTATTTCTGTACATATTTATGCAGTAAAAAGAAAGAAAAAAAATTGAGTAAGGAAAACTGTAGAAAGCGTAAGAATTAATGATCCTTTTCAGCTCAAACTGAGATTATTAATATGTTTATTAACTACGCAATTTTCGGTCTTGTAGAAGAAAATGTAGACGATATTTCACTATTAATGTGATATCTTTCAAAAACTACGCAACTGTACCATAATGGTTTCGTTACTTTTAATTTTTTTTTTCAATGTGCTGAAATTTTTAATTTTTAACAATTATTTGGCTTTGAGTAGTTAAATAAAATTTTACATTTATTCATGTTTTACTGTTATTGAACAATTACTGGAATTCAAAACTGGTGACAAGAGACTAAACTGTTTGAGGAAATGTCGACAATATTTCACTACTATTGTGGTACGTTTTAAAAATTAAAATGACTTTGTCACTTTCAAAATCTTTTTCTAAGCTTTCAAATTTTTATTCTTATGAATTATTTGGTTTTACATTGTTTAATGAAGGGTGATATTCATTAGTATTTTACCTTCATTGAGGTATTAGAGACATCGAGAAATATAAACGATGGACAGTTTTATTTACAGGAATGCTGATAATATTTCACTACTATTAATATGTGTTGTCGTTCAAAAAAACGAACTCAAAGAAGAGGGATTTTTTTTCTTTCGAGAAATTTTTTCAGAATGTTTAAATTTTTATTTTCTAACGATTGACTTTGAATAGTTTATTAATAAGTGATTTTTATTTTCATTTTTCCGTCTTTGACCCATTAGAGAAATCCAGAGATATTAACGACAGACAGTTCTATTTACAGAAATGATGATTGTATTTCTTTATTAATATGTGATGTCTTTCAAAAAGTAGAAACTCTTGAGGAAATGGCTTCGTTACTTTCAAAAAATGAAGTTATAAAAACATGAAACATTCATCTTATGAAACATTTACGTCTCGAGATTTGTATTTCTGTAGCTAATTAAGCGAATCAACAATACTTTTCTTAAAATTAATATTATGTATAAAAATTTCATATCAAAGTTATTTCATATAAATTATACATTTTTAAAATAACCTAATCCATTTTTTTATTATTTGGTTTAAAAACAGTCCAAACTTTTTTTTGAATAGCGATATACAGAAAAATTCAGAATATTTTAGACATTGTAATATATAATGACACAATACAATGACAAAATACAATAATGATAAATTACAATGACACGTAATAATATTTGAAGTTTGAAGGAAATAAACTGATTTGTTTACGACGGAAAAAAATCGCTTGATAATTCAAAAACTTCAAAACCGTTTCAATTATTTCTACTTGCTAGTTAATATTTCATAGCTTTAAAAGACGTAGCAATTGTATAGAATACAATTCAAAATTTAAAAAAATAAGTAATCATAATTTTTTTAAATCTTTGGATAGCGAAGTCTTATAAATATGTGTAGAATAGTTTTTGACACGCTTAAATTGTTCCAAACTGATGAAAAATATGATAGAAATGGAATCAGATTAAGAAATTCTAACTTTTCTTCTCGCTCTTAAGAAAAGTATTGTGCGTCTACGCTTTCACATTAATTAATAAATAAATAAATAGATAGTTCGATAGTCAGATAAATAAATAAAACATTTATGCATGTTTATTTTTATTTCTGATTTAATAGTTTAAAATATCATCTACCCAGATTAATTAGCATATTTAAATTTGAGTATACAAGATGAATAAATATGTTAATGAGACTTGTGACGTAGTGTTCGATATGACAATCCTGGACCCATCAAATTTGGAGGGGTTGTATCGGAACTTTTCTAATTCGTTTAGGTACAAGTGTGTACTTTGTAGATTCATGTGGCTGTCAGTAGTCATCTTTCTTTAATAATCAATTATTGTAATGCTTTCTAAAATGTGTGACATTGATATGAAGCAATGATATGCTATCAGATTTTGCTTACCCCCAATGTAAAAAATTCCGGATCAAATTACTGTAAGAAGAACCGGCACTCAATGTGCTGGTATTTTTTATGGTAAAATTAATTTTTGCCGGAATATGTTACGGAACAAAAAAAAACTTACATACCGTACTTTTTATAGTAATAATTTCAGTAAAATCACTGAATCATTCTAAATAAATAAATATTACTGTAAAAGTTATGGTATAGCATTTTACGTTAAAAATTGATTTTACGGTAAAATGGATTTTACGGATGATGTACCCAAAATGACTTTCTACCATAATTTAATTCGGATTTTTTTTATATTATGGGACTAAACCTCAAGAACGGAATAAAATAACGCAAAAAAATATTGTGTTCTTTTCTTATTTTTCGTGATGTTCAGAGCGCCAAATAAGGGACCACCCAGAAAAATGTTGATACTCACGTTCTGAATCTCAATCTAAATAATTTAAGGGGTGACCTCAAATAAGCTATTTATTTAGTGCATACAATATTTTAAATAACGAAATCAGCACGAGAACCTATTTTCTCGGAATAAACATTACTTTTTTTTGATATGTTCGAATTTCAACCTCCAAAATACAGAGCGCAGCCGCAATGAGGGAAATAGGATCTCAATCTGGAAAATATGGTTAGGAGATTATCCAAAAAGTAATTCC
This sequence comes from Parasteatoda tepidariorum, assembly GCF_982258835.1. Lineage (NCBI taxonomy): Eukaryota > Metazoa > Arthropoda > Arachnida > Araneae > Theridiidae > Parasteatoda > Parasteatoda tepidariorum. The sequence goes on along the minus strand of NC_141756.1, from coordinate 11,643,813 downwards.
ATACGAAAGATAACTTTCCGTAAATATTTATTATTTTTATTATTTATTGATATAAATTCGAAAACCTTTTTTGATACGATTTTTTACATCTTCTTATAGTTTGTAATTTTACGTGCAAAACACAAAATTCGACTGAAGTTGGTCAAATAATTTCTTAGAAAAGAAATTTTAAAATTTAAACTCTTATAAAAATTGATTTCTCAATAACAATTCGACCGATTTTTAAAACTTGCTTTTTGCCATGTAAAATTATATAATTTAAAGGGTTTTAAGAAATTGCATACCTTAAAACTTAAAATGTTTTCGATTATTATTAAATAAAATATTAAAAAATAATAAATATTTACTAAAGTGTATTTTTTGAATGGTGTATTTGATCTTTGGATATACGATTTTTACAATTGCGTGCAAATTTTTTCAATTCGCTGTTATAAGTATTTCTAGATATAGCGAAATATGAAAAAAAAAGATAAATGAACAAATTCTGAAGACCGTATTTCCCAGAATGCAGCTACTTCCTATATTTTGGGGGGTCAGAAATCTGAATCCGTTGGAAAACAATCATGTTTATTCAGGGAAAATACTTTTTTTGTATCTGATTTCTGAACTTAGAACATCGTTTGCATTAATTCATTAGTGTATTTGAGATCACCCTTTCGAAAAATTAAGAGTCCTAGAACGTAAGATTGAGTCCTAGTACGTCATTGGATCGAAAAATATTCAAGGTGGTCTGTTTCTTTTTTGCATATTGCGCAATCAAAACAATTAAAGTGTTATTTTTCTTAATAAAACCTGAAAGGAATATGTGCCAGCATTACTAATCATCATTTCAGTTTGAAAAATATAATAACCAACTGTTTTATGCAAGGCAGAATTCAAAAAGTATATTTTTTGCTCTCAACTCCTTTTTAACAAGACCGCTTTCCCAGTAAAACTGCTCAATGTAATTGAGATGAATCTCATTATGGCAACACGGTGCTCAGTAAAAAGCTTTGTGAAGTTAATTTATTTTGTTTTTACTTTTCAGAGTTTGAAAGACATAAAAAAAAATACCAAAAACTCTCTGTTTGCGAACGCTTTTTACTAAAACATTATTAATGGATTTGTGAAGCAAACATAATTCTATGATGTTAGGATCAGCTAAACAATTTTTATAAAAAAATCTTAGCATTTTTTTTGTTTGTGTTCTTATTCATAACGCAGCTATTAATTTTAACAGTTAACATTTGACAGTTTTACACGCTTCTTTGGAAAGAGGCAAAGAATAAACTCATTAATTTTCCTTCGAAAATATTCTTTACTTAAAAACCGCATCTGCTACGAACATTTTTATACAATTTTCGATGATTAAGAGATAAAATAATAAAATAGATTATTCACTATAATAATTACGAATTTACTAACATTGAGAAGCTTATTTTGTATTGAAGGTTTGTTCTCGTATTATTTCTGTACTATTTAAATAATTTCAAAAATATGAAAAGCAATTCATTACTCTCTTTTTTTTCATTCTTATCTCAAAATTATGAATTTCAAAACGAAATAAATAATAATAATTTTAATGCTCAAATGAAATATAATTCACTTAATTTAAAAATATTAAAATATCAGTTAGAAAAATATTTGACCACAGAAAGAAGTCTATATATATACAGCACAATTAAGACAAAAAGGACAAAACGAAAAGAGAGAGAAAACGAAAAAATTTTGAATAAGTTTAATGTAAATTATCATTAATACAAATACAGTTGAAGCAAAATAAGCTATTGAAGAGTTGAATTTTCTAATAACTTATCAGCGATTTTTTTAAATTCATTTTGTGACATTTTTTACTCTAGTTGACGATTTTTGTGACATTTTTTACTTATTTTTCTACTCAGGTGATCTTCTAATGATATAGATCCGAATATCAACTGATACATTTTTTTTTCTGTTATGACATTTCTGATGTGGTATTATTTCCTAGATTTTTTTTAATTGCCAAATTTGATGTATAGTTAGCATTGTGCATTTCTTGTGCCCTGTTATGACATATCTTACGCAAAATATATTGCCTAGATTTTTTTTAATAAATACATTTTACTACAAGTAGTACTATACATTTCTTTTGCTCTGTCATGCCATTTTCTTAAAGAAATATTTCCTATATTTTTTTAACAATCAAATTTGTTTGCTAAAGGTAAAAATTACTTAAATAGTTTTGGTAAAGTATTTTAAAAAAAATGTGGCTTTATATAATTTACTTTTCCTTTATATATTTTTGCTGAATGTGTGGTAATAAGAGCTATAATTTTTTAAACTAGATATAAAGAGATTTCTAGTTTTTTAATTTTCATATTTTTTTCTTTTTTTTTTACCAGAAATGTCCTAACCATACAGAAAAGTATTTATACCAAATTTTTTTCTGCGTTTAATGATTATAAAGTTTTTAATAACGAAATTCTTGTTGAACACAAATACATCTCTGACAAATTTTAATTTAAAAATAGTTAGTCTAACAATAAAAGTGAAAAATAGGGTAATAAAAATTAAATATTTAAATAGGCTGGAAAAGCGCTGCATATATTTTTTTTGTGGTCATAAATTTAAAATTGATTGCTTTTAGGGAAAATATTGAAAAGAATCAATTTAATAAAATTCAAACAGACTGTGTTGCTTTAATGCCTTTGAAGAAACTTTCACTGTTATTAATTAATCAACAATTTAATTAACTTGTCGCTTCTTCTTCAGCAATTTACAGATGATTTATTACTCTAAAATTCTCGAAGGTGATAAAAATCTACATAAAATAGTTTTTCAGCTGGTAAATTCGGCTGAAAGAATATGTCAAGCAAATTGTCTGTTGCTCTTATAATTTTTTCCCAATATTCTTCTTAGAGACTATTTTGTAGTCTGATTTAATTGCTTAAATTTATAATTAATTACGTTAAACTAGTTTCTGACATCAAGAAAAATCGTTTGTTTGGATTAATTATATATTCATAATATTTAATATTCAGTTATCATTTTGTGATAGCATAGCTAAAAAAGATTGTGTCATTCAATTAAAAAAATTATAATACTCATAAATGTTTGAAATTTACTACTAGTTTCGAGAAAGTTAGGCGTACGAGAGTTTAAGTGGATTTTGATGTCATTAAAAGTATGTAATTAAGTTTCAAGCACTTCAAAATTTTCTTATTCCTTAACTGTAATTAATAAATTTTTTTCTCATTAAAAGTAATCTAATGTTTGTCCTATAAATGTCCTACAAGATATTTAATTTGAAAACTTTTATGTGGCTGTTGAAAATTATAATATTTTGTTATGTTTTTAAAAATAACTACTTCAAATTAAAAAAAAACAACTACTATTTTCATAACATTTTTACCAAATTCATAAATTTACTCGAAGCAAACATTTTCTCCAAGAAGCAACCAAACAAACAGCAAGCTAACAAAAACGTACTATACATATGTTAAATATTTAATCTTGATTCATATTAGGATGTTGTAAGTTATTTTACAGTTTTAATATTATAAAACTGAAAAATAATATTACTGTATACTAACTGTAAAATATTATATTGTTTAAAAACAAGATGGCGTGTTAACGTTACAGCTGTTAGGCTTATTTTATTGAAATCTTCTTTTCATTACTGAAGGAGAGTTCATAGCTCATTCAATGAATAATTACACAAGCCTGAGAAATTGAAGTTTTCAAAAAATACAAGAGAAGTTATTGTTGATTTATATATTATTTAATGAGCTGATTCCGAAAATGACCTTCATTTTCCACCATCACGTCAGGATTTTTTATAAAATCGATATCGATGCTTTTACTGAAATCGTATTTGGAGAGGAAATTTATCGAACGATTTTGCATGTACTATCTGGCAACCGATATTTTTATTCGTTTCGATCTATATAAAATTGAGTCCTTCAAGGTAAACTAATTTTTGAGTGACCAGCTAATTTTTATCGGTTGAAATGAATGAAAAATACTGTTGTCAGATCGCAAATGTTACCTCTGGTCGAGAGTAAAACAATAAGTTCCTTGAGTTTAATTTTTTTACATCAGTTTCTAAAAGAAAATCTACAACATACCATTTTAACTTATTTTTGTTAAGATAACTTACGTCAAATTGATTATTGACCAAGAATAGCAAATATTGTGTTGTGTACATGAAAATTTAAAAAAAAAACGAAACAAAAAACAAGCAAAAAACAAAAGAGAAAAGTTTCTATTTAAGTACATACTCGTTTTCCTCTGAAACTTATTTTTGATGATCTTCTTTTATGCTCAATCTCAGGTCTATCCCGAGCTATCATCCAACAGTAGTCGGCGATCATGTTCTTGTTCCATCTTCCTTGATATATACGCTCCATATCGCTGATATCTTGACGGAACCTTTCCCCTTGTTCTTCGCTGACTGCTCCTAAATTTTCGGGGAAAAAGTTCACGTGTGAGTGAAGGAAATGCATTTTTACACTCATGAAGCAACCCAAAGTTTTAAATTTGTTCAGCATTTTCATTATATATTCCTTATAATCAGGATCCTTGTAATTACCCAGAAATTTACTAACGACATCTTTGAAAACAACCCAAGCTTCCTTCTCCATTGCTGTCATGTTTGTCTCAAAAGCTTTATCCTTCATGAGTTTTCGAATATCTGGACCAACAAAGATTCCCTTTTTCAACTTAGATTGGGATAAACCCGGAAACTTTTTGCACAGGTATTTGAAAAAAAAACGCCATCTTTTGGAACAGCCTTAACAAACTGCTTCATTACCCCGAATTTTATATCTAGAAGGGGTAGCAATACTTTTTTTGGATTAGCTAAGCTCAATAGAGTAACAGTTTTGGAATCTGGGTCAAGATTTTGACTTTTTGGCCATTCTTTTTTGATCCAATGTTGAGTCTTGTCAAGGCTGTCCCACTCACAAATGAAACATACGAACTTTGCTAATCCACCTTGTTAAACAAGAAGCATGGGGATGACTTTCAAATCACCGCAAATGATCCAACTGTGGTCGATAAATTTTATTTCGTTTAGGAAGAGAATCATGTTTTTATAGCATTCTTTTAAATATACCGAGTGTCTAACTGGCACAGATGCATACTGTCTCAAATGAAGAAGAACAGCTTTGAGGCTTCTTTTAGATGAATCTATAAATAGCCACCACTCATCTTTATCGTAAATGACTTTAAATTTGCTCATCAATCCAGGAACATCAGAACAATAGACCAAGTTCTCATCTTCCTCAAAGTACTTAATAAATTCTTTTTCTCGATTACTGCACCAATAAAAGATGTTCCTTTGCCCAACAAGTTATTTTTTCTTTCTGTCTGGAGCATAACAGTTATTCAACTGCCTCTTTCGAAAGTCCCTGTTCTCTAGTCAGATCATTAAGTTCAAACTGAGAGAGGTGCTGAGGTGAACCACCGTCAGATGGTTTATATTCAATATCGGAGCCATGGACTTCTGGATGTTCCGCGTCTGAAGACTCTGAAGAAATGACTGGCAATTCAGTTGGAGGCAACGGCACAGGCACATCACGTCCTTGGGGAACGTAGCGTATGGCCGATGGAATGTTATCAGGATTAAATGTTAGCCTTTGATTTTTCCGGTTATACCCACGAACATGGCAGGGACAAAAACAACAATCATCAAAGTGGTTTTGAGGCTCCCACCACGTCATAGGAATTACAAACCTTAAGGCAGTCTTCTTTCCTCGGAACCATAAGCGTGGATCATTCAGACACTGCATGCAAATTTTATGAGGAGCCTACGATTTGTCATGGTCTCCGAGTTTCATGCCAAATTACGCAAGATAAAGTTGTCTTACATACTCTGTAAAGCTAATGCGATATTTAACATTATATGTTCACTGCATTTGTAACAAAAGTCAACTGGAAAATTTTCGCAACGTCTCGAGCTCGAAGCCATGTTTCACGAAACGCACAGATAAAAGCAGACGTTAAAAATGCTTCCAAAAAAATGACTCCCGATTACGCTTGCTAGTGTACTTGAGAAGTCAGTGAACCAAGATAAGAATTTTCGTGACGCTATTGGTATAGAGATATTACAACAGAGAGAAGAGCGGGGACAGGAAGATGTCAGAGAGAGGTACTTTTGTAGATTTAACCTTAGTAGATTTTTTTATTTTTGTAGATTAATACTTTAAAGTAGAATGCTGGTCAGGCAAGAAGGGAAGAAATTCAAAAACGAAACTTTTTCTAAGGTAAATGTTCATAAAAATTTCCGTAAAATTAAATTTTTCAAGAAAACGCAACGTGATGGAATTTTTTCATTATTTCTTTTCATTTCAGCACCAAAAAATGTATGAAGTTCAGCTATCAATCCTTTTGTATTTTTTTCATTGCAGGCCTGTGTTACATATTTCATTAATTTGCAAGAATTCATTAGTTACGAGACTATCGCATGAAACGATAATCGATTATGTGTTCGCATATCGCATTCATATTTGACGGGCTAGATAAACGCAAAATAAAAGACAAAAAACAGTTGCTAACATAAACAAATGGCACATTTGAGCAGCCTAACAGAGTTGATACACGCAAAGGTATCCAATAATGTAATTTTATAGAAGCATACAAGAGCTTTAAAAGCATAAATATCAATCAATAAATCGTGAACTATAATACTTAAGGACGATCCATTATAACCTCATCACGACGCATTTCTTGAAGTTTCTCTTGGCCCATTGACCAACAGCGCCCTCTAACAACGTTTAACGGAAACGGTTAATTGATTCAGTAGATGTGAATAGATGACACTGGTATATAATCATTTATATTTGTCGTATGAATGAATAATAATTCATTCGACTTTGTTTAGTTTTTTAAAGTTGAACTTTTATGCTTTATTTCAATAAAAATTATTAGATTGCATGATTTTATGTCAGATTTTTTAAAAATATTTTTATATTATGCATTTATGTAGAAATATAGAATATTCTAATCTACTCCAAATGTTTTTTTTTTAATATTTTAGTTCTATCATACGTAAAAATTATTTTATTCTTTCATATTTTTATTTGCTAATGTCTATCACCATTTCTTTCATATAGAAAAGTTCTACTATGGACAGAGAATATGTAATGTTAATATATTTTAAATTCAACAATGAAATAAATATAAGAACAAGAAAAATGATAAAAAAAATTAAATATTTTAAATAATTTATAATTTATTTTGCAAAATGTATAATTTTCTCTAAATTAACAACCGACATCCTAAACAAATCAACGCCTAAGCATTTCACGATTTAAAATGAAATAAATGACGAACTGATTTTAAAGAACTTCTAATTAAAAATAATATAAGAAAATGATAAACTTATCAATTCATCAATCTAATTGATAGTCAAGTTCCCACCCATCTTTTCATTTTATATGCCTTAGTATTAGAGTGGAAAATATCTATACATTTCTCGGTGCTATCAATATAAAAAAAACGTGGATATATTTTTAAGAATTCTTTAAAGTCATCACGATAATTGCAAAAAATATTAACAAAGCTTTTACTTGTGGCAATCTAACACAGAAAACCAAAGATAAGTAATTCATAAAATCTTGAGATAAAATTAATTTTCGATTGATTAGAGCTGTAAGGTAGCAAATCACTCCCACTATTAAATATTTATCAAATCCTATGAAAAACTCATTCATTTCCGGTGGTTTGATAGATTTATGAAGAAGACAGTTAGGTCCGTCGAGTCGAACATATTAGCACCTAACTCGGTGTCTGGATCGATACAGAATTGTAGATTTGTAAAAGGTATAAAGATACATATATATGTATAACATGATAAATAAATACAAAAAGGACAAAAAGAAAAAAAAACGAAGAAAATTAAGAAAAACAATAAGTTTTATTTAGTGCGCATAAGCTGCAAGTAAAATAATATGAATAAATGAATGATATGATAATTATATGGTTGGTAAAAATTACCGAATTGCTTAGTACTTCCATAGAGCCATCTTTTTCTCGTAGTTTTGATCATACTTTTTATCTTATTCTCGTAAATTTTTTAATCAATATTACTATTAATAGAAGTATAGAAGATTGATATCTAAAATAGTGACCTGTTAAGAACAATGATAAGAATAATGTTCACTCATATACTTATTCTTGTATAATATCTATGCCAAGAATAACCATGTTGCCTTTAAAAGTATGCAACTAATAATGAGAAAACAATAGCACTATCTGATCTATGTGGCATCAACATCAATAAAAATAAACTATACAGAAAATACGGATATGATAGGTCGTCTACACAAATGGGTTCTCGCCAACTAATTATTTATCGATAAAATAGTTTTTTGGTATTGTCGTTTACCAAAAGATATTACTATCCACGCAGGACGTTTTTCTGATTATTCGCAAGTTATTCCGAAATGAGAACTGCGATTTTATTTCATTGAAATTTTTTCCTGTTTACATAAATAATGTCGTGTTAACATGTAATAACATATACCCAAATACTATTTTACAATTGTAATCATTGTATCACAGTTAGGGTAAAAGGAAAATTAAGTATTTTTCTAGTGCAACGATTTTATTTATCTTTCATTTTAAAATAATTTTTTAAAATTTTTAATGGCCGAGGGAATTGGCCCAGGATAAAACTAACACAACTCAAGAAAACAACAATATAAAAAATAGAAGCAGTCATTCCCTCATTCGTCAACTTGCTTCCCAATATCGAGCAGCGTGTTAATAATATCTCTAAATGATATGATTTCACATTACTGCGCAGAGCCCCATCTGTTTAGTTTCAGAAATTATTATTATTTATATTAAGATATTATTAACACAGCGATAGTTGCTCCACGGGGAGCACCGCAAAGGCGAACGTAGCACCCTTCCATTAAAAAATTCATTCTCAATTGAAATTGAATTGAATTCACAATTGGATAGAACAAATTAAATGAATTCAAAAATGTCTGAACTCTTATGGAAGCAATATGATTATTGGGTCACTGATAATGGTCATCAGTATTATGCTTTAAATAAACACAAATTCAAATAACTTAACCATGCATTTTTCGAGACTGGATCACCATGTAATTTTTCTTTGAGTTTCGGAATTTGAATATGATTTATGTTTGCTTCATTTGATTTCATTTCAATTATAGTATACTATGTAGGGGAGAGTCGAGTAATTGAGTAATAAACAATATTTTTGTATTTTTCTATTGTTTTATCATCTAATTAAGTAATGCAAAAAGAATAAACCAAAAAAAGAATAGTTTAACTTAAAAAAATCGAAATTGAAAAAAACATGTTTTTCAGCTCTTTTCAAAATGTGTCGGCTACAAAAATTAGGTTTTTTGACTGTTTTTTCAGGTGTAAGTGAGAATGACCAATGTATTGACAATAGATAAACCTCATTTATCATTTTTATCACAAAATTATTTTATTTATTACATATCTATATAACTTTTAGTGAATTCTATCATTTAATAACAACAAATGTCATACTTTTTATCATTATTAATGTACATTAATATTTTATAATATTAATATAAATTTATATTAAATATTTAACGAAAATAATTTCATTTAAGTAACAATAATTAATAACCATAGTTTTTTTCCAATATAAACTTATTTGGTTGATCTCTTCTTATAAACTTAATATAAAATACTTCTTAAAAAATTACAAATTTACTTTGTATTTTGATTACTTTCAAATGCTTCTGTAGACTGATTCGTTCGCAAATAAGTGAAAATAAGTAAGTAAGCGAATAGCTTATCATAATATTTATGATTTCTTGATATTAAATTTAATTTGGATACATCAATTACATTTTAAAAATATTTAATTTGCATTTTTAAACATATAAGTTTATGTTTCATATAATATTAAAACATATATTTGTTGTTAAAAATGCACATAACATTTAAATTTGAAGCAATAAAATAATAATCTTTGCAACCGTACATTTATCGACGAAATAAAATTGGTCGTTGATACCCGATATTCATGTGAGCGGGGCTACCCGAAATCCAATTTTTTTGTAAATTTGTAATTACTCGAACAATTTTTCACCTACAAACTTCTTTCTTTGTGCAAATTAAACTTAAGACTACTTACTTTAATGCTGTATGTATAGAAATTTTTTTTTAAGTATTAAAACGAAGTTTAATCAAAACATTCAACCAATTTTTCTTAATTTCATGACTACTGTATTCAACATATTTTCAAAACTATTGTTTACCATCTTAACAGATGCATAAATACTTGAAACTTTGAAAATAATCTTGTTTTAATATAAGAATTAATGTCCGATGGCCCATTGACTTGAAAAATTATTCTATACATATGAAATTGACAGTGGGCGGGGGTAACCGCTGGGCGGGGCTACCCGACTCTCCCCTAAATGAATTTGAAAAATTCAAAATTGGAACAAAATTGGTCAAATACAACTTTAAAATACAAAATTTAAAAATAAAATTTTTTCTTAAATTTTATTGCTTTCATTACCTTTATTTGATTCGTTCTTCTCTAATTTTGAATTTCGCTTTCTTAAAATTACGTAGTTCAAATGAAAATGTGAAGATCTTTCAATTCGAAATTTTTGAACCTTTTTTCAATAAACTAATGAGAAAATATATTTTGCATTTTATTATGTTAGAAAGAAAACGAAACATACAAGACTCATAAAATAAGTTACAAATATAGAGGATACATGGAAAATAATAAAGTTAAATAAAAAGAGAAATATATTTAAATTTTTACAATTTATTTTTGAAAAAAATCTTTAAAAAAATGTATTAAAAAGCCAGAAAACAAAAAAATGGAAGGATATAATCCCTTTCTAAGCACATGCGACTATATCATCAAAAAGGAGTGCTTTCTAATATTTTATCAATATAGCCACAGCAAAATACATCAATACAATAGTTTGACGAGCACTCAAAAAAATTGAAACAAAATAGAACACATTGAGTAAAAAACGTATCATGCAAAAACAGAAAATACCGTGCAAAACACAAAATGAAATCTATAAAGCGAGTTGCGAATTCAAATGAGCCCACATGTACCAGAATCTTTAACAGATTGCAAAAACTGAAAACAGAAGAGCAAATGGAGTTAAAAGCTTAAATAGAGGGATGTGTTGTTTACAAAAGATTGGCCCAAAAATGGATGTGCGTAAGGTAATAATATAATAATGGATAATTTAAAGGTGTTTATAATTTAATGATTTTAGGAAACAGACAGACAGACTAACAGAAAGAGAGAAAACATCTTTTAGTTTAGAAAGGGGAATTCTGCTGAAAAGATTCTGCAAATCAAAAGTTGAAATAGAATCAATTTTACTTTGCTCTAATTCGGAATTCTAAATTAGGATAATTATTAGTGATAATCTTAGAAAAACTTTTTTTGTTTATAATTTTATTTAAATAGAGAAAAAGGGCCAGGTTTAGTTCGGTAAGTATTAGAACAACATGTGATTGTTCTAAGTTTTATAGGAATTTTATGAAATTTTGAACTGATAATTAAGGAAATTGTTAATTTAAATTTTTCATCTTTTATATAAAGCTAAAATCTTCTTAATGATAATATTATTACTTAAATTACTAAGCATAAATTTGTTCACCATCTTTTAACTCCGTATTTAAAAGATCAACAAAGATATTTAAAAGTTCAACTTAGAGATTTCAGTGGGGACCTCCGAATCAACATCCTGCTACTCTGAAAACAAATTGTTTTTTGAATTGCCTTCTTTTCCTTCTTATAAAGCGTGTGGTGATAAAAAAGGTAAAACTTGTCCAAATATTGCCAAATCATACATAATCATATTAACGATACCTCCAAATCCGTTTGTAAAACTAAAAATTTTATTTATCAGTTAATCTAAGGTCTTAGTAATATGAAATATGTTGGACAAATTAGTAACTCTCTTAATATTAGAATTAATCAACACCGTTCAGATATAAACAGTAATAAAATTATCAATAATCTAGAATGGAATCATTTTAGAGAACATAATTTTAACAGTGTCAAAGTTAATATTTTAGATATCGAAGATATCGATTCAAGACTACAAAAACAAAATTACTACAGGCTGTTGTACAAATTAGTCTTGCCGTATAAGCTGAACGATACCTTCCAACATACACATATTAACTTTAATAACTCCTCAACTTACGAATTTTTCACATTAAAGATAAGCATACAAACCGAGGCTCTCTCAGAAACTCTCTTAATAGTAGCAAATTAAGTGTAAATTTTATTCCTAATATGGAAAAATATTTTAATAAGCATTATAATATCAAGCAAATGAAAGATTTTGTTTTCTCCCTTAAGTATAATTACGTATTTAAGCTTCAAGGTCTTACTATTAAATTTTCTTTTATTAATTTACACTTTAAAATTCTTCGTTTCGATCTTGTAGAAGCTAAAATGAGTAAAAGTTTCCTAAATGAAAAGAATAGTTTAGTTAATTTATATTTCGTTTTTAACTTTCAAAACCCTATTTTTGATAAGAATAAATTTCATAAAATTTTTGAAAATTTGAAAAATTTGCTTCCATTAAGAGATTTTAACATAATTAAAAGATTTAAATAACCTTTTGGAAGAACTATATTTAATTTTGATGCTAGCAACCATTTAGAGAAAATTAATATATCCGATTATGAATGTCAGTGCGAAGAAGAGAAATATTTTGATTTTGTTGAAAAATATCATGAATATATTATTTCTGGTAATTTAAATATTATAGAAAACTTAGCCACCACTCTTATTAGTCATTTAGAAATAGTAAAGAAAATTAAAAGATATACGATAAGAAAGAAAAAAAAATATATCAATTTTCGTATTTGAGGTCTTAACTATTATTGATATATAATTGTTTGATATGGTAAAAAAAATAAGAAATATTTAAATATTAAATATTCACGTTTTCTTAACTTGAATTTCCTGATTTTAATTCCATTCAAAATTAGCTATTAATTTAAAAAATCAATTGAAGACAAGCGTGAGACAATATTTACTGTTGTCTGTTTTTAAAAGAAATTTCAACTTAATAAGCTTTAAAATTAGTAAAAACTTTTTTCTGCAGATGGCGCTTCTATCAAAGAAAATATTTCAGAAAGCAAGGTTTTACAGAATGACCACCATGTAAAGGTGGTTAGTCTGAGGACAAACTTTTTAAACTCCCGAGAAAATGAAATGAAATGCATCGAACAAATTTAGAAAATTTGATGTAACTATAACTGATTTAATTTAACTTTGAATACACTTGAGACTTTATAACTTGATGAAATTTAGTAATAATATTGAAATTTGATAAAATGCACTTAATTTACACAGCAGAGAGCAATAAGCAGTGCATATCTTTCCCTTTTTTTTTTTTTTAAATCGGTTTTTCAAATCATCGAACATTTTTGTTATTCTTGTCATTATTGCAATTTAAATTTTTGCCGTGTTGTTGTCAAAGATTTGTGTATTTTTTTCCCATTCCTATATGCTTTAAATACCGTATATAATTTTAAGGTAATTGCGCTTCATCTACTTTATGTGAATCAACATAAAAGAATGTAAATTGGATAAATTGCACAATCTAAGAATTAGGAGGCAAGAGGCACTTAGTGAAATGGAAGTCCCAGTTTTGACTCCAAAATTGTTTTGACAAAAATGACTTCACGTTAAAATACTAACGACGTCGTTCCATAAATGAAATGACATTGTGTCAAACTTGGGATTAAATTAATCGTATATAGTTGTAAAGTTTTGAAGTGTAATTGGTGTTCGTAATGGATACGTTTTCAACTAAATGTAGACTTCTGTTTCTTTGTGTTTCAAATCATTCAGCTGATTATAGTTATTGCTTCATTTAATAGTAAAGAATGGTTAAATTAATTTAAACAAATTATATCAGAATCTTTAAAAGCAAATGGTCTATTAAAACAATTTAATTGATATTTTGAATTGGTATTTAAGCCTCGTTATAGATTTATAATTATTTCGACTACAAGGTATTTAAGTATAATAAAATTTACTATGTTGTAATTGAACGTATCATAAACATTAATAAAATTTCATTTAATTATTATATTTTGCTTTATTATATTTACGGCGTTATGAAATTTTAAGAATACTATCATTTATATAAACAAGATTTTAAGCATTTTATTATTATTCATGTTTAATCATTAGCATTATTAAAACTACGTTTTATGAAATTATATTTTCACTGTAAACACGGAGGTGTAATGCATAATTTCGATCCGCTTCTCCTTTTTTTAGTCTTGCTCGAATTCGTCCTAATACTCTCTCCCTCTCTCTGCAAGTTTGATTTACAAATTAATTTATATTAATGTTACTAAATACCAAAAGCAGTTGCAGATACTATGCAAGTAGCGTACAGTGCTAAAAAAAGAACAAAATTTGAAACAAAATTTGAGCGAAATCGATTGAATAGTTCCTGAGAAATTGACATTTAAATATGAGACTTTTCAGAAACTGTACGACTGATTTCGCTCACATTTTGTATTTCCCATGTAAAATTACATACTTTGAAATGGTGCAAAAAATTATAGACCTTACAATTCAAAATTTTTAAACTATTATTAAATAAAATAATAAAAAATAATAAATATGTACTAACATTTATTTTTTTTGCATGAAATTACTTTTGGGCGAATGAATTTTATAAGTTTGTGCAAAAATTTTTCAATTTGCTTAAAAAGTTCTCAAGATATGGTAAAATACGCAAAAAGTGAAATTAACATTAAGTGGTCCAAATTTTGGATGGCTCTCCTGACCAAACCCCCATATTCCCCAGGTTGCTGCTACCCCTTGTATTTTCGGGGTCAAAGAAACCAAATCCGTTGAAAAGGAGTTATGTTTATTATGAAAAAGTACGTTTTGTGTCTGATTTTGTTTGAGGTCATCCCCTCGAGTCATTAATATTGAGTCCTAGAACATGAAGATCCGATCATTAGATCAAAAGTAATTCAGAGTGGTCCGTTTTTTTTTTTTTTTTTTTTTTTTGGTTCACTGCATATTTTTGGAGTTTCACTAAGCCAGGAGCTGTCTTTGGTTTTACGGCACTTTGGTGTAACGTTGTTTCTACTATTTTTGGTGTTAAGATATTGTTATTTAAATGTTATATTAAAATTTTATTCATTCTATTATTCGTATTTAATTAAATTTCTACAGAAATTTTGCATTTAAAAAAAATTCCATAATTTATTATGAGAATATTTTCTAAACATATTAAAATTTCAATTTATGAATTAAGCAATTTGGTTTTGAATTTATTTAAACTGCTCAACTACAAAATCATTCGCTTTCGAAAAAAACTAATTAATTATTTAATATTTAAATAAAAGAAAATTGCTATAATTTATCTAAAGTATTATATTTTCAGAGATATTGAAATTAAATCTCTTGTCATGAAATTGAAAAAAAAAAAAACTCTTTTAATTTACGTAGAAATCTTTAAAATGATACTTTTGAATAGGGGGAGTTTAGAAAAACTTAGTTAAAATTTCTAAATAACTTAATTTTTTAGAGTTTCTATTGAGAAACATATTTAGTAATTATAAAAGTCTAGACATAAATAAATAGTCTTATAGAAATATTATTAGACACATAAAAATTCTCGAGATATATAGAAAGATTCTACTTCAAAATAAATTATTTCACCGTGAAAGAAACAATATTTATATTCTGCATTGTCTCATAATGAGAAAAAAGTATTAAATTTTAATTAAAATCACGAGCTCAATAGAAAAATATTATATTTTGTCCTCGATATTTCATATTAACCTTAAATATTAAAGTATTGACAAGGAATATAAATTTTAGATTTAAAAATTATATTCCTTATCATAGCTTAAAATTTATACTTTGAATAATGTAACTATTAAGCTATGTAACTACTTGTTGACTACTTTTATGTCTAAAAGTAAATAAATTTCACATATATATATATATATATATATATATATATATATATATATATATATATATATATATATATATATATATATATATATATATATATATATATATATATATATATATATATATATATATATATATATATATATATATATATATATATATATATATATATATATACACTCATGGACAAAAAAATTAGCGCACCGTGAAATAATTGCTCCCACTCATCGACGCCTCCGTTTGGAGTTTTGCCGCCCACGAGGAAACTAGAGTGCAGCGGAATGGAACCAGGTCGTCTTTAGCGACGAATCCAGATTCAATCTTAGCAGTGATGACAATCGTGTTTGCGTGTGTAGACCCCATGGTTAACGCCTAAATCCTGCCTTTTCTATACAGCGACATACCGCTCCCACAGCTGGTGTGATGGTACGGGGTGCCACTGCCTTCAATACACGTTCACCTCTAGGATTGTTCCGTGGCACCATGACAGCCCAGTGGTATGTCCATGAAATCTTGCAACCACATGTGTTGCCACTAATGCAACGGCTCCCAGGAGCCATTTTTCAACAAGACAATGCTCGGCCTCATACGGCAAAGGCGTCACTACCCTTTCTTGGCCTGCCCGATCCCCAGATTTGTCTCCAATCGAGCATATCTGGTATCATTTGGGACGGCAAGTTGGGCATCCCACGAGTATGAACGAACTAGAGGCAAGATTACAGCAAATATGGAACGAAATGTCTCAAGACATCATACAGAACTCGTATGCCTAAATGCCCAATCGTATCGCATCGTGCATTCGCGCTAGAGGGGTTCCAATGGGGCATTAACTGCTCCGTTCTTTTGCCTTTTTCTCTGAAATAAATTATCCTTTTCCTTTAATTTTCTAATTATTTACTTATATCAAAGTAGTTATTTCGTTACATTTTGACGACTCCTTCTTGGTGCGCTAACTTTTTTGTCCATGAGGGTTTATATATATATATATATATATATATATACACAAATTAACATGAAAAACATGAATAAAATAAAAATAAAGAACTAAATGGTAGAGAAACAAGAATGGTAAAGGCAAATAGTCGTTGTCAAGACACATCTAATTGCCATAAATAATGCGATATTTCTGAATAAAGAATAATTATCCTAAGATAAAAATTATTCTTTATATGTGTCGATATCGCAAAAACCTAATGTTGTAAAAAATCATGAAATAAAAGAAAAATGTAAAAGGAAATCAAACTTACCGGCGTGAATTAAAACGCGGTTTAGGTTTAAAAGTACAATAATAAAACAGTTAACAAAAATCGCGAAGATGTAAAATATTGCTTATAGCTTGAATCGAATATAATAAATTTAAAAAAACATTTGATCGAAGAAGAAGAAAAAATGTTTAGGTAAAATATTAGTGCTGCCATCTATGAGAAACAATTAGTAAAAAGGTAATAAAATTGAAATAAAAATAAAAATGTTTAACGGATTGAATAAATTAGCAGTCTTAAAAAAAAAAAAAAAAAAAAAAATCATTAATAGGGAAATTAATTTAAAAGTCAGTCTGTCAGGATAGAAAGCCGTTTATAGACTCATCCTTCATTCAAAAAATCTAACATAATTTTACAGAATACACATATCCATCTTTCATAGGGTGACTTATTTAAAAATCAGAGCCTGCATACAGGAATAGAAAACCGTTTATAGGTTTTATTCTTCATTCATACAACCTTACATAATTTTAAAGTATACACGTATCACCTGCATTCATTTGGAGTGGTTCTTTACGAACCAGAGCCCATTCCACTTATACAAAAATAAAAATAATTAAATAAATAAATAAATAAATAAACTGTTTATTATACTGGACAATTAAAATTAAATTAATTTTAAGAGGCTACAAAAATTAAAAAGTAACTAAAAAATATTTAACTAATCCAGTATAAAAGGTCATACATCCAAACTATTCCGTCCAGTGGCTTTAGGAATAGTTTATCATAGTTAGTTCCTACCTTGAAAAAATCAGAGCTTATTCTTAAAACAGAAAAATTAAATAAAAATTAAAAATTAATGTACCAAGTTTTTTAAGATTTTTTTAAAATAGAAATTAAGAAATGAACTAGGAAAATGGCTATTAATTAAATCGTTTTTATATATATCAGTATCTAATAAAAACTCGTTATAGTTAGAATTATTCCTGTAAAATCTATGAATTTGATTGGCAATAATATTAGAAAAAACCTTATTGGCTAAGTTAGAGTTGAAATCTATGCATTTTTTAACTGGAAATTTAAATTCATTTCTTTTGTCAAAAAGTTTAAATGTAATATTTTTATCTGCATTAATATTAAGAGTCAAATCTAAAAAATTTGCTGAAGAATTACTATTATTTGTTTTATTAAGAATTAATTCATTTGGATAAATATGTTTTGCTAGAATATCGAAATCATTAAAATTAATAACTAATAGATCATCAATGAATCTGAGAAAGAGAGAATCAATTGGAAGATTAACATGTGATTTTACAAATCTATATTCTTGTAGAAAAACAAAAATATTGCAGATGTTTGTACTGAAATTATTTCCCATGGGAATGCCATTAATTTGTTGAAAAAGGTGGTCATTGAAAAGAATATAATTGTTGTTAAGGTTAATATGTACTAGAAAGTTCCAGTTATCTTCATTAATAATATCACTGAGATTAAACATGCTATGAATTTGAAGAAGGTCATCATGAATTTTATTAGTTGGAAGGGAAGTATAAAGGTTTTCGAAATCAAAACAGTGAATTGAATCTACATTTTTTAAAGTTTTTAGTGTATTTAAAACCTGAATGCTATTTTTAATATTCCAATTTAAATAGTTATTATTTTTAGTAAGTTTATTAATTTTGTTATAAACTTTTTTAAGAATGTTCTCAAAGTAAATACCGATTTTTTTCATGTTACTATTAACGCCACTTGCAATAAACCGGAATTTGGTTGGAGTCTTATGGAATTTTGGATTGGCAAAAAGAAAAGGAAAATTGTTAATATTATTTGGTTTAATTTTAAGTCTTTTATAGATAGCATTAATTTTATTAATAATAATATCACTGTTGGTGTTAAGTTTTTTGTAGGTAATATTGCTATTAAGTTCATTGGAAAGAAGTTGTTTGTAAAAAAATTTTCAAATAATTGCAAAATTATTACTAGCTTTATCAACAGTGGTTATACAAAATTTATTTTGGATATTTTTAATATCTTGTCTTAAAACAGAGTTAAAAATTAAATCCTTTTGAAAAACTAATTTGTCCCTTTTAATATTGATTTTAAAATCTTTAATGATATTCTCTCTCCATTCAAAGAAACCTTCAATTGGGAAATTATGTTTATAAGATAATTTTAAAATAAAATCATCGAGATTTTTAATAAAAATGGAAATAACTTTGTTTTTAGAAGTTGGAAAAGATGGTCTAAATTTTGAACCTAAAGACATAAATTTTTTTAATATTATCATTGTCAATAATATCTAAATCCCCTGTAATAACGTGTTTATGGAAGTTATCAAAAAAAGGAGTATCTTTAAAATCATCACAATTACATACATAGTTGAAATTATCTGTAGCTATATTCCTATAATTACAGATTAAATTTTTTAGACACTTAGTGTATCTGAAAGTTGGTTTGCAATTAAGTTGGATAGGAAGAAGGTTTTTATTTTTACCTATAATGGCATTAATGTTAAGATTATTAAAAATTTTATTGGTAAAATCTAAAACAAAATAATCTGGTTTGGGTAAATCCTTGTGCTTATAATTATTCTTAAACCTATATCTAGCTAGATCTTCAACTAAGTTTAAAAAATTAGAAAAATATTGATTTGAATTAATTTTTACTTGATCTAACTTTAAAAAATTTAAAAGTTTGTTGTGAAAATTAAGTTTAACCCCTAGAATTTTAGTTTTAATAGATTTAATAGCATTGGGTTCATCATAACAATTAATGCAATCATTAACAAAATCTTTTAAGTTATATTTAATTTTATTTTTACTGTTACTCATTAATTTTATTTTTACTGATATTTAATTTTATTTATACATTGCAAAAAATTTCGAGCTATGTTGCGCCGAACTTTGGTATTTATTTGTTGGCAACATAAAATGGAGCTCAGTTTTACTAGACATAGGTACTTTTACTAGTTCCAAATATCGAGAGAAGTTTGCACCAAAAATGGGTATTTCGAAAAGACCTAAAAGTAGGGAAAGGTTGCAACAAAAATAAGTGTTTTGAAGGGAACTGAAAGCGAAGGAAGGTTGCACCATTATTAAGTATTTTTCAAGTGCTAAAAAGCAGGGTAAGGTTACACCATAATTAAATATTTTTAAAGCGCTGAAAAGCAAGAAGAAACAAAATTTGAATCCTTTTTTTCCTAAAACATAGAAAGATCAATCAAAGCAAGATTTATTTTAATTACTATTTTTGAAATACAATATTAAAAAAAAAAAGAGAAATTGTAGTTCTTATGCAAAAAATGTTTAAAAAATTTCTCTTCTTGAAAAAAAAATTTCAAGACCAACTATTTATACGTTGGAGATTTTCCCCCACAAAGCCTCCTTTCACCTACAAAGATTCCGGAAAGGAAAGAAAAATATTGATATTTTAAAATATTATTATTGTTAAAATGCGCTAAAGCACCCAAATGTAATTTCTCCACATGAGAAATTGTGAATTGAATTTTATGCAGAGCGTCCCCGTAAACAATTTGCTGAAGGAACTTGCTGAAGGAACTGTTAACTGTTAAAATAATAAATGCACAAATTGATCATCACTTTGGATAGATCAAAGAGTTCGTGTTGAGTCTAAGAGGGTGGCTGCTGGTAAGCACATAAGCAGTACTCATGTAGATTAATACTCCACATGTGTACTGTTTGTGAGTATTGTCTTTTTAACTAAAGGTCTTTTGTTTCACAGAAACAGATATATTTCAGAATTTAGAAAAAAAAACTTTTATAATTAGGATGAAAGTTTCCGAAATTTTTTTTTTTTTTTAGATGACATTTTTGATGATCAATGAAAACTTTCGATTTCATGCTTATATTGTCTTTTCCCTCCCTCACAAAACACAAGCGTGGGATAAATTAATATACATAAATCTACAAAAAAATAACTAACTAATAAAACTAAAAGAAAAACATAGAAAAATAAGTATCTAAAGCAAAGTATCTATGAGCATCAAAGTATTTTTTTTATTTATATTTAATAAAAAAAAATATTTATGATCTTTTTAAATATGATATTTTGTTTCATTTAAAATTTGTTTCGCTTAGTAAAAAAAATAATAATAATAAATCTATCTTTTAAAAAAAAATTATAATAAGAAATCAGCTTATTTCTAAATGTTCTAAAACAAATCTTGTTCCTGCCGGTGTTTTGTTCTAAATTTCATTAAGATATTCTTGGTGAATAAAAAAAAAATATTGCTTTGTTTTCTTTAACGCCAATCTAACCCACTTTGTTTTTCTTCTACCTCGTGCGTCTAACGAACTTAAAGAGAAATCTAGTTTCCATGACAACGGCTAGTGCTAATTTGAGGTGAATAACTCGCATTGAAAATTTTACAACAAAAGCATTTTAGAATTATAGACCGAAATTCGCGTAATTATGTGACATTACAAACGAAAACGAAAATCAAAACAAAGGCATAGATATTGGTAAAAAGTTTTAATCCTAACAGAAAGTGCATTCGATTTTTAAAACATGAACTTAGAAAATCTTCACCGGCAGTAAATTTGGCGGAAAGCTATGCTGCTTAAGATTGCCGTATTTACCGTTTTTTTTGTCACTGGTATTGCACCTTCTTTCCACATAAAATGGATGTATCTCCTTACTTACTGAAAAAGAGCTAATATAGATTTTAAAATATTTAATTATTCATACAACGAATATAGTTTCCAAGAAGAAATTTGAAATTAACACTTTCAGAATAGACAACACAATTTTTAAAGTTGATATGAAAGAAATGAACTGTTGTAATTAATGCAAATAAATAAGAAAAACTTACTTACCTGCAAAAGAAATAGACAATTTCAAAGACAACTTGCATGAGATGATAGCAAGCTTCAACAACAAAATCGTCCATCTTGTTAACAGCTACAAAATAAGTCATCGGTCACGGTTAAAGCTCGTGCCTGTCATAGTAGGAAAGTTTGGTGCAATCGATTGCGCCATAAACGCATTTCTTGATCATATTTACCAATTAATGGCGCGACCTAAATAAAATAATTTTTCATTTATCCAATTTATGGTACAATTAGAAACTTTGCACCAAGTATTGGTTAAACATTTACCGAGATTTTTTACAGTGTCAGAAAATAAATGAAACAAAATGTTTATAAGGGCTGCATTATTTTGAGTATATAATTCAAAACAAGATTTTATTTCATTTTAGATAATTTTTATTATTAAAAGCAAATGTATTTCCCATTACGTGTATATCACTGACAAAAATTATTTTGTTTTGTATTTTTGGACAAAAATATTGATATTATATTTTCAATACAGCTGATATTAGAAATTAAAATTAGTTGACAGAAGTTTTCTTTTTTTTTCAATATACACTACAATCGAAAGCTTATTTTTCATGCATTGTTAATGTTAAAAATCTGAATAATTTAATTGTATTGGCCAAAATAAATTTTTAGTACAGAAGGAATTCTTTTGAGTATTATTTGAAACCCGTTTACGTAATACGTTGTTCTAAATTTGTTTTTAAAAAGTATTAAAGCATCGATTTTTTTAATTAAAAAAAAATAGATTAAGTAATTATGCGACAAAATGTGATGCAAACGTTTTGCCTGACTTTAAGATTTTTGAAACTCTTAAAGTGCTTGTTAAGTTTATGGAAACTCGCAAGTTATATTTTTAAGGCATTACATGTTATATTAAAAATAACTTTTCTTTTAAAAATTGAATCAAATACTTGAAAATAAATAATTTTTGTAATCTATTTCCATTTTTACTTTAAAACTCGGGAATAAACCGCATTCAAAGAGCTTAAAAAACATTCTTTTTAATCGGGAACTTCTTAATCCTCTGAAAGAAACTTCACTAAATAGTATTTATATCATACATGTCTTGTCTTAAAGTTAAGTTTTCATAATGATTTAAAAGGTTTAATATCGAATTTTTTTCCGAAGATTTTCTATTTAACGAAACATTCTATTTTGTAATTAATACTACACTCTACTTTCCTCAAATATTAGGCATACTTGCTTTGATGCTCGCGCTTGGTTGATTTCTTTATTTACAGATAAGGATACCCAGTTTGTTCCTTTAGGAAAAGTTAAGCTTACAGCTCATTTTACCCTACTTCTTTATACGATTCTTTATTCCGAATGTTCGGTACAGTCTTACCGAATGGATATTATCCGTGGGGATTTGGTTATTAAGTAGATGATTATAGAAATGGGTCTGTAAGGAAAAGTGGGAATTAGGAGAAAAGAAAGTGCTGTCGGCGATAGTTGTGTTATTAACTACATTTGTGTCTGGATATTTTGTATAATGATGGGTAAAAAAAATTGTGTACAAAATAAATGCTTTCAAGATTTTTCTTTTCCCTATTTGTGGAGGGAACGAATGTAAAGGAATGCTGGAATTGAAACAAACAAGATTATTTTAATAAAATATTGATTTAAATGAAAGTTAATTATTACGTTTTAATACTGATTTATTTAAATTATAGATGGTTGACTGAATGTAAGCAATAAAAAGCATCTTAAAACCGGAAGAAATTTAGAAAACTTCCGGCTTATCTCTCGGTTTATCTAGGATTACGAGGCGATAAACGAGTTTTTATTATTATGATTTGTGTTTTAATTAACGCTTAATTTTACCATTCATCAGAGTTTTTTGAGTTTATAGATTCTCATAAGAGTTTATAAATTCTAACAGGTCATGTGCCTAAAACAAATTTAACAAAATTAACATCATAGTACAAATCAAGTATAAGGTAAGCCACGTTTTGAGTGTTATCCCATATTTGACTATATTTGTGTAAAATAGCACCATTTGATATTTTTTGGATAGCATCGAAGCAAGTCTTCCAAATTATTTTGTTGTTTGTTTTTTTGAAAGTTATATTGAAAGAACGCGCTATATTGAAAATATTACAAGTATAATAATATTGGATGGGGTGTTTTTTCAAAGTTAGGAGTAAAAATCAGTCCGAAGTAATAAACCGGAAATGTTACGATAAATTTTAACCCCTAGTGCCGTGTGCTCTTATTCTTACACGGTCAACCATCCGTATTTGAGCTGCGATGGCTCAGGAGATAGAGCGTTCGCCTTCCAATGAGGCGAACCGGGTTCGAATCTCAGTCGATACAAATTCCGCATCCGGCTTACACCAACCACTGTGCTGACGTGAAATATCCTCAGTGGTAGACGGATCATGGGTCAGAGTCCCTTTGCCGTCAGGCTATCTGTGGGAGGGTTTCGTAGCCTTCCTTTCCATGCAACGCAAATGCGGTTTAGTTCCATCAAAAAGGCAAGCAAAAGGCCACGAAGGCAAATTTCTCCCGATACTTGATCCAGGAGTTCCCTTGTCATCTGGATCGGGTTGAAAATTACAAGGCTACAGAGGTGAACATTAGCTGTCGTAAACCCATTAAATTGTGTCGGCTGTTCAACGACCGTTAAAAAATAAAATAAAGCCATCAGTATTTGACATTGTTAGTTTCCATTGAGTTTATGTACATGTATTACAACCAATGTCTGTAACACACTGGGTATTCAAAAAATAAGCTGTGATTTCAAAAACCGATAAAAGAGAAATGAAAGGAAATAAAATGTATCATTTGCTGCACTTCCTGCCTGACAGAAACTGTTTCAAATAAAGCAAAACAGTTTTAATAGATGATGCTTTTAACTATAGAAATTTTGACAATAACCCGTATGCTAGGGTCGGGAAAGCCAAGTTGGTAGGGCACTGGGCCCATGTCCAAGAGGGCGTGGGTTCGATCCCCGTCCGCCGAAGACTACCTGTGTTGTAAGTGGTGACTGATGCACGTTGAAACTAATTGAAAAGAGACTTTCTGCTCTTTGGGAAATAATCAAAATTAGGGTAGAGGCATGTCGATGCCAGTGTCTTTAAAAATCCATTTAGAACTTTTAGGATTTTTTTATTCTGCCAGTTTGATTCCGCAGTTTTCAATGGTTTAAACCGGTTTCACATTTAAAAATGTACAAAAAAAACCCCTGTGAAATGGTGGATAAAATCGAGACCTTTTCAATCGAGCAAGAGAGGGTTGTTCCATTTCAATACTCAAAATTAAAAGTTTCCCAATAGGATTGAATACAGTATCTTAAACTGTAGATGTTGAGTACATGAAGCTGCATTGCCGATGACCCTGATAAAAATATTTATTTGTGATTTGCGAAGTTCTGCAGTCGAAGCATGATTGGGGATACCCTTATGAAAATTTAAGGTATATTTAAGGTTGATTTGAGGTATTTTTGAGGTATTAAGGTTGTTTTGAGGTATATTTGAGGTATTTTTGAGGTATTAAGGTTGTTTTGAGGTATATTTGAGGTATATTTAAGGTTGCAGAGAAAACAGCAATAAAAATTATACCTCGTAAAGGTTGTAATTAAGGCGCACGAGGTTGATTTATATATACTTCAGCTTGTTTTGAGGTTGTTTAAAAATCACTTCAAATCAACCAGACTGATAAGGAGATTTTCAAGGTATACCAGGTTTATTTTCTTACACTTGTAACAAAAGACGTATTTTTGAGGTATAAAAATTTTTACCTTATTTCAACCAACGATAAAAAGGTATTTATTGAGGTATATGAAGTCATTTTATTTATACCTAAGCTTATTTTGAGGTTATTTTAAATTCACTTCAAGTCATCCAGACTGATAAGATGATTTTTGAGGTATACGAGGTTGTTTCTCTTACACTTTTAACAAAAGAGGTATTTATGAGGTATAAAAAAATCAACCTTATTTCAACTAACGAGAGTGAGGTAATTACGAGGTATAAAAAATATACCTTTTTTCTACTAACGATATTGAGGTATTTATGAGGTATAAAAAAATATACCTTATTTCAACTAAAGAGAGCGAGGTATTTATTGAGGTGTTGAAGTCATTTCATTTATACCTAAGCTTGTTTTAAGGTTGCTTGAAGTACACTTCATATTAACTAACTCACTTCCCAGAGTTCCATGCGACCCGGCAAATGGCGTGTGCGTTGACAATCGAAAGTCTATTCGAAATTCGGTAAGTGTGCTTGACATTTATTTATTTAGTTTTATCACTTTTAATCAAATATGCTTCAATTTTGAAACTTAAATTTTATTATTTTTGTTTTAACGACGCGTCCTAATCTTAAATAATTTAAGTAGGAGGATATTCTTAGAGGCTATCGTTGTAGGCTTAGCAATAAGAGAGAATAATCGAAATATTTCTCGTCACTGTTTTGGGTAATATTACTGGTGTATCGTTACAGCAGGTTATGCGCAGTATATTTTATTGTTTGTAGTTCAGTCAAATAGAACTTTTCTTTTTATTTTGCTTAAATGTATATGTTTTAACGTAGCAGTATGCACGCTGATTAATTGAGAAAAATGTTCACAATTTCTCTTATAGATAAATCATTGAAAATTGAAAGATTTTTAAAATAGCAATTTTGCTTTGAAATTCTACTATAGCTGTATGCTTATCGTTTGGATATTTGTTGCAAAGTTTATATATATATATATATATATATATATATATATATATTTACAGAGCTTATCCACAGTTCCCTGATATTACTGAGATGGCCTAGGTTGTAAATAAGCACATGCGCGGCGGCGCAGAAGAAGAGACAAGCAAGCTACTGCTCAGCCTTCACCTAGGATATAGTTCTGAATTTATACCTAAAAGAAAAAGTAATCTCTCCTAATAAACTACAGAATTTATGTAATTGTTGATAACAATAGTTAGTTAGATATTTGATAATTGAAAACTAGTAACTGTACTAGCTCACTTCCTCATGTTTGATCACAAAACTGCTATTTTCATTACATGTTATTTTCTCGCATTTTACCCACGTTAATTATTTACTAAGCAGATTGTTATTACTTATTAGAATATTGGGCAGAATGAAATTAAATCCGATTTCAAGTTTATATGACAATTTGTTTCAAGGTTATGAGCTTTTTCATGCAGCTGTTTATGGTTCACTACTTCAAAAATGTGGGATGTGTATTTATATTTAAACAAGTGTTTGTAACAACTAACTATTAGTTTTATTCTGCTCGGTATTTATAAGTTATATAGGAGATATTATACTCAACTTATTTTAAAAGTATTATTTCAAATCATTCTCTCTTAGACATTTTCCTCACATAAAATTACTCAAAACTTTAAAATAAATGCTCCTTATCAGCTTGTAATTTGTTCTATTCGATAGAGTGTAAAAAAAGAATAAAAATTGGTACATAACTTTAAAATTTTAATTTATTAAACGATTGTAGATTCTTGATTACATTGATTAAAAATTATTAAAATAACTATTTTTTAAGAAACTCTGATGTGATTGACAATAACGTAAGTCCTTTTCAGAATCATCGTCAAAAATTTAAAAAAAAGCTGCTAGTTTCATGAAGTCTGACAAAACGTTGAAAAATATAGACTAGGTTTATTGAGTTTAAATATTTTTAAAAAAGAAAGGGAAGGAAATCTAATTATTAAACTTACAAGTACCATAATGTTACAGATGTAAAGAAAAATAAAAAGTTGTAAAATTGTATAATAAGATTGGAATTATACAGGGTGTTTATAAAGTCCCAGACCCATTTTGATGTTTAATAACTCATAAAATAATAAAGATAGATTAAAATTAATAACATTAATGGTTAGATAGACTCAAAAAGTTTCATGACCCTTGTCAATGAACTTCCACGTGTGCCCCCTTCCTCGCACGGAGAATATCAAGTCAATAGTCAATTTCACGAGAGGTAGCTTTCTTTTTTACAGAAAAGACAATCTCATCAGTCGTATACTTAGACATGTTGGAAAACTTCGTATTTCCACAACTAGAAGAACTTCAGCCACATGTCTTTTTGCAACAAGATGGTGCACCACCTCATTGGGGTATCATCGTTCGTAGTTCTTTGAATGACCATTTTACAGGAAGATGGATTGGGCGAGGAGGTCCAATTCTTTGGCCACCCAGATAGCCTGATATAACGCCGCTGGACTTTTTTCTTTGGGGATTTATAAAGGACAATGCTTACGGGAGGATCGTGTCGAACATTGATGGCCTAAAAGCCAGAATTACAACCGCAATAGCCTCTGTGGTTGCCGACATGCTTGCCGCTACCTGGCGTGAAATTGACTATCGACTTGATATTCTCCGTGCGACGAAGGGGGCACACGTGGAAGTTCATTGACAAGGTTCATGAAAGTTTTTGAGTCTATCTAACCATTTATGTTATTAATTTTAATCTATCTTTATTATTTTATGAGTTATTAAACATCAAAATGGGTCCGAGACTTTATAAACACCCTGTATATTTGAATTTCTGTAAATGTTGTTAATGGTAATACTGTCTTCAGTGTATTTTATTTTGTGGCTGTGATACATGTCATGCTTTTTAGCTACGAGGATTGAGTAGAAATGGCAGAAGATATTTATCTGAAAAGGAAAATTAATTTCATCCAGTTAATTTAAATGATTAAAAAAATACTTTCTAATATTTTAAGACCTGCCACTATTATTGTAAATATTACTTTCTTACTAATTTATATTTTTTTTCCTTTTAGGTTCCAATAATTACAAGTTTCAACATGTAGACGGAAACAGTATTTAAAATAATTTTGTTGGTTTGTAAAAAAAGTGAAATTTTAGTTTTAAATAAAAGTACTTTGAATTTCAGCTGACTAATTATTTAAATTTGTAGTTTTATAGCTTTAAAAATTCAAGCACCTTAGACAACTATCTTCTAAAAATACGAGCATGAGTTCCCATAAATAATTTTTACTAACTGTAGAATTTGGATAAGTGTTAATTTAAGATGATTTAAATCAATCTATTAAAATTATAGAAGAATTATGCATTTGAAACTTTCTTTTATAGCTTAACAAAAGAAGCAATTACTGCCGAAGGTTTAATATTAAAAATTTCAGGTTGATAAATGATCTCTACTAGTAACAAAAATGTAATGTACATTATTCTTCGTATAATATATATAATATCTTTATATATATATTATATTTTTATATAGTGAGTCTAAAAATTAATAAACTAGGTGGTCCGTATAACACCTCACCTTCGTAAGTGCTAAAAAAAACATCTTTGGTTGATAAATTAATACTTCTAAAGATACAAAAATATATACTTGAGGTTACGAAATAATAACTTAAGGTAGAACATGGAACACATGGCGCTAATTAAAAATAACCTTTCCAATTGTTGAAAATACACTTCAGGTTGATTTATAACAACCAGAAGTGTAAAATGGCCCACCTTAGTTTGAAAAATATATACCTCTACAAGCATAAAATTAGATACCTGAGGTTGAAAAATATTTACCTAAAGTCGAACAAAATACACCTGAGGTAGATTTATAATAAGCTGAAGTGTAAAATGACACACCTTAGGTTGTTGAATAAATACTTCCACAAGTGTAAGAAAATATACTTCAGGCTGAAACATATATACCTCTGGAGGTATATTTAAGGTTGATTTTGAGGTATTCATTTGCACCCTTTTCAACCCTTACGACGTATTTAAACAACAACCTCCTTTATACCTTTAAAATATACCTCGTTTATACCTCATTTATACCTCGATTTTTTCATAAGGGTAAGCCAGTTTTTCGCAAACGGATTTAATTTATTGCCAAACAAAAAACTGAAAATTTTGTTTCTTTGTTTAACTGTAGCAATTAGGTACGTCACATTTGCAATTCAAAATACCTATTTTATATTTTATAACCGTTGTTGAACTGCAGACCTAAGTTTGGTTTTACGACTACTAATGTTCAACTCTGAAGCCTTATTTTTTTAACCCAATCCAGAATACAAGGGTACTCGTGGAGCAAGTATTGGGAGAAATTTACCTTCCGGGAACACTTTTTGATGGAACTAACCCACATTTGCGTTACATGGTGAGGAAAACCACCAAAGCTTCCCAAGATTAGCTTGATGCAAGGGGACTCTAACCAATGAGCCTTCAATAACTGAAGATACTTTACCTTAGCACTGTGGTCGGTGTGATCCGAGTGTGTAATTTCTATCGACCAGCCATCACTGTGATTTGAACCCGGTTCTCCTCATTGAAAAGCAAATGCTCTATCCCCTGAGCTCTTAAAGCACCTATTGCATTCATCTTTATTTTTGTTTATATATTATTTATTTATTTACTTATTTATATAATCCGTATATTTATATAATCCATATATTTATATGACCCATATATTTATGTAATCCATATATTTATATATTCTATTACATCTGCAAAATATTTTTCTTATTTTATTTCGAAATAAGAGAGTTATAATAATTCTAATAAACTTTTTTTTAAATGTATTAAGCACAAAAATTACGATCTAAAATCTACAGATAAACCTTTTCTCGAAAAAAATGAAAATCATCTAATGTAAAAAAAAGAACTTCTTAGAAATACTAATCTTTAATAGTTCCGTTTAAGCACGCGTTCAATGGGCTTTATTCCCATGAAAAGAATTTTCAAAGGCTCATGGAAATGTGCCCTCTAAAAAGTAATTCTAAAATCAATTCTATGCTTAGAATTAAATCTTGAGTTTTAAGAAAATTTCTCTGTTATTTTCAGGAAAAGTTAAATACGATAAATATAAATCCTTTATCTAATCCCTCATTATTTTTTTCTAAGCTAAAGAATCTTAAGCACTGCCGATGACGTTCTGAATATTCAACTTTAAGTCACATTTTGTTTTGGTGCACAAAAACTTTTAGACATAGAAACTTGAAATTATGAAGATGCATAGAAGAATGATAGAATAATGATAGATAGAATAGAATGAATAAAATGAAGGAATGAAAGATAGAATAATCTATAATAAGTTGGAGAATTATTATAGTGATTAAACTGGTTGCAAAAAATACCTTGTAAGCCGCTCAACGGGCTACAGTGGTGCAACTTAGAATTGAATTTTAAGGTGATTAAAAGGCTATTTTTATTTATGACTTCAACCCTCCGGATGTTCAGCAAATGGGCAAAATCGGAAGAATGTTTCGCCCCATTACACTATTTCCATATATAATAATACTTTAAAACCTGTTGCTATGCGGGGAAGACTGCGGTTTAAAATACGACTTATTACGTGCAGAACTGTCAGTGGGTTAATTTATTTTAGAATCATGTCAAAATAATTATTGGGATTATTACTTAATATTAGGAATCATAACATTGAGCTCCTACACAATCTGTCACTTTTTATTTGGTTTAAAACAACAGCAGTTTGAATACATATTTTTGCTTTAAAATACTTCTCGTAGTGTACTGCATGTAACTGACTTAATTGGCACAGCAACATTCATATTGTGATCAGCTGTCAAAAACTGGAACAACCACATTTTGGAGAACGGACAGTTGCGATACCTGCAGGAAGAGAGTTGTTGTTGACAAATGGCAAACCTTCGCAATCATGCCTTTAGCTTCC
Organism: Parasteatoda tepidariorum; assembly: GCF_982258835.1. Classification (NCBI taxonomy): domain Eukaryota; kingdom Metazoa; phylum Arthropoda; class Arachnida; order Araneae; family Theridiidae; genus Parasteatoda; species Parasteatoda tepidariorum. Next base: position 11,612,215 of record NC_141756.1, on the reverse strand, counting down.
TAGTTCTCAATTATTTTAGAGACAGATCATTTAAATTCTAAATGCTTTGTACTTGCTCAGATGCTCGGCACCGAAAATATGTCCAAAGTCACACAAACTTCGCAAGGGAGAGTCGACAAATTTAAAACGAAACAAGAAGACAAACAAAAAAAAATCATGGCTGATCAAAAGTCTAAAACTTGAAACTGCTTCAGATAGCAGGAATAGAGTCAATTAGGTTCTTGAAGGTATTCATTGGTATGTTGAGCCATGCAGAATCCAATGTTCTGGCCAGCTACGTTAGGTTACGTGGATAAGGATCCATAGTCCAAAACAACTCGATCAAAATGGTGCCTCAGATTTTGATTAAGTTTAAGTTTGCATAATTTAGGTGGCATGGGGACTGTAGTAAACTCATTCTAGTGCTCTTCGAACCACGCGCGCACACTACGACCCGTATGACACATCACATTGTTCTGCAGGTAGATGTTATGATGGTAAGGAAAAACAAGTCGCCTGTTTGGGTGGGCATAGTCTGCAAGAAAAGACTCGTACTTTCACAATGATGATTGTAACAAGAGAAAAGAGATCAGAGAAACATTTCCCTGATCATTATGCACCATCTTCCATCTTGAACTCTCCCGGTTACGAAGTGCTTACTTTCAAACACTTCATGTTGTATACGCCAACGTCCACCTGTCCGATCGAAGAATAAACGTTATTCATCAGAAAATGTCACTTGTCGCTACTCAGAGGACGTTCAGTTATAGTATTGGCGGCCAATTTCAGTCTTCGTCACCGATGAACAGCAGTCAGCATAGGAGAATATACCAGTTTTCTACTGCAGAGGCCCAAGGGGATAGAGCGCTCACCTCGAGGTGAACCGGGTTCGAATCCCAGAGCTAGCTGGTCGATACAAATTCTGTTTACCTTTCACATTGACCACAGTGTAGACATAACATATTCTCAGTGGTAGACGGATCATGGACTCATGGTTTAGAGTCCCTTTGCCATCAAACTAACCTAGGAAAGATTTCGTTGTTTTTCTTTCAATTGAATGGAAATGCTGTTTAGTTTTAATGGAAAGTTCTCTACGAAGTTAAGTTTATCTTGTTACTCGAGCCAGGGGTTTCCTTGTCTTCTGGATTGTGTTCAAAATTACAAGGCTACGGAGTTGAACATTGGTAGTCATAAGAACAAACTGGGTTTGGGTGTTCAATGATGGTAATGAAACAAAATAGAACTAAAAATATTCACCTAACCGTCGTTGAGGAGATACTGTTGGTTGCCCCTTAGTTTATTCGGGTGGTCTGTTGCTCACATCTATTCCAGAACCGTCGTTGACCTCTGTCATCTATGATCTCTGTAATCTCTGTTATCTGTTAAAATATCTTTAGTGGTAGACAGTTAATGGTTTAGAGTCCTCTTGCCGTCAGGCTAACAGTGGAAGGATATTGTGGTTTTCCTTTCAATGTAGCGCAAATGTGGATTAGTTCCAACGGAAAGTCTTTAACGCATTCGAATTTCTCCCAAGACTTGATCCGGGAGTTCCTTTGTCTTCGGTATCGGGTTCAAAATTACAAGGTCGCGGAGTTGAACATTGGAACATTGGGTAGGCTGTTCAATAACGGGTATGAAATAAAATAAAATAATAATATTCATATCTATTCCAGAGCCGTCATTCACCTCTATTATCTTTGACAGCGGTGGATCATATTTGCCACGCCGCTGATTGTTTCATTTTCCCAGGCATGATATGCTTCCACCACGTTTACAAAAATTACCGTTTCCGATATGCTTCCTTCCCTGGCCTAAGATTATGCCATTTTGGATGCCTTATAAGTCTATGCGTTTCTGCATTATGTCAAGAATTGTAACGTTCTCCGATTCCCTCAGGCACCATTTATATATGCAGCACTGTAATGTGCTGCCATCTGTGATTGGTTATTTCTCATTGACTTCAAAAGTAAGTACCCATGTTACAAAGAACTATCAATTTTACTTCAAAAATACGTATATTTAACCTTTAAATTTTACTAAGAATTCGTAAAATTTACGTAAAACTGAAACTGTGCAATGTAGCAAAAAATAGATATCCAAAATTTACGTAAAATTATGCGTTAACAAATTCGATATTTTGCAAATATTTTATCAACTCCTTTATACCTACTAGGAAAGAATGAGTAAGTTATTTTTACATATTATTTTAATGGTAAATTTGCTTCGCCAATAATACGTACAATACACAGAAGCATTTTTACTAAATTTAAATAGTGGATTCACTTCGTCAATATTACGTAAAACATGCAAAAATAGTCTTACTGAAATAAAATAGTAAATTTATTTTGTCAATGTTACTTACAAAATACGGAAGTTTCTTACCAAAATCTGAAAGGTGAAGTACGCGTCAACATTCATACAGGAAATGTACAAAAACTCTCTTACCAAAATTTAAACGGTAAATTTGCTTCGTCAATAATACATAAGACATACGAAAGAAATTTTATGGATAGGTAGTTGGTAAAATATATTCTGCTAATATTACGTAAAATCTACCGAAGTTTCTTTTTACCAACAGTAATATCTTTCCGTCAATATTACTTGAAATTAATGTATAAAGCCCATTGATTATACCAATTTACTAAAAATTTACGTTTAATTTACGTATCATGCTACATGCATTGTTGTCACATATATGGAACTGTGCACTTACACTACATGTTCAGCTAAAATTTGCTAACAGTTACATTTGAATAAATCTGTTCTCTGTTTAAAACAGTTACATTTGAATAAATCTGTTCTCTGCTTAAAACATGAAATATATTTTTAAAATTAAATTTGTATGAAAGCAGGTTCATGGTATGGAAAAAAAAATAAATTGATTTTATCTTCAGGTGATATTAAAACAAAAATAAAAGCTGATTTTTTAAAGCTATTATACTCATAAAATTGAAAATATTTAGAAATAAATGCGAGGCTTTAAGCCATTAATTATTTTCCTAATTAGGATGATATTGAAAACAGCACAAGACAGGGAAAGCTTGTTTACTAAAATTTTCCATTATAATCCCCAAATGACGTGTGACATTATTACTTTGCATTAAACACTTCCTAAAGGCAATTTTGGATTAGAATCTTCTTTTTAATATGCTTCAGAACTGTCATTTTTTTGTTTTTGTACTAGTTCTAAAGAAAAGTAAACGATTATTTATTTACTTCATTATGTTTTTTATTCGAATTTTACTTACTTAATCAAAAGCTACTTTTTTTTTTAAAAAAAACCCTTTTATTACCATTTATTGATTTAAACATTTATAATCGTATGTAAAATATTACGTCAAAAATAAACTTTTCTTTTCAAATAGTTGTTCAACCGAAATAAATAACTTCTTTCTTTTCTCCAAAGAAAAACACAATTGATTATTGGTTTATTTTTTCATTACCAATGAAAAAATGACCCTATGACCAGAATTCACTATGACCCTAAACTTTTCTTTCATTTCTTTTTGACCAAACTAATAAATAAAAACAGAATAGAACAGCCGGAACGATATACATAGAACAATAATTTTCCCTATTTCGAAATGAAGACCATTTGAATTGAGTAACATCAGGTAAAAAAATGCGTATTTTATGATAAAAAGCGCTTAAATGGGCCCCATCAGAGCGGGAGAACCCATCAGATTACCCCATCAGAGCGGGTAGTTACAGAAATTTTTTAAATAATAGTCATAACTTTTATAGCAGTTGTAATATTGTGCTTACATTTTATTCTTAAAAAAAACACATTTTTAATATTAACATTTTTGAACGCAATATTTGAACTTTTATTCATATTGGCAAAAAAAAATGTAATATTGAGTATTGAGTATAGTAAAGTGCTGTGAGCTCTCTGCTTATCGCTTGTAGCTCTGCGTTTCAATAGCTAAGGCTTAATTTAGCAGCTTAATTTCAATGGGTAAGGTTTAAGGTTGGGGCTGAGTAGATAGCACAAGGTAAAATGTAGTATTTTTCTAAGTTATCTTATATCACAGAAAATAATTACTTCATAAATATGTGTGCCTATCATATTTTTTTAATATTTTTAATAGCAACGTTTAATATGACGTCTCAGTTTATAATTTAATAGAAATTATCTTTTCAATTGTAATAATGTAAGAAAATGCTGTAAATAAATAGAAGCTGCTAGTTATTGACAAATTAACAGTTAGACACGCATCAGATCGAATCGTTCCTTTGAAAATATATTATTTTAAAAATTTTATCTCTCTAAGATAGTGTTTCAATAGCAAAATGCTATTCTTTTATAGCTTAATATGACGATTCAGTTTATAGTTTAACAGAAATTATGTTTTTATAGGTAATAATGTAAGAAAATGCAGTAAATAAATCGAAACTACTAGCCATTGACAAATTAACAATAAGTGAAGCTGCAGATCTAATCATTCCTTTAAAAATATATTATTTTAAAAATTGTATCGCTGTAAGTTAAAAGCAAAATACTACTGACAGGCAGACCGAAAAAAAAATTGCCATTTTTATGCACAGTGTGGCGCCGTCTGAAAACATTTTTCCAGACAAGTTTATTTATAGATTCCTATAGAAATGCTTCATATCAATACCTTTGTCTGTGTTTTGGAGTAAACAACATCAATCTTTTTCTTCCTTTTTGCTATTATTTACGAGCTTATGCATTATTCAATAGGTATTTGTAAAATAATCCGGAAATTATTTTTTACGCAATAGGAGTCACGAGATTTGAATTGGATATTCATTACTTTCTGTATACTAATCGTACTCTTCAATTAGTTGTTTATATACGTTAAAAGCAATATCAAACGTATTTCAATAATTACGATAAAGTAGCACGGCTTTCTTAAAAGAAATTCTATGCACTTTTATTAAAACGAGGAATTTCTCAGATCCTTATGTAATTTAAAATTGCTATTATTTTTAAAAATATTACGAATTATGAGAGATATTTTGCAATTTTATGTATTATCAATCATGCTCCTGTACGCTAAGTTTTGGAGATAGTGCACATGCGCACACTGCAGGTTCTGATACTTTATTTAAACACTGAATGTTTTCGCCGTATTCTCCGCCAACCTCCCATGATTGCTGAACACTTAGTTTTGTTTCTTGAGAATAAGCATATTTATAAATTAAAAAGAGTTACATTTAAAAATTCTAAAATGATTAATATTTTTTAATCAAATTTACTTCCACACTATAAGAAAGTTTTCGTGTATCTGAATACCAAAAATACTGGCGAGTACTCTACAGCAATGTGGTATTACATACAGTATTTCGTCCCATCGAAGGCAGTTTCTGGTGCAGAGAAACATCGAACATGTTCTTTAACACTAATTTGGTGTAAAATTTCCACCACCATGTTTGTTATACAGTTACACTAAAATTTATAATTACAGTAAGATATGCATACACATAAGTATTAGTAAAGTAACTTTTACGATAAAATGTTGAGCACGAGTTACAAACTTAGGATGCTTGCATACAATTTTTTTTAAAAGTAAAGTTTCGTTTGCCAAACATACACAACATATATACACACAACATATTAAACGTACACACAACGCGCATAGAATATTCACAAGAATTCGAACCAAAGCAAAGTTGAATCGAAGTTAAATAATAAAAAATTAATTCATGAAAGTGACACATTTATGCTTATCTCATGAGAACATAAATATCTTTATATGTATTAGAATTTGCATTGATGGCTCCAAGCTCCAGAATAAGAACTGTTTTCAGATTACACTCCACTAGGAATTGTTTCCCCCGTGTCTTTAGTTATTGAGTTTGAAATGAAATGGAGGAAAAAAATATCTTATAAAGTTTAGAATTATATTTATAGTAATATTTATTGAACCTTAACTGTAAACCATAACCATTCGTTTGTGGAAATAAGTTAACAAGGCGAAAAAAAAAGATTTGTTATCAACTCTTCCCCCTAAAGCCCATTTTTAAAGTCGCGACAAATTCTATTGCTGACAAATAGTGATATAAAATCTCTATGGAATTTATTTTTATGATGCTTCTGCTGGTTCTGCCGATAGTTTGAAACAGAAATGTTCCTTCGTATTGTATACTTACAACTATCTTTCCTAATGTTATGAGGCTATAGATTTATGTGTGGGACTTTCTTAGTTTCCAAGACAACTGTTCGAATTGTTTTGTGAGCATTATTCTTACATAAGTATAATTTTCTCAACTGGCTTTAAAATTTTTGCGGAATTCAATATAGTTTTTTATTTTGCATCAATAAATTTTCATGCGTGAATAATGTTGCATGAATAAAATTTATTCAAGATGAGAATTTCTTTAAAGTCTGGTAGGGCGAAAACTACGTAAAACTGTCAAACTTATCCTGGCTTAGGCGTTAAACCTTTTCCATAGAGGTTAGGGTATACGATTGCAGCTTCCTAGTTTGATTCCAGCTGTATCATTCCAATTCTTTTTAAAATTCCCCTTAACTCCCCATTTGCACGAAATCTCACATCAAGCATTTGATGTCACAAGGGGGTTAAAAACCTGCTTCGATTCCCCTAGCCTTTTTTATGGCGAACTTTGAGTCAGGTTAGTACTCAGGGCATGATGATTGGCCCGTTTCGTCATGTGATTTTTTTTCTCTTATTGGTGTTCTTAACATCTGGTATGGTGCACATTTAAAAAGCATTTTTTTACACTTGTGAAATCTGAAGATTGCTTTCAGACACCTTTTCTCAGTCCTCGTGAAATAAGGTGTTAACTTCAACCCTATGTCAATGATTCAGTTCTCTCACTACTCGATGCTCGGCAGAACTACACTACCTGTCCACGTTTTACCATTGATTTTATTAGGTCAAATAAATCGTCGTATTCTCAACAGACTTTTCTTTAAGGCTGCTGTTCGAAGGCTCCGTCGTAATATGAAATGATGATTTTTTGGCAAATACTGTGGTATTTTTACGACTGCAGTGAGTTTGCAATTGTTATTCATGACTGTTAGGTCAATTTTAGCATATCTAAAGCCAGCGCTGTCTGCGCTTATTTTGAAAATAGCGCCAGACGTCAATATGGAGAAAACCTACAGTTTTTAGGAAATTGAAAAACATTGGTGGTCAAATTTTTAATAGTTAAAAACTTACTCCAATTCTGTCTTTCCTGGACTCATAAGAATTTGCAAAACCTGAGAATGAGGCAGTGAATTTGGTAATTTTCATCTTGGTGGAAAAATGTTTCCAAATTAGCAAATTTAAAAAAAAGTTAAAGAACTTTTAAACCATTTAAGTTATTTGTCTGTTCTAAAGCCAATCTAATTCTTCACGGCAAGATTATATGTATAGTTTAAAATCATCGCATTGCTTCAGGTGTAAGGCACTTAAACTATGCTTTTTTATTTTCCTTGGTGACAGAGTTTCGAAAAAGAGCGTTAATAGGGAATCACCCATAACCACCGAATTAAGTCAAGATTTTCTACCATCTTGCAAGCCGCAAGTTTTCCAATTGACAAATATTTTCCTTGCTATATTTTAGCTCTTTTTTTCGAGAAGTAAGAAGAAAAAGAAAGTCTATGAGCTGTTGATAAATGTTTATTCAAAAGCGTCATTTTTGATAATAATATGATTTCTTTACCGGATGCAAAATTTCTGTTGCCAGCTCGTCACTGGTGACCGAATATTTAATAAAATGTCGTGTTTCAAATTAAACTACAATCTATATTTTTCCTTAATGTAGCTTTTACATGCAGAATCAGAAAAAAAATATCATGATCAATAAATTCAGCAAAGTTTCGAGACCGCAATACTCGAAATCTTCTAGAATGAATTACTCAAAACTTCTACCATATAACATATTTTGACCCTCACAAATGGCATATTTGATTCACTGTGTAAACTCTGCCACATTGGTGGAGATCAAAACCATTAATTTAGCTATAGTACAGTTAAAACTGAAATCTTTCGTCCCACCTTTGTATCTGCTTTTTTTTATTAAGCTCTAATTTTGCACTATATTTGCGTATTTCCTCTCCACGTAACACAAATGCGGGTAAGTTCCATCAACAAGTAATCCACGATAGCCAATTTCTTCCAATATTTGTTCCAGAGCCGCGATGTCTCAGGGGATGGAGCGTTCACCTCATTGGAAGGTGAACCGGGTTCGAATCCAGCGATGGTTGGTTGATATGAATCCGCATCCGGCTTGCACAGACCACAGTGTTGACGTGAAATATCCTGAGTGGAAGACGGATCATGGGTTAGAGTCCCTTTACCATCAGGCTAACCGTGTGAGGTTCCCGTGATCTTCTCTATGTACCGCAAATGCCGGTTAGTTCCATCAAAAAATCCTCCACGAATGCAAAATTTCTCCCAATACTCGATCCAGGAGTTCCTTCGTCTTCTGGATTGGGTTCAAAATTACAAGGCTACGGAGTTGTGCATGAGTAGTCGTGAACCCAAAAATTGGGTCAGCTGTTCAACGACGGTTATAAAACAAAATAAAAATATTTGATCCCGGAGTTCCCTTGTTTTCTGGATTAGGCTCAAAATTACAAGGCTACTGGGTGAAAATTAGTAGTCGTAAATCTAAAATTGGGTTGACTGTTGAATGACGGTTATGAAATAAAATTAAATATTAACTAAAAATAAACATGAAATTTAAACATTTTCTAAAAAAAAGTGCAAGTTCAAAGGTACACGAACAGCATGCCCTACGGAGTTGAACATTAGTAGTCTTAAACGCAAAAAATTGGTTCGGGCGCTATGACGGTTATAATATATTTTTCGCAAGGAGTATAAAGATAAAGCAAATTGCCAATTTTTTGAAGTGTTCACAATGACCGTATTAGTAAGCTATCTGGTAATGCTATCTAGTAATGACCTACTAGATAGCTAATATTATGGGACAAATATTTGTGGCCCGCAAATGGATTAAAGTATTCTTGGAAAGCTTAATTTTTGTAACTTTATAAGAACAAAATGTGACCTGAAATGATTTCGCTTTATTTTTATCCCAACTCGAAAATTTTTATTATGTCAGAATAGAGCACTTATAGTTTGGCATTAATCCTGTAATTCCCTGAGTTATTTGAACAACAAAATATTAGAAGTGTTATTCCATTAATGAGATCTTGAACTAAGTTTTGATAAATGAGATCTTCAACTTACTCTTTGAGAGTTTTTTTGGAGAAATCACGTAAAAAAAAAATTACACTGAAACAAAAGTCGATATAAAAACAAGTTGTTAATGATAGTCACTTGAACACGATCGTCGGAGGGATTAAAAAAAAAAGGAAGGAAATAACTTGCCAAAGTCCGTGCTCGAAATAAATGAACATACTTTAGACAACCCATCACAAAGAAGCTTTTTTATTCCATTTGAATCAATAACTACTGAACTTCATTTTTTTTTAAAACATATTCTCCATCGTTACGTTTCCTTCCAAAAAAAACTTTTTTTTAAAACTCTGATGTAGAAAACATGTATTTTTAAAATAACTCCATTCAGCCATTAGCGTTCTCAAATAAAATGACAAACAAATAACTAAACTATTAAAAAATGAAACGAATAAATGTATAAGAGAAAAAACCAGAAAATTAAACGAATAATTTCCTGATTAAGAAATGTAAGGGATTATATGAGTGTTAAATCATTGTCTCGTTTCCTATAACAAATTATACCTCTAGGGGTATTGGATTGGAGATTGATCGTTCTCTGGTTAAGGTCAAAATTACGATCTGTGGATGAATGAATGGATGCATGAATGAGTCCGCCCTATAAACGAGTGTGACGTATGGGTGTGGCAGAGGTCGAATTCTTGACTATAGATGGCACCACTGGGAAACAAGAAAAATCCCATCCACAGAGCCTTAATGGCTGACGACAACAGCAGCTACTACTGTTACTACTAGTTCAGTACACACCGAGATCTGAAAAATTAAAAGTCTTGTGAAAATAAATTAATAGTTACGTCATTACACGAAACTTTAATGCGTAAGTATGTGCGAGGACAGAATAATTTCCTTTCTCGCATGGACAACGACGCTCTTTAAAATACTGAGCTATAAGCTGAGCAGAAATTGCGAATAGTTCAAATTAATTGAATTATCTTCAAATAAGTTGAACTATGTTCAAATAAATTAAGCATCGAGTAAAAAAATGCGGTCAAAACTACCAAAATACGGTAAAATGTACCGTGGGTTTCAATGGGCATACCAAAAAAGCTCCGTAATTTTTACCGAAACGCTTTTGTAATAGATTTGGCAAGATAACCAATAAAATATGGTTTTCAAATATGTGATAAAATTAGGTAAATGAGGTAAAATATTGTAATTTTATCATGATATCTAAGAACAAAGCCTTAAAACAATTAATTCGGTTAAATTTACTTTCAAGTTTTGTATTTTTGACTAAACATGAAATAACAAGAATTATAACTTCAAAAACCAGAATTTCTGGTAAACCGTTATCACATGAAAGAAGGGTTTAAAAACCATATATTATGGTCTTAAAAAGAATTATATTACTTTTTTTTCTTATCAGAAATGTCTTTACAGTACAGTAATTTTACCTGAATTTTTTCACCTGATAATTATCGTAGGTTGCATAATAATTTAAAGCTGCATTTCAGTTTTAACTGTGCTTAACAATTATCGAGGAAGAAAAAGTTTTTTTGAAGAAAAATATGAACAACAACAAGGAAAAATCAGTATATTAGAATAACCGTTAATGTTAAGAATTGTTAATAATTATTAAGAATTACGTTGCTCATCGACTGAACTTAAAATTGTTTTTTCTACTTTAGAATACTATCCTCAGATTTACAAAATTTTTTCTGCGTTTTTTTTTCTTAATTTTTCTTCCATGATAGAATAAGGGATTTAAATCTCTTGTGGATTTAAATCTTAAATTTCAATCTCTCTCATAAATTTAAAAATTCGTGTATAAGAAATTCAATCGATTGTTTGTTTTAAAAGTAAACTAAAGTAAATCTAAAATGCTTGTATATCAATCGAGAATGTATATAAATTAAATTATATGTTTATGAATTATAAAAAATGCATTTAAATCAAATTACTCACATGATATGTGTATATGAATTGTTTGTTCAAAGGATGAATATTTTAAACTTTTCACTTTTAAAAAAATTGTTCTCCTGTTTGTACAAAACTAGACGAAAATGCAGTCTTCTGCTTAGGAAGCGAAGCAGTTTCTGCCTTTGCTAAGCTCATTGAATAGGGAGGGAGGCTTCTTAAAATATCTAAGACTAAAATAAGAACTTTTTCTGATAATTCTTATCAATTTCTGAGATCTTCTCAGATACTAAATGTTTAAACAAAACATTTGTAATGTATAAATTCCTTTTAAAACTTCTTAATTGTCCTTTAAAAGTAATTCATTTAAAATGTTTATTAAATCGTACTAAAAATATAGTTTTAATTAAATTTATACATCTTTATTTAACCAGTTAAGTATTAAGTAAAAAAAAATGCCTGTAAAACTAAGCTTAATTTCTTTGAATGATTTACTTTATAAAGCGAGGATGTAATTGCATTTAGTTAATCAACTGAAACCTTTTTAGTAAACCTTTCGATAAAATGAAAAGTCTATTCTAATTTGCAAAAGTTTTAAAGCGGCAAAAAAAGTGCATTTCAATTATATCAGAGAATGTTAAGACCTCTAGGCTAAATAAGATAAATTTTTAGCTAATGGATTCTGTCTAAATTCATTAAGGAAAAATATTTTATCGAAACTTGATATAGAAATATAATTATCTTGAAGCTTGATAAATGTCTGGACTTATAAACTTGATGAAGAATAATTAATTCACCGAAATTAATATGATTGGCGCGAAGATGGCTTCAGGCAAATACATCAAAAATTCATTTGTGAATTGTTTTCATCGTGTTATTGTTTTTGCAATTTAATTTTTACGCATTTATGGGTCGTTCTAATAAAAACAATAATTTTTTATCCCCTCCCAGAATGCTTCTTTCTTTCCAGAATACTTTTTTATAATTTAGGAATGGTTATGTTTTCTTTTACTTAGAAAAATTTCTTTTAGAATAGAATTTAAAAAAATATTGATAATTAATTTTTATTTAATTTTTTTCATTAGCGTATCAATATGTATTTCTTTACAACGGCCCTAAGCTTTTAAGACATCCGTGTAAGGAATACCGGTCACTGAAATTTTGCTTTAATTCTTTACGCACGAACGGAGGATTTTTATGTCCTACTTATAGTATTTGTGTTACGGCGAATGATCGAAATCAAGAGAATCTCAACTTTCCCCGGTGAATGTCGACAATCACACAGTCGATTTGGTGAATGTCAGAAACATTTGTTATATCCTAATTGATAATAATTTACTCCTCGATAGTATTATATTTATTCGATATTTCAATGTCTGCTGAGATTAGGAGAAATATCAGTGTTCGGAGTACCGGTAAAATGCATACCAGGCAGCGGCACTAGACATTAAAAATATTGATGTAGGGCATATCGGGCAAATGTATACCTTGCAGTGGAACTGAACTTTATAAAAAGAAACCCTGTGTAGGGTATACCGGGCAGTGGCACTCAATTTGGCCTATTACATATTTCGGACATTTACCAAAGCGACTATGGGATTGTCGTCATTCACCGATGGAAGACAACAATCAAGTATTTTTTAATTTATAAACTTTTTTTGGTACAATTTCTGCTCTTAAAATATCATCTACAATTCTAAAATCTCAATAACAATTTATGCTCTCAATGTATCAAATCCCAACATTCATGATACTCAATTATAGTGACATTCTACATTGTGAAAAAAAATTCAAAACTACAAGAATATGGTATCATTTACCATGTTTCTGCCTATATATGAGCATAAAACAGGGAAATTTATACAGAAACACTTTGATAATAATAAAAAAAAAAGAATTTCATTGCTAAGTAAATGCGGAAATTTTATTATGATACTTTAGAGCATGGCTTAAAAATTATTTACTCGGTTAAATTTACTTTTCAGTTTGGTGCTTTTCACTAAATGTGTGGTATTAAGAACTATAATTATAAAAACCAGAACTTTTAGCAAATCGCTACTATGCAAACGGAAAAATAATCCAATGAATGGTTTAAATACTGTATATTTTGGTTTATTATCAGCAGAATGTTTTTTTTAAAAATGAAATGTCATTATCATAAAAGTACCACGATTTAAAAAAATTACTATGTATAGTACCCGTAATAAAGGAATTATGTAATTAACAGAAAATATAATTATTTTATTTCTGGATAAAGAATTCTTAAATTTTTATTTTTTAAAATTTGTCCAATATTATTGCTAATAATTCATTTTTGAATGGTGATAAAATTTGCTGTTATTTCGATTAGAGTGCGAACTGAAATTTAGCTTTATTCAACACAAAACGTCTCTAAAACTAAAAATGATTCCAATCTAAAATTTGGTATCTAAATTATATTCATGTTGTTTTATTATAGTTCTAGTTAAAAAAAGTGTAAAATTAAAATACATTATTCTTCAAACTGATATGTAATTTCCGTCTCCTTAATGCATAGTTTTAAATAAAAATAGTTTTTCCAAAATAGAAATGATAATTTTTTGCGAAATTTAAGTAGCTATATCAATTTAAAAATGACCCGAAATTAATAAAATGTGGTGTTGGAAAAAGTTTTATTTTTAAATAATTTCACGATGAGTTTAAGGATCATAACAGTAATACATTTTTGTTCTAGTTTTGTTTAATTTAAGCAGAGACTATATATATATATATATATATATATATATATATATATATATGTAGCGTATCTACCACTACAAAATTACAACTACAATTCACTAGTATATAAGAGATGTTAACTCGACTCTGTGTCGGGGTACCTTTTCATAGATGACGGTTGACATGGTCTAATACTCCTCTCCCCACATTGGTGACCCGGACGTGATGTGAACACGCCTACCTTGGCAGTAACGCCTACTTCGATATGAACACGCCTACTTCGATGAATGATCCACATTGAACAGTTGACTTGCGTGACTTGTGACTGCGACATTATCCACCTCCTCGCACTGCTGCTACTCAGTCTCGTCTCGATCACACACGACGTCGGCTTGCATACTTGTGATTACTCGACTGCTAACGGCAACATAGGAGCGACTACGACAGTGAAGTTAATACACCTCTCACATTCAGCACTCAAAAAAATACGGTGATCTTAATACAGCTCTCCCGGCTTCTCACAAAACAGCAATGAATCAACTAGTGGTATTCGTTCATCGAATTCTATCACAGATATAATTCTAGTGGGGGAGTACTGTAGCGTATCTACCACTACAAAATTACAACTACAATTCACTATTATATAAGAGATGTTAACTCGACTCTGTGTCGGGGTACCTTTTCATAGATGACGGTTGACATGGTCTAATACTCCTCTCCCCACACACACATATATATATACATATATCTATAATAATAAATAAATAAATACAAGAAAACACTAAGAAAGTTAAGAAAAACACTAAGTATATATATATATATATATATATATATATATATATATATATATATATATATATATATATATATATATATAAAGCCAACGAATGACACTTCCGAGATTAGATATCCCCAATCAATAACTGCATCATTTATAAGTGGATACGTTTCAAAATTTTTAAACTTTAAAGACATAAATAAGTGTAAATATATGAAAACAATAAAATTTTATATTGTATATAAATTGATTAATATACAAATCGACTTATTAACAAATTGAAATAACCCCAACTGAGCTCTACTTTGTATTAATCACGTGTCACCAATACGGAGATAATTGGAATTCTTGTATTGAAATTGCACTGAGCTTAAATTCGGAGAATTTTAATGAAGCATAACATGGAACTCATTAAGATATGTCAAGAGCACGCACCCTCGCAAAATACAAAGGATGCATATTGCATCATATAAGTAATGGTGTTCTATTGAGAAAATTTAAGCCTTTTTCATAACTGTTTAAATGAATCTGAGAAGTAGGTTTGGTCATTAATTATACTCATTTATTACAAAGTATATAGGGTGTTCAGTACATACCGCCTTTCATAAATATTTTTAGAATCCTTATTAAAACCTTAGATGAAATAGTACAGACAAATATTTTTGCAATTTATAATTTAATCTAGTGAAAAAAATTCTGAAAATCAGATAAGATGAAGGTAAGTTTTTAGGGCAAAAAAAGAATGATTACCCTCAAATAATTAATAGTTGGACTTTAATGTGTTAAAACTCAATTATTTGAAGCCTAACTTTAAATAGACTTTTAAATAACTTTTTAAATAACTTTAATATTAGGGCAGACGATGTGTAAGTTATAAAATCATTCCCAAAAAACGCTTTCTCTGAACAACATACCTTTTTTCTCCAATGAATTCGAATTTCTGACCCCAATGAAATGGGGAGGGGGTTAACCGTAATCTGAAAAGTCCTATTAGTTTTGGCAAGAAAACAGTCGAAAGTTTCGTCACGCTTACTGGTATTTTTACAGCAAACGGATTTCCCAATTTTAAAATTTATTATTCGAAACTTTTTAACTATCAACAAAAAAATAATATGAAATAATAAATAATTATTAAAAAATATGAAAATATATACTTACCTCAATTGTGCTTTTTTCTAGTTTTGGTTCATTATGGCGTTTTTTTTTTCAAACGCGAAAAATAATTAGAGACTTTAGATGTGTATTCTTTTCTTCCCGTTCGACAAGGATTTTTAAAATATTCCGCAAGGGATTGTTAGGGTTATTTTTTTATTTGAAGTATAAATTTAACTTTACTATTTTAGAAAAACCTTTCACCATATTTTAATAAAACCACCGTTAAGAAAACTTTAAAAATAATAAAATAGGTTTTTTAATTGTTAATCACGTGATTAACAAATCATTTGACTCATCATAACTTTGGGAATTTCATAATTATTTTCTACTCCCTCTTATGTAGTTACTTCATTATTCTTATGTGAAAGAGATTTCGTTTCAAATATTAGTGGATATTTCTTAATCAGATAAATTGGAATGAGATGGAACTACGAAAAATCGAACTAAAAAAATCAGAATAAATGGAGAGAAAATGCTAATGAATAAATCTTAAGGGAATAAAAATAAGTAGAAAAATCTAATCTTATCATCATTTAATGAAACCTAATTTAAAAAAAACTCATCGGAAATAGAAATTAAAATTTAAGCAATCAGTATATGTGATTCGTATTTAGTGACGTTTTTGAAATTAGAAGAACAAGCTCACGAATCATTCATTTAATTATTTTTATCTGACTTATTTCTATTTCGGTACTTTACATCAGAGAGGCAGTTAAATAACAGCTTTCCTTTCTAAGTTAAATATTCTACAAAAATTAATTTTACTATGATACATCTTTTAAATGTAGATATCCTAGAAATGATAAAATGTAACGGGATCATTCTATGCAGCTTAATTATTAGTTCGAAACACAATTTCACTGATTATTATCTTTCGGAATTGCTTTTTATTTTTTGTGTGGAAAATTACTATAACTTTGACTTATTTTAGTTTCTTTAAATTATTTGAAGCGAAAGTAAATAATAAATCAACATTTTCATATTATTACAGCCCTTTATATATATATATGTTACGGCGAATGACCGAAATAGGTGGTTGTTGACTTTCACCGGCGAATGTCGACAAACACCAAATACGTAGGTGAAAGATCGAATATTTCATTACATTCTTGTACATTCGGACCCTCACCGGTGTATGCCAACAATTACATAGTCGCTTTGGTGAATGTCCGAAATATTTGTTATATCCAATTTTATATTCATTTATTCGTTGATATTATTATATTTGTTCGATATTTAAATATCTGCTGAAGATAGATTAGGAGAAACATCAGTGTTCTGAGTACCGGCTAAATGCATACTGGGTAGTTGCAGTTGACCTTAAAAAACATTGATGTAGGGCATACAAGGCAAATGTATACCGGGTAATGATACTGAACCTTCAAATAACATTGTTGTAGGGCATACCGGGCAAATGTGTACCGGACAGTGATTCATAACTAAATCTAGTATATATTTCGGACTTTTTTCAAAGCGACTATGTGATTGTCAGCATTCACCGGTGGAAGTCAACAACCACCCACTTCTGTCATTCACAGTAACACATATATATCCCGTTTATAAAAAATTCTATTATGATTTGCAAATGCTTGCTGATGACATGATGGCTGCCAAATACAGGCTAATCTCCAAGGGAATTTACGAAATACAGTTTTCCTCACAAATTCAAAATTAATATTATTTAAATGTATTGAAAATTTGTGTAAGTTGAATGCCTTAACAAAATCATCAATTTATCATTTTACATTCACCCATGAACTCTGGATATCCTAACATAGCAAATCAAAACCTCTGTCATAAACTACGTTTTTTTTAAAAAAAAAATTTTGAGGTAGCATAATTGGAGATTTGGTGAGCAAAACGTCAGAGAAGTAGACGCATCTTCGATTTTTTCCCCTTGATACATTCCATTCCTTTCACACTTCGTTCATTCCATTCTTTATTCAGTTGATTTCGAAACGACTATTGTTGATTTCCAACTTTTTCTTTACAAGTGAAAATATTCATAAAAATATATTATTTGTTTAAATTATAAAAACAAAATGCTTGTATTAGCCAATACAATTTCTCAGAATGCTTTACATTTTGTGGATCTCTTTGCTTCATATCAATAAATAAAAGATATGGTACCTTTATACTATTGGTAACGATTGCAATTCTTGGAATGTAAGTTAATCTTACAGCTTTCTGTAACTTGCACACAGTGACGTCATTCCTATTGTCTGAGTGGCTTATTTACAGTGAAAGGATAGCAATAGCAATTTCTTTACTCTGAGATCGAGTCTCTAAATGAAGTCTTTCAATCTTCTTTCTTATTGCAGTTGGCTTTGATCCTATGGACTGAATCTCATTTCTCTTGCTTACTCAGAGAATTTTCAGGTTAAGGAAATAGGATTAGAGAAAGTAAGCCTTCCTCTAAGTATTCGAAGAAAAAATATTTTCGATATAAAATTATTTTTAGGTACTTTTGGGATTAAGTATTAGGAGCATATAATGGACTGAGGTTAAGATTTTTGTCACGTCCAATATATGTTAGCTATTCTTTGGCAACGACAACAAGGAGGTTCAGTTAAAAAAAAAGGCATCAGTAAAATGTTAAGAGAAAACTTTATCAAAAACTAAATGCGATTTATTTACCGCTTACTGATTTTAAAACATACTTCAATGTTTTCTATCATAAAAAAATGGGCGAAATAAACAGAGATGAAAGTTGCTGTTTTTTCTAATGGTATTTGACAATGTCAGCAAACCTGTTTGGTGAAACCAATTGAATTTAAGGATAAGGGTGCGTTTCTTATTTTTCAGTGGTGTCACAAATGAGCAAGAATACGGTTTCAGCTACACACACGTCACAGCCCGTTTATAGGGCGGGCCCATTCATTCCTCCACAGATCGTAATTTTAACCTTAACCAGAGAGTGATCAATCTTCAATTCAGTTCCCCCAGAGGTATTGATTTCTGTCGGAACCTGGAGGACTTTGGGACCCGACAGATTTGACAAGCACCAGTTATCATTTACTACACTGGGAGTCTTCGGCCTGTAGAGATCGAACTTACAACCTCTTGGATATGAACCCATGCCCTACCAACCAGGCTATTCAGGCATTAAACCAAAGTTACTTTAAAGACCAATTAGAAAATTGTAGGCATATACTTCAAAAAAATTATAAAGTACTTTTCTTAAAATACATGGAGAATCATTCTAAGTGTGCTCACTATAAATGAAGGGATTGAGATATATAAATCTCATGAAGAAAATATTTAGGAAAAAGAAACACTACTAGACAGAAACCAGCATTTTAAAATGTGGAAACGGTTTTTTTAGTAACATCTTTAGCATAATTTTATATAAAAGTTCAAAACCTTACTCCGGAAATGTAATAAGCCAAATTGTAAATTATATGAAGAATTATTTTAGAAAAAAGTGAAAAATTTCCTAGATAAGAAAATAGTGTTTCTGGCTCTATGGGCACACCAAACAGCTCACTAATTTTTTTAGCGAAGAGCTTTATTAATGGTTTTAGTAAAATTAACAATAAAATATGGTTTTATAGTATGTGTTAAAGTGCGGTAAATGCAAAATTTGGTTATTTGATCGTTATTCCTTAAACAGGTGGAAAAACAATTTATTCGATTAAATATACATTAAAGTTTTGTATTTTTACTAAACGTGTGGTAATAAGAACTATAATTTATAAAACCAGAATTTCCGATAAAAAATATGAACAAAAGAATTACCCAATGAATGATTAAATACCATATATTTTGCTTTTAGTAAACAGAATTATATATATATTTTTTAAAACCAGAAATGCCATACATTACGGTGATGTTATCAGAATTGTTTTCCCCGTACATGGAAATAAAAATACCTAGGATCTAATTTCAGACAAAAGCAGTTATCTAATCTCTGTTCACCTCTTTTTGACCTTCGAAAGCTGCTTCATTGTGAGCAAAGCTCAAATCGATGGCAAAGTTCTATGTTCTTTAATTTTTTCCGAATTACTGACACTGACAGAGTGCATTTGATGGCAATTACAATTATCTTATTTTAAAATATTCCTTCTAATAGAATCTGCTTATGGATCTGACTACTTGGATTTTTTGTGTGTTTTTAATTATTTAATTCTGGTAATTAGTTTAATTTTTTGGAAAGTTATTTATATTTT
Source organism: Parasteatoda tepidariorum (assembly GCF_982258835.1). Taxonomy (NCBI): domain Eukaryota; kingdom Metazoa; phylum Arthropoda; class Arachnida; order Araneae; family Theridiidae; genus Parasteatoda; species Parasteatoda tepidariorum. Next base: position 11,592,401 of record NC_141756.1, on the reverse strand, counting down.
GTCTACTAGCTGTTTACTTGACTTTTAGTGAGCAACGAATAATTCTTTTGAACTAATTTTTTGACACATGTGTCATAAAGTCCAGGAATAGTCCACAAGAATAAACAAAGGCGTTGTTTTAAAAAAATAGCAAATAAAAATATAAGTACCTACTTGAAGCAAAAGCAACGAGTATAAAATATAGATTCCAAAAGTAATGAATAAAAAGTACAAGCGTAAAACCAAAAGAAAAACAATTTCTGAGGCACTTAAAATAAAAAAATCGAAGTAAAATTGGGAGTTTTTTAAAAATGAGTGAAAATGCTTAAATATTTAGATTAAATTTATAAAAATAATTTGTTATTAAATAAGCTTACTCATCGAGTAATTTCATTTCCAGTAATAGTGTAATTTTTATTTTCATTAGTTTTTTTTAAAAAAAGTCAAAGAAATACGAGTAAAAGTACTAAATTTAAAAAGTATAAGTTTTGAAATTTCTTAAAAAATGCCTGTATTCCATTAATACTTTTGTGACTTTTCTAAGTATAATTTTTTAACAAAGTTTAATAAAAAAATTAATATGCTTGCAAATTTTATATTGAGTATTTAAAAAACATTATTCCATTAATCTTTTCATTTTTTTGTCGCATTATAAGTACTTTTTAAGTACATTGTTTAAAGTAATCCATATTTAAATGTTAAATAAAAAAACTTTATGTTCAATAAAAACATACTTAAAATTATCTTCTTTTTCTACTGAATCTATTTTTTTTTTCTTTTTTGCATAATGGTGAGAAAGATATTTCTCCTCAAATATTTATTCCTGAATCTGGCAAATTGGAATGAAATGAAACTACGGAAAATCGAATGCAATAAATCAGAATAGATGGAAAGAAAATGGCAATGAATAGAATTGAATAGAAAGAAAATAAGTAAAAAAAACTCATGGTGATTAAATAAATTTACTTTAACAAGATCGATAATGATTTGTTCATGAGTTTTAAGATTTATTTTTCAGATAGTATTTAAAATAATGTATGTACTCCATTAAAAAATAATTAGAATCCATAGAAGAAGTTAACTTTTCAAAGTTATACTTACAGAAGTTTTTAAATTGTTTTTCAAGCGACTTATAAAAGTAATGATAATAAACAATTTAATAATACAGATTAATTTAAAATCATCATTAAATTAATTTTTATTGAAAAGAAATAATTTATAAATCAATTATTATATTATTATAACCATTCAAGTAAAATAAAACTGTAAATATGAAAACTAACTGACTTTAAATTTTAACTAATTCAAGCATGTGGTTCTTATTTAGCCCTATGAAGCAAAACTTAAAGCACAAGCCTACAAAGACTTTTTTGACAAATATTTTCATTAATTATTTTCAATAGTTAGAATGCGTGTAGACTTTTTTTTTATTGATTTTTCAGATTCTAGTCTTTTGGTCAAATAATATTTTAACATTCTGGTCAAATAATAGTTTTTTTTTTATTTCTAAGAAAAATATTTTTAAAAAATCATTTTAGTGTGATAAAACTTAAAAAGGTATATTTGAAAGTCCTGAGCCTGGAAATTAAAGACAGTAACAAGATCACTTCATCAATCTTACTTAAAAGTTATCAAAACAAATGCTCAGATTATCTATTTCTTAGGTATACTTTTTGTATTCCAGATCAAATGAAAATAGATTGAATTGCTTGAATTCCATTTTTTGGGAGGGGGAAATTAATCAATCATAATTCATGGGTTTTGATAGTATGAAAGGAACAACGCCGGCGATGCGCTATAGTAGATAGTCGAAAATTTGATTTAGTTTTATTTACTTTATCTTTTATTTACTCTATCTTTCATTTACTTTATTCTTCATTTACTTCTTTTTTCCCTTGTGTAACTCCCTAAATCAAGACTTACTTATTTTGCTTATTTTATTTACTTGTTTTATTTATTGTTAGCATACAATAAATAAAGCTTTATTTTAACATCAAGTAAGCTTTATTTTAACATTAAAAACTATTATTTTTAATTGTTTGCCATACTAACATCTCTTAAGTACAATATTTAAAATAACCTTCATATTAAAATCAAAAAAATATTGTGTTTCATATTAGTATTCAAAAATATTACAAACTTAGAGTTTTAAAATTGGGAGAAATTAATTAAAGTAGAAAAAAAAATAACAGTTAATGTTTCTGTATTACTTAAATTCATCAATATTAAATAAGCGCGTACATTTAACCATCTCTCTTATTTATTTATCGAAATTAAAATGCTGAATACAGTGCTGATGCAAAATATATACTCATTGGTAGACCGTGGGTTAGAGTCCCCTTGACATCAGGCTAACCGTGGAAGTTTTTCGTGGTTTTCCTTTCCTTGTAACGCAAGTGCGGGTTAGTTCCATCAAAAAAATCTCCATCAAGGTAAATATTTTCCAATACTTGATCTAGGAATTTCGTTGTTTTTTGGATCGGGTTTAAGATTATAAGGCTAACGAGTTGAACATTAGTAGTCGTAAACCTAAAACTTGGGTAGGCAGCTCAATGATGGTTACAAAATAAAATAATAGTGTTTGAAATTTCGTCAAAAATAAATACTTTAGTTACCTAAATTACTTTATCGCAATATGTGTGAAAGTATACTTACCGGGGATTATATTTCCGAAACTGGTAGCTACGTTTGCATCTATTTTTCTCAAATTCATGCAAGCCTATAAAATATTGCGCATTTGTAACTAAGCAAATAAGTAGGAAGCGAATAAATCGAAACCAGTGCTTAAAAATACAATAAGAAACTCGATATCAAATTTTATAAGTGCCACCGGTGCAATAACATCCAATTAAGTCTACAAAATCTTACTGAAATACGAAGAACAAATCAAGATCAGTTCAAGTTCGACTTTATGTGTAGCAGTCTTAAACTAAATTTGTCACTCACGAAGCAATACAATTCACTGTTAGAAATTTCCCTGAGAAAATAGTTGAATAAATATTTCTTTAATTGTTATTCTAGCATATTCAAACAAAACAGCCAATAATCATAAATAAGTTGGTATTTAAACCGTTAACTGTGAGAAAATCAGTTAGTTAACTGCTTTCACCTAATATGATTAAACAACCAGAACTTCATCGCACCAACTAGTACTAGACCAACCTAACGAAGCAGCCTAGTTCCATACTGATGGGTACATGTTATAGGTGAGGGGGCTAAGCTGTCAATCTCATTACCGACAGTACAGAGGATCGAATCCCAGCGTTGACACACCAATATTTCCTCCATTCCCTTCCACATATGAAGAATTTCCAGTATCCCTCACCCCCTGATTTGTGTTTCCTGGACTATTAGAATACTATACTCTGACTCATACATAGATGGAAGCATCATAAAGTTGCTCAATACGAAGAAGAATAGAAATACGAAACAAGCAGATGAACTAATTAAATCAAGTTCTGCTGTTCATTTTATTAAACACATCTCAACAACAAACTAATTCCAGTGACCATTACCTAACGAAAAGCCTAGCTCTAATGCCCTGTTAAATATTTTTTGTGGTTTTGAAACCATGGTAGTTGTAATAGGTTAAATAACAGCATAGCATCGTATTCACGTTTTTTAAACATAACGGCTTCAAACTCATAACTTACCATACAATTTACGGTTGATTTGCTGGGCTCCTGCCGTAATTTTAAAATGAAAATTTAATAGTGTTGGAATATGAAATCTGTGAATAATATGAAACGAATAAATGTGAAATGATTTCTTTGATGTTACTTTTGATTTTCTATATTTCGATAGAAAAGTTCCCTAATTTTATTTTTATCTCCAGTTTTTTTAATTTTTCTCGCCCATGCTTAGGATCATTCTTTGATTCCTGTTTATCTTCATGAGGGCTGTTTGTTAAGATATCTTTTTTAGATTTCGGGAGCATTTTTCCTTTTATTAGATTTTGGAATGAATCGATAGAAATCTTCAATAGAAAAGTACTGTTTATTACTAAAATTGTCTCATCATTTAAATATTTTTTATTCATTTTCTCTTCCTGGTTCATAGAGAAACTAAAGTTAAGGGGGAAAGAATAGTTAAGCTTTTTTACGATTGATTGATGCCCAAATCTGAAGTTTTATATTTTATTTTATAACCATCGTTGAACAGCCGACTCAATTTTGGGTTTACGACTACTAATGCTCAACTTTGCAGCCTCGTAATTTTGAACCCGATCCAGAAGGCTGATAGGTTATATTACGATAGGCAAGCTGATAGGTTAGGAAGGGGACTTTAACCCATGATACGTCTACCACTGAGGATTATTTACATCAGCACAGTGGTTGGTGCAAGCCGGATACCGAATTCGTATCGACCAGCCATCTCCAGGACTCGAACTCGGTTCACATCAATGGAAGGTGAATGCTCTATCCCCTGAGCCACCACGGCTCTTGAAGTTTTATATAGACAAAAAGTCAGTTCAGTAAGAGATGGACGGATCAGTGGGTCACGCTCCAGAGTAGTTTAATTCATCAGAGTTGTCAACTATTGCAGCTTTATTATAGGCCCAACTCACGAGATGAAAAACTTGGTGCTAGTTAAGAATTAATTCTCAGTCATTTATCATCTACTTTAGTAAATATTTGGAGTTGCTTCTAAATCACACCGGCACTATGCTTTTTTACTGTTAAATAAACTTTTGCTACATTTCAAAACAAAAAATAACCAGCAACTAAGAATGACGAACACACTAAAATAAATTGATTAACAATCATATAAGGTATTTTTTATCATATAAGGTAATTGATTAACAATCATATAAGGATTTAGTTCTGCTATAACCTCATACAGAATGTTCAAAAATTAGATTTTAACACTAAGAAAATTTTTATAATAATACAAGTTCTAAGTGACGTAATAATTATATCAAAGGGGCTTATTCCTTTATTTGTTAGAGTGTAATGCCTTTAAAGATATAAGAGAGCGTATGACTAAGAAAAAATATGATAAAGAGAACTTTATTGTGTGTTTTTTTCTTCATAATTTCATTCATCAGTAAGAGAAAAATTTAATTCAAAATCGTAAATACTATGTTGCATATTTACCATAAAAACAAAAAAAGAAGTTTGTTAAATAACTAATATATGAAAATGATAAAATGTTTTCAGCTAGATTTAAGCAGAAAATCTAATCAAAATACATAAGACTATAAATTACTCCAGTTAGAAAAAAACTAGTTATATGATGAATAAATAGGTCATAAAAATGATTGCAATGAAAATATAAAATTTCTTTTGATCGTAAAATAAACTTAAACTATGTATTATAGACAAATTAATTTCCGCCGTAAAATATATTAGATTTTTCTTGTTTGTTGAAAGCATCATAAAGATTCTGTTGCTAGATAAAAACTCAATTCTCAAAGTGATTGAGCTAATGAAATATAATATAAAAGCTTTTTATTTTTTTAGTTTACCTGCAATTTAATTACGAATTCATTTTAATTATACTAAAGCTCAAACTTAAATAAATTTGAATGAGATTTTTACTACGAAAACTACCTTATTTTCAGTATAGATACTTTGTTTAATGCAAAACAACCATAAAATCTATTTATTTTAATAAGTTAGTGAGGTTTTTATTTTTAAATATTACAACATATACAGAATTTTGTTTAAAAAATAAAATTTTATCAATTATTGCCTATTTTATTGATGCATTATATTAGAAAACCATATCTTTTTCATCTTTATACAATTAAATATTTTCTAACATTTGTGAGATATATAATTAGGTAATTAATAAAAATCAACAAGCAAAGCGTTAATCGATAAAGTAAAACCTAAAAAACTAATTTTTTTTTTTTTTTTTTTTTTTTTTGCAATTTTGTGAAATTTAGTGGTGCGGTCATACACAACAGTTGAGATTATTTTTTCGAAGCATAAAGTATTAGAGAATTTGGGAATGTATATCTCATAAATTGTCTCGGTGCTGCCATCTAGTGTGGCAGAAACTAGACGTCCAAATTAACATGACCAACGGTATCTCACCCATTGTGGTGGTCCTGAAAGAGTGGATACCACCTCTGGAGAACGCACTAGGTCTGCTCATCGGCAAGACCGATTGTGCAGCTCATTGGAAATAAAATAAAAAAAATATCTGATTAATTTCAAATAATTTTTTTTAAAGATTTCATGTAAAATAAATTCCTTTGTCTCTAAGTTTTCTGTTTTTTAGATATAACATGCATTTAAAAATAGTAGAACTAAAGAAATACACAGAATTGATACGAAAAGCAAGATTAACTAATAGAATTGACTTAAAAAAATATGTAGAACCAGATAGTATTAAGTTGGTATTAAATGCAAATTATTGATTGGCCCGTATTAGGGGATTAATAATTGTCTCGAAGAGGACCTCTATGATGACAATCGCTTGCAGATAGCTAAGGCTGCGTGGATCTCCCTCGGTATCATCCAGCTGACTGTCCATGGTCCACAACCAACCATTAAATGCAAAAAAAAAAGTTATAGAAGCTGGATAGAGATTGGATACAAAACACAATAATAAATAATAGAGATGATGAAAAGCTAACAAATTATAGAATTGATGCATAAATAACAACAGATTAAATTAGTATTAAAAACAGAAGTGAGATAAATTACAGATGAGACTCTTAAATGATAAGAATTTAAGGAAAATATATAGGATTGATGCACAAATATCTTCGATTCTAAGTCAAAATATTCGAATTATCCATTTTTCTCTTCCGATGAAAGAAAAATAATTTAATATTAATATCTATGCAAACGATATTTTTTAAGAATTTATTTTCAACCAAATTGCGACACTTGCTTGGAATTTGATCATTTAAAAAAATTAATTAAAAAAAATTAGTATTAAATTTTAAAATATTACAATACTTAATTTAGTTTGTCCAAATTATTAGAATAATACGATAATATTTGTTTTTAACAGTTTGCGAGTAGCTCATGAGAATGTTAGATTTATTGCAGACGATTATTTTAAGACTTATTTTTATGTATTTTATTTTTGGAATTTTTTTGTAGAGGGACATTTACATGATATTTCAGAATCAATAAAACTGCGAGTTAATAACTTACATCGACATGGTAAATATCAACAATATATAGCCATCTATTTCAGTTGTTCTCAATCAAGTGTTAGAAGAATCTTACAAAAGTGAAAAGAATAATGAAACGCTTAGAAATAATCTTTGCAATGCTGGAACCGAAAACCATAAATTTCTGAAAGCGATAACAGAAAATTGAAGTCTATAATTAAAAAAAAAATCCTTGAGTGTAGGATATTTGCATCTGGAATGGAAGGAAGAAGGAATTAATATTTTCGAATCAACAACATAAGACGTCTTCATAAATTCCTTCAGTCTCCTGTTCCAAAACCAAAACCACTTATGACTAAACAAACGCTTACAAGAATGGGATGGTGTTAATCAAGATTGTAAAGGGAGTTGGAGAATTGGAAAAAAAAAGTTATTATTTAGAGACGAAAGTATATTCTGTGTATCTTATGGCAATCAAGGCTTTCGAGTTTGGAGGATGAAATAAGAAATGTTTAATAAAGAGTACCTGAAACGTTTCGTAAAATTTGCAGCTAGTGTGATGGCCTGAACACAAATGAACCTGGAAAGGTATGCATCGTCAAAGAAAAAGTTAATTCAGATACTTATCAAGATAATCTCTTGTACTACATGATTATATTATCAGAAAAAATTTTTGAGGATGATTTTACTTAGGCTTTACCTCATAAATAAAAATGAACTAACATCTGGCTGGAACAACGCAAAATTACGCCAGCTAATTCACCAGATCTTAACCCAATTTAAAATTTATGATGTACAGTAAGGAAAAGCAACAAGAAATTGCTCCAACAAACAAAGCTAAGCCAGTTTAGAGCAATACGTCTACTTAGGATAAAGTAAACAAAAAAGACTGCCAAAAACTTGCTTATAGTCCATGCAAGATAGTTTAAATGCAGTGATAAAAACTAAAAGCAATGCTAAAAAGTATCAAGTAACTTTAATTCAGTCTATAATTGGATTTTATGTGTTTAGAATGAAATATTCTAATATTTTGGATTACATGAAAGTTTATTCTAACATCTCGATTTTTTTCAAAAATAATTTTTTTAATTAATTTATAATTTATTTTGATTGTTTCAATATTTACACAATCTGAGAAATATGTATACTTGAAATAAATAATTTCCTTTTCATAGACAATAGTTTCATTTGCCACTTACAAGCAAAAATGCAATGACAGAAACACCTCGAATTATTTTTATCGTATGAGAAAAAGAGTAGTTTTCTTTAAAGAATATTTTAAAAAGCACACTCCTGGGACTGTTCAGTCAGAGCTGAATTCTACAAATAAGAAGGAAAGAAAAGAATAAGAGAACGAATTGTTTCGCCAGATTTAGTGTTCTGCTTTTACACGAGAAAAATTTGTCGCAATACAAAAACGTCATTCATTGTTAGATTCTAAAACACGATTCCAATATTTTTCTAACATCTGAATTTTTTTAAAGCACACGTTTTGGAGAAATATTTTAACACGTGTCATAATTTTTTCAGCTTCTCAACAATCGTAAAATGTTTTTCTTTCGTTTGTTTTATTCAGGACATATTTTTAAATTTATTTTATAATAACTATTTCTTTCATTATTTCAGGTTAAACTCACTACATGCGCAACCATTCCGTTCAGGAATTAGAACTTTAAGACTTTATTCTTGACCTAAATGGGCTTCTAATAATAATGGTGATTTGTAAAGCGGAATCCTTTTTTAAAAATACAAAGCTTAAATATTAAAAGAAAAATACCAATTTTGAAGTTAAGAGTATAATTAAGGCCAATATTTTATTTCTTCCAGGACTTTTCATAAAGATGGCTACTTTTAGGGTTCATTTTGTTTAAAGAAAGAAAGGAAAATATGCGTTTTAGAAGTTTACAAGTTAAATGTCTAAATTTCTAAAATAGGTAACAGTACAGACAACAAATTACAAGTAAATGCGCAGAGTAAAACAAAACAATAAAAAGGAAAAGGAGCAACTTAATTTTTGATCTTGTGATCGGATTTTCATGTACTAAGACTCGATCCTATACGAAGAAAAAATTCTGATGAAATCACCATACTGTATGGCGTAAATTTCTTTGCTAAAAAAACGACAACGGGTGCGGTTAAAATAATCAAATAACAAGGTATTTAAACCATTCATTCTTAATTTTTCCTCCACTTCTCTCAAATTCTTGCATAACTTTCGAGCCGAGTCTTATTTAATTCATCATAATAGATTAAAGTTAATTTTCTAACAGTTGTTCATCTGATTATTAATTTGCAGTCATATTTTAAAATCCTTTTTAATAAGGATGACAACTTACTAAGTTTTCTAGGCTTTTATTGAGGAAAAGAATAAGGAAATCTATTTACAAATTATGTACATGTGGATCAGAGCTCCGGGGCACAACCTTACCGTATCATTTCCAAAAGATAAGTGCACTTTTTTAAGTGTACCATACAATATTTCGTTCATGTCATGTGATCTATAAAATCCAGACCTTTTTTCTAGAAGCCGCGCCGCAAGATCTTAAGACCAGATGGGAATGAATTAATATCTCAATATAGTTCTTGATTTTAATGGGAATTTGGCTTCTTTAAGACATTTTGCTGCGTGGTATGGACTCATTTTACAAATAAAGATTTCATCGCTATTCAATGAAACTTAAAATATACGCGAAGAGCTAAGCTAAGTATGTGAAGGAGATTATTTATTGTTCTCATAAACCAGATAAGCTTATCTGCAGATAAGATATAATTCTTTTTAAGTTTAGTCTCAAAAGATCCTTTTAATTTTATTAAGCTGGTATTTTAGATGTGACATATATATATATATATATATATATATATATATATATATATATATATATATATATATATATATATATATATATATATATATATATATATATATATATATATATATATATATATATATATATATATATATATATATATATATATATATATATATATATATATATATATATATTATGGCAATTATTAAATAATATTGTTAGAAAAAATTGATAAACTTTAGAATTTGGACTTCTTTTGAATTTATTTAACAAAAGGATTTTATAATTAGTTGCGAAAATTTATTGACTCACTAAAATTATACTACGAGTATTTGGCCAAAGAGCGGAAATACTCATCGAAAGAAATTATGATTAAGGATATTGAATCTGTATTATGTCAACGTAAGTGCTTTTTTTCTCCTATTTCTAAATTTTTCGTTTATTTTCAGTTTTTAAAATTTACTTGTTACATTGTACATGAAGTTGGTAATACATTGCTGATTCTTGCAATTTAAAACGCATAGTTGTAAAAAAATCTGTTTAAATATGCAAACCATTTATATTTTTCAACAACTAAAGAGCATTAGTTGTAAATGTATTCCTCTATTTTGATTTTTTTCAATTTGTAATAAAACTGAAATTTTTTATGATAGAGGAATGCCAATATTAATGTTTTTTTCTTTGTAATATAACGAACATATGGTGCCGAAATTAAATTTTTGCATTTTTTATGAGTTCTTTCCTTAAAGCTGAGGAGAAATTTGATTTCTTTTCAAAAGTTCATACTAAAAATAAAGAGAAATAAACAGTTTAGAGAAAGACGCCAAGTTCAATGCCAGCTGCTACGTTTTCGTCAGTTACTAAAAGTTTTTATTAAATTTAGGAGATAGTATATTTAATACAAAAATACTACTTAGTTTATTCGATGAAAAAAACTTAGTATAATTTCTTTAAAAAGTCTTTATAGCATTTAAATCTCATTAAACTAAACTTTTTTCGAAACAAAAAAACTATTTCTGCAATATTAAATAATACTATTTACGAATGTTGATGAATCTTAATTTTGGTAGATGTAGCTTTGCCAATAATGTAAAATATGTAAGAAATCGTATCTTTATTTTATTATTATAATTATATCATCCATGCGTAAAAGGATTTTTTAATAAAAGATAAAACTGCCAAAACTGTCAGAAAATTAATTTTATTGGAAGACATAATAAATACTGTAATAAATAATGTAGTAAAAAATTTTGGTAATGTTTTAATGAGAAATAAGTTGGCAATGGTTACTAATATTCGTAATTCGTAACAGTTAATTCGGATTCATTTCTGTTAGTTAGTGTAATTGGCTTTATTCAATGCTGATAAAAAAAAATTCGGTTGTCAAAAAAATAATACATGATACGTAGAAGAATATTTATTTGCAATCAAAAGCTTGTATTATTATAAATATGAGAGAGGGAAGTTTAGTGTAGTGTTTTACAAATTTTTAAAAATAATTTGATTATTCATTTGAACATATCTTGTATTTTGCAATTAAAAATTGAGGCATCATCGATTTTCTTCAATTTGAATGATAGATAAGCTAATTTGGATGCACAGCATTTAAATAAAAAAACGATATTTTACCCGTGTAGTCATTAGTTCTTTTAAGTTCATTATCCGTGCGAAATATCTTAGAAAAATTTTAAAATGACAATATATTTAATTGTTAGAACAACAAAGGAAACAGTGTAATAGCCATAAATAAGATGTTACCTTAGAAGAAAAACTGGTTATTAACTGCTTTCACCTATTACGGTTAAGAAACCAGATTTTTATCGCACCAACTATCGCATCACCTAATGTAACAACTTAGTTCCCTACAACTGGGTATCTAATGACCGACAGAACGAGGAATTGAGTCCCAGATTTAACATTGCAACATTAACTAACTTGATACAACCTAATTCTAATGCCCATTATCTAACAAAAAGCTTAACTTTGATGTCCAGCTAAATTTTTATTTTACGGTTTTGAAACCATGCAAGTCATAAATGGTTAAAAAACAGCATACTAATCCATTCATGGTTTTACAGTCATACTAGTTGTAAATGATTTTAAAACCGTAAGTGTTAAAAAATGTTCTTTATCGTAAATTTTATGGTTAACTGGATGGACAGATTTCTGCCGATTGTTTAACCGTAATTTTAGAATGGAAATTCAAACAGTGTGGTCAAAGAAATGTATAAAAAGCTACTATTAAATTGTGTAGTAAGCATCTTCATTCATAACATAATGATTCTTATTTTGAAACATGGAGAACAAAATGTGTCTAATGTTGAAATTAAAGCAAGCATTAAGAACTTAATTTGTAATGTAAATAATGATTAACTCTTAAATGATCTTATTATTTTCAAGAAAACTGTCGTAAAAGTGCCTATTTTTTATTCAAGAAAAATATATAAAAAAGGGTGTATGCACAATATACGTATTAATTTTTGATTTTTGAATTTTTTTTTTTTAGCTTGAAATTTAAGAGTTCATATGTGCATGTAACTCTGACCCTATAATGTACGACACAATATTAAATAATGTTTTATAATAGAACACAAACCACATGAATTTGCAAAGAGCATAAGTAGCTGAGCTAAGAGCACGAAATTAATATTACAAATACACACAGTTGGATAGTGCTGACATCTAGTTTAAAATAAACTATCTCCAGTTACATAAAAAATACTCTGGTGCAGCCATCTAGTGTGTAAAATAAGAAATACAAACATATCCGGGCACAAAAGATGGATAGATTTAAACCTTTTTGGTGCATTTCTATAGCCCAGAAATATTACGGGCATAGGAAATGGGAGATGAAAGCTCATCTCGTGATTTTGTCTGGAGTGAGAGGGTAGGGGTTAATAAACTTGGAACTGGAGACACAATTGCACGGTAGTTAAGAAAATGAGTTGTAATTGTTTAAAACCAGGGTTCTATTTACGGTGCCACACTGAAACTAACCCGATTTCAGATGTGCGAGTGCCATTTATCCTATAGTAATTACTCCACTCATCTAGAGGTGATGGAGCCTTCCTGATAAACAGCACATGTTATTGTGAGAAAGCTTCACTAAAATTTATTCTAAATGTGCTGATTAAATACGAACTTTTCATGATTTTGTTTTGTATTTTTAATGATTAGGATTAAATGTAACAGTGTGTGAAACTGTGAATAAATCTTTTTTTTCCTCCAAAATTTAATTTGTTAAATTTAAAGAAAAAAAAAGCTTTGTTTTTAATTTGAACAAGTATAGAAGTGAATGAGTATCATTAAATATTAGCGGGAATAATTCATCTGTCTGTTCAGTTACCATTTACCAGCTGAAACGCATTCTCTAAATCTTATAAAATTTATTTTCAAGAAACTATTTTAGTTTCCTTTAGAGAATTATCATAGGAAGCTGAATGCATTTCTCTCTTAGAAAATAATAAATCTTCGATGTCTCAGTAATATGTAAAATGTCTCTTCATATTTAAAACATTAAATAAATGTTAACACTAAACATAGCACCACAATCATTCGTTTTTTAAACACAGTCCAATTTTTTATTTCAACTATATGATAAATAAACCATAAACCATTCTAATAGTGAATAAAGTCCTGCTTAATACTCAAATGTATAAAACTTTGTAGGCACCTCTAAGTGTTAACTGTACTCATTATTTACATTTGGAACTTGTCGTCTTCTATCTGCACACTTTTGCGATACGATAGGATGAAAAGCGTTATTTCTGTTATCCGAATATAATTTAAATATAATTATTAGGATTGAATAGAATTTGTTCACTTTCAAGCAGAAAAATTCTGTATGACAATTCGAAATATTTTTCGTCCGCTAAATTATAATTACTAAGACTATTTTCTCAGTTTTACAGTAAAAATGTAAGATAAATTCGTAAATATTGAATAGGGTTTGATGATTTAATTTTTCATTAGAAATAAATTTGCGGTTTAGGGTAGTTGAATAATTATTTAAAATCATTGATGGCTTTAATACTTATTTTTAAATAGTTTAAAATCGGTAGCATTTTAAACTTTAATCTTAATTCAGTTGATAATATTAATTTATCAAAGCTTTATTTTTCCCGATTTTGTTTGCAAAGAGTGAAAAAAAAAAATTGCGGAAATTGTATGGGAAGTATAAAATGCAAATGTATTTTAGAACTAGTTATGTTTACACACGTTTTTTTTGGGCTGAGATAAACTGGTTGGCAGGATGTTGGACTCGTGTTCGGGTCGAAGAGACCCCGTGCATAAAATGGTGACTGGTGCGCGTCAAAACTATCGGGGAAACAAAGTTCTCCGAATTTCCATAACAAATCAATACCTCGAGTCACGTGGATTTAAGGGATAGAGGGCTCCCTCCCAATGAGGTGAACCGGGTTCGAATCTTGTCGATGCAAATTCCGCATCTGTCTCGCACCAACCACAGTACTGGCGTAAAATATTCTCAATGGTAGACGGATCATGGATTAGAATTCCCTAGCCATCAGGCTAACCGCTGATAGGTTTTGTGGGGTTCTGCTCCATGGAACGCAAATGCCGGTTAGTTACACGAAAAAAGTCCTCCACGAAGGCAAATTCCCGCAAATACTTGATCCAGGAAATCCCTTGTCTTCTAGATTGGGTTCAAAATTGTATGGCTATGAATTTGAACTTTGGTAGTCCTAAACCAAAAATTGACTCCACTGTAAAAATACGGTTATAAAATAAAATAATCTCTAGGGGTACTGAAATGGATACTGGTCATTCTCTGCTTCAGGTCAAAATTACGATCTGTGGATGATGAATGTATCTGTCCTGAATGTGTGAATGGGTTCCTTGTTAAACGGGCTGTGACGTGTGTGTGTGTGGTTGAAATCTTACTCTTGCCCATAGATAGTACCACTTAAAAGCAGGAAGCGTACCCTCTGCCTTAAATTCGTTTAGTTTGTCAAGCAGGCTTGCTGGCATTAGCGAGAGGCAAGAGAAATAACAACAGCGACACACGATTTTCATCTTCAATTTCTGAAACGTATGGATAATGAGTAGCATAGATCAAAATTACGACCTACGAATGAATGGAAGTCTGAATGGGTCCTCCCTATAAACGGATGGGACGTATGGGTGTGGCAGAAGCCGAATTCTTGGCCATAGATGGACTAGAAAGCAAGAACAATCATTCCTTTTTCGCCATAGATGGACTAGCAAGCAAGAACAATCATTCCTTTTTCGCCTTAATGGCCTTCGATAATAACAATAACAAATTCCTAAATAGTTAAAATTCATTTACAGAAAAACTAGTTACGTTAGTTGAAATAGAAAAATCCTATAATTTTCCATTTCTTTGATTTAGTGCTTCTTTGAAAGAGAATAAACGATTTCAAAATAAGAAACACGATTATAATGCTTCTTTTATTTAAAAATGTGCTTAGCGATTTAGCGTAGTACAACTTCAAATCAAATGTATTTCGGATAATAAACGTTTTATTGAAATGTTTCTTATTTTAGTTATATATTTATGCAAGTCTACTTAAATAAGGAATTTTTCTGTTTATCAAATTAAATAAAATTATTTTTTTTTTGAAACAATAAAACCCTGATTAAGAAAACTTTATTATGTTTATTAGAATGATATAAAATCAGTGGTGTGATCTATCTTAAAATATTACTGGAACTCAATTTATACATTCAGAAGCATTTGCTCAAGGATGATCTATCGGTACCTTGAATAATGAAATTTCTACTGGAACAATGATATCGGTACTTTGAACAGTGATAAAGGTACCTTGAACAATGATAAAGGTACTTTAAATAATAATAACTTTAGATGATATCTGTACCTTGAACAATTACATAGGTAGTTTGAACAATGATATCGGTACATTAAAGGAATGATAATTATAACTTGAACCTTGATATCAGTATCTTGAACAAGGATATCTGCACCTTGACCAACGATATAGACTCCTTTTAACATGATGTGATTGAACAATGAACAAAAAAAGCACTTATCATTTCAATAGACCTTGAACAATAATATAAGTACCTTGAACAATGGTAATGGTACCTCAAACTAAAATATATTACAAATTTGAGGTGACGTTGATACGGTTCCGAATTGAACCACGTTTTTGTTTGTGTTAAGCCATAATACCAAAGCTTAAAATATGGGGAACATAATATGGTTCACATTAGCACCCTATTAAGGTTGAAACTAATTGACTGAATATTATAGTTCAACTTGAACCAAAATTTCTAGCAGTTGATGAAATCTTAAATACATATTATAAAGCTCAAAACCTATTCCGTGCAATGAAAAAAATTCAGTACAATGTATTTACTAATTTAACATTTACTAATTTAGACATTTTCAATTTCTTCATTCCAAACTAACTAATTTAATATTTAAAACTTAAATTTTTAATTTCTTTAGATATTTAACATTAAAAAATTAAGTCATTATTAGTATAGATATTCTTTTAAATAAACTTCCATCAACCTATTTAGTTGTCAATAAAAAGTTACACCCCATTACGTTTTTGAAATGGCGCATTCTCGAATCAACGAAAAACTTATCATTTCTCAGATAATAATGATAGACGAACAAAGGTACTTTTGTTGCATATTCTAAGGTGAGAATTCCATTGACAGACAATTATTCGATGTCACTATCCAATAAATTTGGATAATAAGGACTATTCTTGAATGACTAGATACATTCGCATCCGTTAATGACACTTCTATCACAAGTGTCAGAGCCCATTTTTTCCCCCGGTACTAGGTATTTCCTTTAGTTCTTTCCTTAGTTCCTTTTTTTTCTAGGACACACAAGGTTTGGATTTCTTTATGCCCCATCGCTTTCTTTTTTCTTTTATCTTAATTAGCTTTCAGGATTTTTTTTCTTTATCCATTTAAGTTGAAAAGTGCAGTCGCTGTCTAAGTACCATTTATTTCTTTGGAGATTGTTTCAAGCGGAATTCAACGTTATTTTTTTCTAAATCCTCATTAAAAGAAATTTAGAAAAATTCTTCCTTTGTTTAAAAATCCTATAATTCTCTCATCTAATTTCACTAAATAGTTTATTTGATTGGTTTGGAGTTTACGAACGATCGAGATGAAAAGTGTGGAAGACATATGCTGTGGAACTTTTCAAATGGTCTTAATTAATTACTATAGAAAAGAAAACATAAGGGATTTAATATAATATAACAGAGTTAAGTACGACTCTTGCTTACTGGTGCTTACGTTTGTAATAATATTTATTTGATAACTTTTGGGTGTTGCAATCTCCGTCTGTTAAAATTTAATTGTTGCAAGTTACACGTTTCAACAGTTTACGTTTGCAATAAGCCTTACTGAATAACTTTTATGAGTTTCAAACACCGCGTATTAATATCTATTTGTTATACAAGTTAACCTGTATTAATTGTTTGCGTTTACAATAAAATTACTTGGTAACTTTTGTGTGTTGCAATCTCTACTTGTTAATGTCTATTTGTTGCAAGTTAACCTGTGTCAATTATTTATGTTTGCATCAAGTTTTACTTGGTAACTTCTGTGTGTCGCAATCTCTACTTGTTAATGTCTATTTGCTACAAGTTAACCTGTGTCAATTATTTATGTTTACATCAAGTTTTACTTGGTAACTTCTGTGTGTTGCAATCTCTACTTGTTAATGTCTATTTGTTGCAAGTTAACCTGTGTCAATTATTTATGTTTGCATCAAGTTTTACTTGGTAACTTTTGTGTGTTGCAATCTCTACTTGTTAATGTTTATTTGTTGCAAGTTAACCTGTGTCAATTATTTATGTTTGCATCAAGTTTTACTTGGTAACTTTTGTGTGTTGCACTCTCTACTTGTTAATGTTTATTTGTTGCAAGTTAACCTGTGTCATTTATTTATGTTTGCAACAAGTTTTACTTTTGCTCGCTGAAAGCTCTACTTGTTGATGTCTGTATGCTGTAAGTTAACCTGCGTCGATTGTTTACGCTAGTAATAAGTTTTACTTGATAACTTTTGTTTGACAGTAGCTTCACGTGCGAATGTTAATTTGTTTTTCAAATTATTCGTGTTAATGTGTACTCTTATTAATTGATATGTAGAAATTCTATTTGTTAGTGCTCGTGTGCATTCAATTAAATATATTTCATATAAGGTATTTCTTAAGATCTTTAATTTGATTAAGTAGGATTTAGAAAACGTATTTTTCATAGGAGTAAAAAAAATTTCCTTTTTGTCAAAAGGGTTTTTAATTACTCAAACTGTTACTAATTTAAAGTTTAGAATCGCAAAAATTGTCCAGTGTTGTCTTATATTCCCGAATTTTAATAATTATTACATTAGTCTTTAACATATATATATACAAACAGCTAACACGAATTGTATTTATAGTGCTTATACATTTATGTATTAACATATTTGTAGATTTTTATGTAATTGATATATGATAAGTTTTCTTTTCAGCACGATTCTAATCTATTTGCATAATTATATTTTCTTTTATTTAATTCTTAAATTTTGGCAATTAGAGTGTCGCATTTACACTTAATGTAAAGTGACTCTTAATTATTATCTAATCCGTTAATTCTCTTAAAACTTAATTCCTCTTTGTTAATATAGCAATTATATTTATTTTAACTTTCTGGTTGACCTCCCTTGTGGTCAACGCGGTCATCGCCCTTCCTGTGGGGGAGAGTCAACCCCTCTATTCACGCCTATCTTTCTTTTAATTTCTTTAGGGGGGGCTAACTTAATCTCTTTTCTTTTGATTTTCAAACTCACCTCCTCTTCAAATTTAATTGACTAACTTTTCTGGTCCTACACCAGTTAACGAATTTTTAAAACACTTTTAATACATTCTCTTTTTGTGCTTCCTTCTTGCTGGTTACTTTTTCTCCGAGATGCGGTTTTTGGTCCGTATCGAGGAAATTAATTCTTTTTCGTACATCCCATTTTTTTTTTACTTAAAAAATTAATGCAAAATTTTTATAAATTTTAGTAATTTAATGTTCTTTATATCAACCCGTTTATATCTTTAAATTTTCTTCGTAAATCATTAATTTTTATAAGTT
Organism: Parasteatoda tepidariorum; assembly: GCF_982258835.1. Taxonomy (NCBI): domain Eukaryota; kingdom Metazoa; phylum Arthropoda; class Arachnida; order Araneae; family Theridiidae; genus Parasteatoda; species Parasteatoda tepidariorum. The sequence continues at coordinate 11,573,447 of NC_141756.1, read as the reverse complement.
AAATGATTTTTATATTTTTTCTGTCACTCTTTAAATTTACCTTTGATTGCGAACCTTTATAAAATTTCTAATTTACTCGTTTGTCACCCATTTCGCCGCTAAATACCTTATCATTTGTGAAAAATAATATGTCTAAAATTCATACTTAATTATTTGTTTTGTGTTTTGATGCGTGATTTAGAAAATTAATAAAAATATATTCAATTGCACATATGTGAATCTTCAATTTCTTGTTTTCTCATCAATTTCTCCTGTATGTGGTGAGTAAGTTTTGCAATTCTTCTGTTTTGGGCATGCTTTCTATTTTTATATGGGAAACATCAGCTTACCCTTTTAAATTATATATTTATATTTGGATATAGCATGTTATATCTTATTTAATTTCTAATTTTTGATTTTGATTTATTTTTAGTTTTCACCCTTATTCAAAATTTGGTGATACCAATTTATCCAAACTCTTGACTCTTGACTCTCCAAACTCTTGACTCATGACTCTTTGAACCTATTGGGTTATTGTTATCCCACTATAGCATTGTACTATCACTTTCCCTTAACGATCACATTCCCCTTTATTCAATTACATTTTATACTATTACCGGCCTTAATTTGTTTATTATAAAAATCAATTTAACTACTTTTTAATAAGACTGTATCCAGATACAAATGTATATACACTTACAATGATTACAACCCATCATCTAACCTCTATTTTAATATATAATATCATACTTTAGTTCTCACCAAATTGTATATTAATTTAACTGTAACATAGAGTAAGTAAGATATTATTTCGAAATAAATTTATTGATAGTATAGTTCTTCCTAATTAACTGATTTAGTCTGTTAGTTCAATTAATACCGAGTTTATGTTTTTCTTCCTTTTTACGAACCAAATAAAAATAGATAATATATTATTGATCAGGGATTTCCAACTTACATGTGGCTGAGAGCCGTAATTAAGAACACCAGTCAAATGACAGACCACAACTTTATCAAAATTTTATATGGGACTGTTTTATGTTTGATGGAACATTAAATATTACTGGCAAATTTTTTATCAAAGTTTTTTTAAAATTAAAAATCAAAATAACAAGCATTACCAATTATGCTTATTACGCATCATTTTGAATCTTCTCTTAATCAGAAACTTAGTGACAAGATTTTTTATTCTTTTAAATTTAATTCCGCGATAAATTAAAATTTTTTTCGACTTATTAGGAAACAAAAAAAATTCTCGAGCATCTGAAATTAAATATTTTTTCTTTTCCGCTCATGCAATACTTAATTCAAGGAATTTAAATAAAACATGATATTCATTCCCTTTTTTATGCCTTTCTAAATTCACAAATGAGTTCTCCCAAATACTTTCTCCCAAAATGAGTGGTTTCAAAAAGCTAAATGGGATAATTTCTTCGAGAAAATTTCTGATACTCACATGCTAAATTATATTCATGAAATAAAAAAGAAATGAAATAAAAAAGAGCAATATACACGATTATTTTTTTACTTGAATAAATATTTCCTTGGATAACTTGAGAAATAAATTTTTAGCACCATTGGTATGTCAAATTTCACAGAAACGAAGAAATTATGTTTTTCTTAAACGAAAGAAAAGTATTTTAAGCCCATATAGATTATTTACGAAAATTGTCCTAAAAAGAAACGGCAACTAATATATTTTTGTTCGCGAGCCACAAAAAAAGGCTTCGAGGGCCGCCAGTTGGTAACCGCTGTTATAGATGAAGGCCTAAAATTGCGTTATTTATACTATTTGTATTTATACAATTTTTATGAGAAATGAATTTTGTTCATTCTTATTATAGCTTAAAACAACTTACTACAATCTGCAAAGAAGTAAATCAAACTTCTACTTCTTTATTCCTTAGTATTAAAACGCAATAAAGTCCTGCATTCATATTTTCTGAACGAAAAATGACAAAAAACATTGGCCAAAATCTTCATTTCCTTCAAACAATTAATATAGAATAAATTACTATCGAAAAAAAATGTATATTAAATAAAAGAAATATTACTTTAATACAAGAAATAAAAATCGTATTTCGTGAGTTGATTAAACACTTTTTTAATGAATAAAAATGCTACTCAAGCTCAGAAACGACTTTTTACAGGAAATATATAAATTTTCTATTTAAAGTTTCCTTTTTTTTATTTTATAGAATGTATGAATAAGCTGCTTCGTTTCTTGATCACACTCTTAAACAAAATTCGACGCAATAAACAAACAGTTTTACATTTGATTAGCTTTATTTTTCCCTTTACCCATCAAACAAATCGCAGATCGTAAACTTAAGAGTAACATTTTACACTTTTATGTTTTCTTTTAAGGTGATTTTGAGAATAAAGTTTTAGAGAACCAATAATGCGCGAATGTTTTGTTGTTTTGATGCCGTTACACAAGGGGGAAGAATTTTGGCAAAATTTCAAAATCTTTTCAATAAGATCTCGGAGGAGGCAATTTTTTACTCGGATGTCTCAAAAAGGTGTAATAAAACTAAAAAAAGAAATTATTTCAGTAAAGTATGTTAGTTTCGTTTTATTTTGGCGTTTCGAATCTGAAGAAACATAAAAGAAAATAAGCGACGGCAGAAATGATGGGCATCATAATGTCGCTTATTATACTCTCGCGGTGTGAACGCTATTGTATTGCGTTATTTTAAAGATATTTTCCAACGACGCTTATGATATTCAGAACGTATTTGGCAGGAAGCCGACATTTGTAACTCTGTTGTGGTTATTCACTTTTTACTTTTTCACCAGTCATCAAATATAAATGAAAAGATTTTTCTTACGATTTTATGGTATTCCAACGGTTTTATTTTCAGTAAAATCTTTGCCGTATTTTACAAAGCTTCTTTGATTTCAATGAATGTGAAAATAAAGTATAAGCATGCTGTTATAATTCGCATAATAATTATGCTATTGAATATAGTAAAACACTACATTTTTATTTCAAGTAAAGAAGTTCTATAAATACAAGTTGAAATACTATAGCTTATATGGTACGGTACTTTTATATACGTCGCTCTAGAACTGTACAATGAGCTATTGGCGACTGTCAGGGAAACATATTTGAGGAGGATCAAGAGACAACTTACATACATGCCATCCCGTTTTCCAGGGAGTACACATTCACGCTCCATTCATCCGCAGATCGTAATTTTCACCTGAACCAGAGCACGATAGATTTCCGATCCAATACCCCCAGAGGTATTGATTTGTTATGGGAACTTGGTGGACTTGGTGACCCCGACAGATTTAGGGTGCACCAGTTACCATTTTTGTCCGCAGGGATCTAAATTACGAGCTCTGAGTCATGGGCCCAATGCCCTACCAGCCAGGTCCCTATAACTAATATGACTGTACACAAACTAGCTATTGATAATAAAAGGTACGTTATTGGTGTTAATTTAATATTAGTTCTAACGTTAGGTTATTGATAGTAGTAGAGAAAAGATATGCTTCTCGTATTTGGAAGAGTAAGATCGCTATTACTCATTCTATTGCTCGAATTTCATGAAAATTTAATATTAATATAAATATGCTAATATTATGTGTGTTACACGGATGATGTTAGAGATAGTCGAAGAGAACTCATGGTATTGTTAAAAGCAAAGAAAATTCGTAGGCTTGAGTAGAGATATTTAGGACTAGCAGATATTTGCTATTGAGACCTAGTAGGTTAAAGGTATGCTTTTGGTGTAAATTGAGTGAAAATGTTAAGTGTGCGTGATTCGTATTAATAAACTAAAGGCCTACTACTCGTATTTTTAAATGTCAGTTCTTTATAATTCGTTTTACTGCAGTTATTTCATAAAAAATTATAAGTATGCTATTATTAATTGCATTGCAGGTATGCTAAGAGACATGTTGACAACTACTGTTCACCAAAGGGATGTTGAATCAAGGACAGCCCTTAGCGTTGTGCAGGGATGGACCCTCTGAAGGGTTTTATCCAGCCCTCAGACAGAATTTTAACTTGCCGTCCCGTGGCGAATATAAACAATATACATCCATTTTCTTTTCTTCTTTGTACGAAGCTATTTTTTTTCTTTTGTTTTCAACGAAGTACTGATGACCTTTTTACTTTCTCCATTTTTGTTCTACAAAACATCAATTAATGGAAATAGTTAGCACAGACAGCTTCAATTGGTAGAATGTTGAAAGCAGAAATTCTCGATAGAAATTCTCCAACGAGCGTTTGTATTTCTCGAGGAGCAGACATATGGAATTTAATGTAGATGAATTGCTCTTCACATGTGGTAGATTGTGCATTTTAAGCTCCAGCGAGCAGAATTTTCTGCGGCTTATGTTCTAACATTATTTATTGCGTATGGAATGATTGTGCACACATAAAATCATTGTAAATAATGATGTAATTATTAAATGTATAAAATGGCTACTGACTTTTAGAGTTATTTGTAAAAATTTTTAACCCCAAAATAGCTACTAAAAATGCAAAGTTGATTTAAAATTCAGTGCCATGCGTTCAATGATGAATGGACCTAGAAACATTTTTTTACAGTTGTAGAAAATAAACCAGAATGTCTTATCGGCAACAAAGCTGTAGCAGTTCTTAAAGAATACAACATTAACCGACATTTTACAGCCCAACACAAGAATACCAATTACGAAGCGCTGTCTGAATGTGAAAAAAGACAAAATGCAGAAAGTTTCCTTAAAGAATTATCAGGCCGACCAAATTTTTTCAAGAAGATAAAAAGTGTCCAAGAAGCAGCTACGCATGCAAGTAACATTGTATCATACAATATTGCTAAAAATAATAAATCTCTCGGTGATGGGAAGTTTGTTAAACAATGTTTCAAGTTTGTATATTTTATGTCCAGACACGAGAAATAATTTTGAGGCTGTAAGCTTATTGCGAAAAGCGGTGACTTCTAGAATCGAAGCCATTGATGAGAGCTTTGAAATTACTGAGGTACTGGCGCGTTTGCGTTTTTTAAAGTGAACTAACACCGGATGTGATATTTTTCGTGAGTTTCAAGAAAGGTTTTTAATTTTATAAGTGGCCATTTCAAAGGTATGTAATATTTTGACTGATGGTGCAATAAAGTATGACTGGAAAAAATCTGGATTCCTTGGACTCTTTAATCAAAACTATTCCGGGAATAACGTTAGTTTTCCACAATGTGTTATACACCAAGATGCTCTGTGTAAATCTGCATTGAATATGAAACCTGTGCTAATGCAGTAGTAAAGCTATTCGATTTCATTGGCGTACTCACGGGTAACTCCAAGATTTTCTTCCGTCCGTGCAATCTGAATGCTCTAATGTACTTCATTGCATGAAAGTAAGGTGGCATAGTGCAAGATTTGTTTACGAGCGAGTTTGGCAGCTGAAGGACGACATTGTGTCGTTCTTCCATGAGAAACAGTCTTCAGCAGAGTGCAAAATATTAGCAGATACAGAATGGCTTTCAGATTTTTCACAGATCTTCTTTGTCATATGAACAACTTGAATGTTGAAGATGCAAGGGAAAAATCAATTCATCGATGATATCTGGGCGCATCTCAAAGCTTTTAAACTGAAGCTTAATCTGTTTGCTGGGCAGCTAGCTAAGAACGACTTATTCCTCAAGGTTAAATTCATTACCCTCAGTAAATAAGGAAAAGTTTAAGAAATACAGATGGGTGACAAAATGATACGAGCACCTGTGAAATATCAGAAAATCTTTATTAATAGGGAGTTGGACCACCCTTTGACTGAATTACAGATTTAATACTACGTGGAATCGATGCATAAAGGTCATGGACAACGTTTAAAGGAGTATTAAGCCATTCCTCTAGCAAAGCGGCCTCTAATTCCAAAAGATTTGATGGAGGTGGGAATCGGGAACGAAGTTTAGACTCCAAATATTGCCACAAATGTTCAATAATATTTAAGTCCGGAGACTGAGGGTGCAAGGCGAGATGCTCAACTTCATTGTGATGCTCTTCGAACCATGTTTAAACGCACCTAGCGGTGTGGATAGGGGCGTTGTCGTCTTGAAAAATCGGTCGCTCTCCAGGGAATACAGTCTGTACAAAAGGATGATTTGATTCTCCCATGCAGACGTACTAGTGGCCCAAGACCACACCATCATATCGCACCCCAAACCATAATGGAGCCACCTCCATGTTTCACAGTTGGTAAGAGGCATTCGGGATCAAACGCTTCTTTGGGTGATCTCCTGACATAAACGCGTCCGATGGTCTGAAATAAGGTGAAGGATGATTCATCGGACCATATTACCTGCTGTCACTGCTGTGGGGACCAGCCTTTGTGACCTCTACGCCACTGACGGCGATTGAAAGCATTATTTGCTGTCACCAAGGGTTTACGAATTGCCACTCTCCCATAAATGTTCGTTGCATGAAGTTCTCTTTGAACAGTACTTGTTGAAACAGGGTCCTGAAGATGACTGTTCATGTCTGATGTTATCTCGGATAACGGTTGCTTCTGTTTTCGAGCTATTACGCGCTTCAAGACACGTCTATCCCTATTATCAAGCTTTGATTTTCGGCCACTGTTTTGCTTTGAAGACTTCGTCTTACCTTCTTTCATGTATGCTGTCAAAACGGCTGATATAGTACTTCTTGCAAACCCTAAAAGGTTTGCTGTTTCTGTCACCGATGCTCCACTTAAACGAGCCCCAACAATCATCCCTCTCTGGAATTCTGACAGATCAGACATTTCCCCTTATAAAAGCTAGTTAGATAAACTCATGCAACTCAGGTGACTAATGTTGAGAGACTGATGGCTTCCTCTTCACGATCACTAGGTGACAGACTTCTGTTGTAGGTGGCACGGCTGTACTGCAGGTGTGAAATAAGTCACACTTTTTTACAGGTGTTCGTATCATTTTGTCATCCATCTGTATGAAGATGGCTTGAAAAAACTACATTTTGAATTTAATTTCAGATGTCAAGATTTCAGTGTCATTCAAACAGAATTAGATATTTTTGCAATGCCTTTCAACGTAAATTATGAAACAGTGAGGTAGGATTTGCAGCTTGAATTAATTGAGCTGTAATCTAACGATCATCTGAAGCAGTTGTTTCTAAATATGACAAAGTTTGAACCTTGGAGACATTCCTTTCAGAAGTAGACTAACAGACAGGCATTTCGTCTCGTTCCTTAAAATAAGCACATCTCACTCCGAACCTCAATATAAGGAACTTTTAAAAATTAAATCTCAATTTCATTCATCTCATTCAATATTTAAATTAAAACTTGTAAATCGTTTTTTTTTAAAATTATTATTTTAGAAGTTTCTACAGGACCAACCAAACTTTCTTTTTCTAGAGTTTTTGCCTTCGACCAAAAAGGTATGACCATCCCTGGCTTACTGGAACACCTAGTAACTTTACACCTCTTGGATAAAAGTAACTTCAACCGTTTTGGTATTTAGTAACACAAATATTTATAATTACTATAAGATATGATACACATAAGATTCGGTTATTTTGCGAGACAATATCAAGTAAGAATCATTGAGTTAGGAATTATATATGTACCGTGAGGCAAAGAAAATGGGCCCCCCGAATTACTTATGATCTAATGATCGGATTTTCACGTTCTAGGACTCAATCTTTATGGCTCAAAGGAGTGAGCTCGAATACGCTAATCATGTGGGGTCACTCCTTTGCAGACGATAACTAAGTTACGAAAACAGAAACAAAAGCGTACTTTCTCTGAATAAACATTTTTATCAATAGATTCAGCTTTATGACTCCCAAAATATTCTGCGTAACAGCAACCTGGGAAATATGGTCCCAATAGTTTGGTCAGAAGTGCTCTCCAAGGTTTGAACCCCTTAATGTTAATTTTATTTTTTGTGTATTTCGCTGAATCTCAAGACCTTTTTAAGCGCATTGAAAAGTTTTTGCCCACAATTATGAAATTTGTTTCGCCAAAAATTATTCCATTAAAAAATTTTTTTCGTAAATATTTATTATTTTTATTATCTTATTAATAGAAAATTCGAAAGAAAATTTAAGTTGTAAGGTGCAAAATGTTTTGCATCCTTTTAAATGATGTAGTTTTATACAGCAAAATACAAAATTTGAGCAAAATCGGTTGAATAGTTCCTGAGAAATCGAATTCAGACTATCTGACTGCTTTGAAAATGAGACGTGTAGCACAGGGGAAAATTAAGACTAATTAGAAAAAAAGCTTAACAAAACCAAAGCTGATGGAAATTATACTACACTTTTTTAATTCAGTTTACAGAGACTTAAGAACTGAAATATTTATATCTTTATTACGCAACTGACAAAATGCGTGCATATTTTAAATGCGAATTTATTTTTAATAGTAAATTAATAAAGCAGAAAATATATATATATATATATATATATATATATATATATATATATATATATATATATATATTGAAAGAATTAATATATATATATATATTTATTGAAAGAATTAAAATCGTTGTGAAAGAATATAGAATGTGTCACTAAAGAGAATTGATATTTGACGGGCGTGACTGACTCGAAATGGAATGGAAAGAACAGCTGCTAATGTAAAGAAATGCCACGTTTTAACAACCAATCAGGATTGAGATACCCACTCTACGTCACATGCAGGTGTCCCATTAAGTAACAAAAAAAAAAAAAAAGACTTTTCACGTTATGCATTTACAGTTACAATAATTTTTTTTTAAACTTTTGATATTAAAAATTCAAATATAGTCTTTAAGATCGCTTAGGTTTCTTGAATTTAAAATGTGTTTAATTATTGTTTGCGATGAAACAGATTAAAAGGCTCCCAAAAAACAAATCATATTGAGTAATTTTCGATTCTCTGTACAAATGGGAATCAAATTGACTCTCTCGGATGTCAAATTAAAGAGGGGAAAAAAGTCTCCTTTCAATTCCATTTCTTTTTTTTTTGTTTCCAGAATTGATGTCGTGAGTTATCAACCCTTCATACATCACCTCCAAGAAATTGAGTTTTCTATCTTTTCTTCTCCGAAAAAAAAATCATTGAAATAGTTTGAAACTTAACTATATATAGTGCAATATTTCACGAAATTTTATTATTGCGATCATATTGTTTTATTTAATACATATTTAAGAATCTTATAGTTAGTTTTGGTACCTGTTAGAAAACTCATCTAATATTTGCTTGACATTTGATAAGTCGATTGGTTACTTATCACTGAGTAATTACCATGCATTTTGATATAAATCAAATATAATTTAATTGATTGATGAATTATTTTCTTTAATGCAAATATTAAACGTGTCTTAATAAAGTTTTGAATATTTAATTCATAAATTCCAATTGATAACTTTCATCCTTCAGAAATTACTATGCATTTTGATAAAAATCACCTAACATAATGCAAATGATTAATTATTTTTATTGATGCAAATGTTCAATGTGTTTTCTTAATAAAGTTTTGATTGTTAAAGATTACGATAGATTTCTTTATTCTCTATATTTCCAATTTATTTTGGTTTTTGAACCCTAAACGATCGACTTTCTTTTGGTGGAACCCCGAAACTTAATGAATGAATTTCGTCAGTCAATGTAGAGTGTATTAAATAACGAAAGACTTATTATTTTGAAAATACGTATTGATCTAAATGTGAGTAGTGGTAGCTCAGGGTATAGAGCCTCCCAATGAGGTGAAATGGATTTGAATCTTAGCGATAAGTCTTGGTTTTTTCCTTCGAAAATATATTTTAAATAAAATAAAGTATGTCAGAAAATAGTCAGTATATTGTATGGGAAAATTGCTACTATGGTCATTAATTGACAAAAATGTAGAATATTTTCCTCATATAGTTGACTAAAAGTCGAATTGTACTGTAGAGAATATATTTTACAGTAGTATTTTCCTCAAAAATTTCCTTAACCTTTTACATTGTTTTAAAAATGAAAGCATTCAAAACGTAAATATTATATTTCAGTCAAGAAAGCAGGTCTTGACGTCATATAGAAGTTGAGAATGGCTACTATATTCATCTATTAACAAACATTGTGCCTACTTTTTCCATATAGTTTATTGTAAAGGTTGAATAATACTGTTGAGACTGCAATTAATAGAGATATTTACTTCACTTTTCTTTGGCCGGATTGCCAGATGGGCAGGACGTTAGGCCTATGTCCAATAGGGCATGAGTTCCATTCCCAACTGCTGAAGATTTCCTTTAAACAAAATGGTGACTGGTGCTAAATCTGCCGTGGTTACAAGTTCTCCAATTTCTTATGACAAATAAATACCTCTGGAAGTACTGGATTGCAAATTAACCGTCAAAATCAATGGTTCATGTCAAAATTATGATCTGCGGATGGTTGGATGGCATGTGATTGCGCCCTCCCTGTAAAACAGGCTATGACATGTGTATGTGGCAGATATTGAGTTCTTCACTATGGACGGCACCACTGGGAAACAAGAAGAAGCTCATCCTCTAACTTAAGATAGACTTGTCAATATTGGCAAGTAACATAAGACAACTACAACTTCATTTGTTAAAAGTTTGTACAGTATTTTTAATAAGTGAAAGCACAGAACAATCAAGCCAATGGTGCCTAGTCTTTGCAGCTAAGAATAACAATCTTAAACATACATTTATTTGATCAAGAGGTCTATTGTGTTAACTACATTGTTATAATTGTGATTATCTATTGTCTTTAAAGTAACTCTTACGAATAAGATTTCCATCGTCGCTATTAACACAGACTTGAATAAGAGCTGTTTTAGATCAAGGATTAGGGCTCTTGACTGCAATTGAGGGGACATAGGTTCGAAATCCAGCGTTGGCTGGTCTTCCGCCACCCGTACACCCCAACCACAGACGGATTATGGGTTAGAATATCCTCGCTTTCGAGCAAACTGTAGAAGGCTTTCATGGTGTTCTCTTTGTGTAACGAAAATTAAGGATAGTTTCATCAAAAAATCAAAATTGAACTCAAATCTAATATTCTGGATTCAAAGTTAGAAGTTACGGAAATGAACTTCTATAGTCATTAACCCAAAAATATATGTCGGCTGTTCAACTCCTTTTGTGAAATAAAATAATGAACAATTATTTTTGTAGTTTTAAAACGTTTTGAATGAAATATAAGCAATAAATAATCACAAAACATTACTTTCAAAAATGTTTCATTTCTTTGAATTTAGGTTTTATTGTATGTTTTTCTTTGGTTTGTTTGAGCAATTTTTCTTCACTTATAAGGAAACAGTTTGTTTTTGATCCGTTTAATGTTTGCTATTTGTCAGATTTATTAGTTTTCGTTCACATTTTAGTTTTTATAAGGAAGAGTAAATACCCACATCAAAACTTTAGACTAAAACTCTATTTTATTTTCGCAATATACGAAAAAAATGTTGGAACAGAAACCTTGAAAAATTTATTATATGCCCCAGCCATTAAACATAAATGAGTTTTTATCAAACAAAAAAAAATCTCATATTCGAAAGAAATTTTCAACATTTTAAGCTGTAATAAATCATTTCCAGATAAAAAAAATTTATATCTAAAACTTTTTTTCGATTCATAAAAAATAGATTTAGTTTTTAATATCAATGCATCGACAGATTTTCTTCTTTAATTCTGTTATTTTCTTGATTCAGAGAATAAGAATAGATATTTACAATTTTTTTAAATTGATTGGAATACTAAGTTTTTTTAAAAAATCATTCAAAGGTAAGCAAATTTGGGAATAGGAGTGATAAAAAATTGTTTTCATACTTTTTCATTTTAAAAAATTTATTGAATGAAAGAGTAATGGTAATAAGTACTGAGTAGTATGAAACTAATAGAATAATTAACTCTCCTCGGATTAAGTATGGATTTGTTTGTATTTGAACTTTCAAATTATTTTTATTGTTCTAATAATGATAAAAAAATTGTACTTCAAATTATAATCATTGTTTATAACGATACTTATTTATTCATAATAATATTAAGTATTATAATTAAAAACATCATATACACTTTGCTCGTAAACCCCTGTGCTATATGGTCAATTATTTTTGCCTCTGGGTGCAAACCAGATAGTTCCTGCTAATTATTCGTTAAATTTAGATTCAAATTTTTTAATCAAGATATATGGCTAATTTATTAACGATTGCTAAAAGTACTTAAATGTTAACTTATGCTTTTCAGACCCCAGCGAAAAGGTTTAAGAAAAAAATCAGTAGTCTTTTATAGGCAGCTAAAATTTCGTTAACATAAGAACTATAGTATAAGGCTATACGTAAAGATTGTTATAACTAAAATAAATATTTATCGTGGAGCTCTAAAATGTTTCAGGTTTGTAAAATACATTCGGGGGAAAAAATTTTTGAAAAATATAAAATGATCAATGCAAAAATTAACATTGAAAATAAAAATACTTTAATACGGAAAGAAATAGAAATGAAATGACACTTTTATTGAATTCAACATTCATTTAACAATATTCTTTATTAAATAGACTTTCTCCAATGAATACCACTTTAACTAAGCTTAAACTTCATAAAAGAACTATGCTTAAAATGCACAAAATTATAGCACAAAAAAACCGTCTTTATAAAATAGTATGATGTATATTTTTTGAAAGCAAATGCCATTTGCAATATGGAATTAAATATAACTTCAACTGCCTATTTCTGCGTCTACAGTACTTCTCTTGTAAAATATGAATGGAAAATCAAAAATGAAATTTAATAGGCTTTTTCGAAGTACGGAAAGCAACGACATCTTTTAAATAAATGGAAAGTGACAGATACCTCCAAGCACTGGAATGAAACAAGAAAAGTTTGCATAGAAAATACAATACCAAAACTTGACATTTTGAACTTGGAAGCAGACATGTTAAGCCGTAGACGACTTTTATTTGACAGGAAATTTCCAAAAAAACAAAGAACTTTCGAAGAGTTTTTTCTCCTATATTGCCTCTTTTCAGTTTAGCGAGAAATGGAGGATGGGGAATTTTTAAATTTAAATTCTTAGTTTTGCTTTGTTAATAAAATACGACAAAAATGAGATATATTTATAATAACATATTTAAAAAAAATTAAGGGATAATTTTATATTCTTTGTGCAATATCACTATTGATAACCTCGAAATTAAAAACATAAAATGTCAGTTTGTCTGCGGTCAAGAATCTGTCTAAAAAGAGGTCATTTTATTTAGAAAGTACGTTTTCGTGTCAGATTCAGTAAAATAGAATATCGCCTGCACCTGTTATTTAGCACGTTTGAGGTTAGACTCTCAAACCTTTAAATTGAGTCTTACTTTGTGAAAATTCAATTATTAAATCAAAAGTTATTAATATTTTTTGGGACCTGTATAAACATAATATTTCTTTTCAAAATTCATATTACTGTATCTATAACGCAGAGTAATAATAATTTTAATCATTCGATGAAGATATCCGAGGAAGTAAGAAATTCTTTAAAGAGTTTTATTTAAACGAATAAACAGTTAAACAGAAACTGCAAAACAAAAACTGTAAAACAGAAATATCGAGTCAGAAGGGCATTTATATTGTTTTGACTTCCGTCAAATAACTAGTATCACTCTTTTTTTAGCAACATTATTCTAAACGAATAACGGGCCAGAATAGCCTGGTTGGTAAGATGCTGGACTCACGTTCGTGAGAAAGGGTCCAGCTGGCCGAAGACTCGTCGTACAGTTAATGGTGACTGGTGCACTTTATATCTGTCTGGTCACAGAGTCCTCCATGCATCACAACAAATCATAACTCTGGAGATACTGGATTGAAGTAAGATCGTTCTCAGTTTCAGGACAAAATTAAGCTCCGGGGATAAATGGATGGATGTATGAATATGTCTGCCCTATAAACGGGTGTGACGTATGGGTGTGGAAGAAGTCAATTTCTTGGCCATTTTATGAGCGATCCACTGTGACATCATCGCAAAGCTTTTTTTAAAGTTTCTTTTTGACCTACGAGCATCAGAGACTTCTAGCAGCACTAAAATAAAACGGTTAGTGAACTGTAGATTTGAAGAACTGATCTTCCACAATAAATAATTTACCGTTTTTGTAATATTTTGCTAACTTTAGCTCGGTTATGCTTCTAACATGAACCAGTAATACTTCTCTTAGATCTATAGCTTTGAAAATGTAATTTTTTATTTCATTTCAACAAAAATTATTGAATTAAGATCAACTTAAATAAATAAATAATCATGTTTAAATTCATATATTTTTTGTATTGTGATTTTTAACAAAAAATTTTCTGAACCTTTCTATTCTTTTCTCTTAGATTCCAGTTCTGTTGTTTGAAAATAGTATTTCTGTCATAATTTCATTTCTCGAGTTTATTTAATTCTGTTATGTAATAAATTCCACTATATACAAAGAAAAGATAATATTACATTCATAATATAAGAAAAATAAATTAGTCTTTCTTGTGTTATTATGGTAACATTGACTTAGCTGTATGTAACCCAGGAAAAAGTGATTATTAGAAAAAGTTAGGTATCATGCTGTTTTAATTTTCCTTTTTTGGAAAAAATGGAATGACGAAATTCATTTCCTTAAAGAAGTGACGATAGTTATTTCGCCATTTTGACGAAATATTCACTGGGATTATGTATCAGGAAACGGTTTCTCACAAACGAAAAAAATTTCGAGAATTTCAGTGTCCAATTGTTTTGCAATGAAAGTGTTTAAACTGACACCCAATTTATTATATATACTCATACTAGTGGGCTGCGCCCCCTGCTCGCTAACGCCCGCCAACACCCAAAAATTGCTACGCAATCTTATATAGTTTGCTTCGCAAACCAAGCTCGCTTCGCTCGCTACTAACTTAGGTACGTTGCAAATGCACAAAATTCTAAGAATTCAAACTATCATTCAAATCCATATAACAACTTTTTTTTAAAATAAAATGACATCTTTTAGTAAATACTAAGTCATTAAAATAAATTTGAATTCAAATATATGACATGTAATTCTTTAAGCCTATTAGAAATGTGCTATAGTATAAAATCTTAAGATAAAATTTCAAAAACTGATATCTCCTTAAAAAAAGTTAAAATTTTGGCTATAATTAAGTCTATTAAAAATTGAAATAAGTGAATTGCAATGGAAAAACCTGCATAAACAAATAAATTCTTGTAAAACAAATAAATTCGTGATATAAATCAAAAATCGTCAAATAAATTCGCAATATAAAAATTCGTGAAAAAAAGCGCTTTCGACAAAATACTAAAATGGAGATCTATCGAATCGACAAAGACTACTCACTTCTGCCTAACTTATGCTCTTTCTGGTTATTTCAGTTACCGTTTTTAAAAGCGGTATAAGTTGAGCCATCTCATCTAGATTTGGCATGTGACATTTTTAGCGGCAATCATTGGTCGATTTTCCAGCGTTGCCTTTCGGGGAGTTGTAAAGAGGCTTTTCGCCGTGCAAGAGAAATATATAGATAGATTTTATTTTAACCCACCGACGGTTCTGCACGTAGAAAGTCGTACTTTTTTTTACGCTCGCAAATGGTCGTGAACGTAGAAAACCTCCCTTCATTTTTCTCCTATAGATGGTCCTGCACGTAAAAAAAGCCTCTGATTTTTGTCCGGCGAAACGGCCATGCACGTGAAAAGTCGCTAATGCTTTCCCCCTTACTTGCGGAAATGGGCGTGAAATTCACTCCCTTCTCAGCTATGGTTAATTGATGTCCACTCCATCACCTGAAGGGTAGAAATACTCAATACACAATAGAGTTTGCTTTCGAAGAAAATGCGAAAGGATTTTCGAATATATTTAACTGAAACATTTTTTTTTAGTATAAAAAGGAAAGAAAAAAAATAAAGAAATCGGTATGGGAAGAGAATTACATGACAAAATAGAACTAATTTTCATCTAATGTTAATTCGCAAAGATTAAAATTGATTTTAAAAAAAGTAAGAGGTTAAAATTGACTCAATGCAGTTGATTGATTTTAATTTTGAAAATATAGTGCAATAAATCTCGGTAAAAGTGATTCACCTAAATGTATGAAAAATAAGAAAATGATATATTTGAAAATAATGCTTATAAATGATTTACATATAGTATTGTCTTCCTTGCCTTGGAATTTTATATAATAACCAGTATAATAATATTGTGACGTTTAAGTTTCAAAAAGTTTCTGCATATCTAATATTAGGTGAAATGTATCGTAATTTGTTTTTTCGCATTTTGCTCTTGAAGATACCCTCCCCCCTTCAGTTATGTTATTTTTGATGTTTAAACTTATTTATCATACCCTTGAAATGAAATAAGCAGTTCTATAACTTTTTGTGCAAACTCTTGAAATAACATTAGAAAAAAAAATTTTTTTTTTAAATAATCGCTTATAATTTTTAATATATAATAAAAAAAAATAATGTGAAATTTTAAGAATTGTAATGTACACAAATTTGTTATAATTTTATAAATTATTTAAAACTAACAAGATCTTATTTTTAGAATTCGTTTACCCAAAATATGCTCTTAATATTTATAATACTTATTAATTTTAACACTTATTCATTAATAATAATAATTAATTAAATCAAGTATTCAGCAACAGTCTGCTGTGATCCAGAGGTTCATTGAAGTTAAGGCTCCACATACAATGACATAATTGTGACTGGATGATCTACCTTACGCACAGGCAACCTTTACTTCCCTGACAAGCTAGTACCCATCGAACTGAAGCTGGGATGGCTGCTAGCCGAAAAGCGAAGCTTAGTACTTCATAATGATAGCTCAGTTCCCTAAACCACTGAGCCATCATTGCTCAATTAATTTAATAATAATAGAATAATATACGAATTTTAGAGTATGATTTTTTTTACAATTTCTTAAATTATGTAATGAATGACGAAATCTGAAAATGAAACGAAAGCATTAAAATAGTTTCCGATAAATAAAGGCGATAATATTTTCGATTTTTTTTTTTCTTAGGGACATTTTCAACTTATTTCAGCCAAATGTAAGATTTTTTTCATTTCCCGCTACTATTTTAAGAGAATATATAATTATGGATACAGTGAGTACAATTCAAAAACAGGTATTTTGTATGACCCAAAATATGCTCTTCAAAAATTTCAAAAAATTTAATTATTAAAATCTCAGTTACTTAAATTTCAGAGATACAATAAAAACATAAAAAATGAAAGTAAGATACAAACTATGAAACTAAGAATCAAATTAAAAAAAATTAATGAATAAAATGAAGCAAAAGGTAGTATAATCACATCTTATCTTAACATCGTTGACTGAAGATATCCCGTTAAGTATATTATTACTTTAAGTATTTTCAACTTCTATAAATTATTTTGTCATTTTATATAATCTGTTTCTGTACTCACCTTTTACTATTTTTTTTTTACTGACATATATTGCAAATTTGATATATTTTATGGCAAAACGATGAGAAGGAGTTTCGGGAGACAAGAGAACTAAAATATGGAAGGAAAAAATATCCTTTGATGTTTTGACAGTGAATTTGTATTGTATTATTTGCACTGTTGTATGAGTGTACAGTTGCAGTACTTAATCATTTTTGTCACCTTATGTATGGAGCGAGATAAGGAATAGAAAGGTGTTTACTAGTAACATGTATCAGTGAGTAGAAGGAAGATTTAGTACTGTCATCTTACTACATACAGACATTTCGGCGCACTGTAATTTCAGTACCATTTACTCTGATAACGAGGATTTTTATGAATAAGTTTTTGAACTTGACTAGAATGAATAAAATGAAGATATCATGCAGCTAACATTAGAAATCGAATGAATGGAAATTTACAATTAATGGAAATTACAATTAATGAATGGAAATTTACATACAATTTTTGAAACCCTGGGAAACTTTAACAATATGTAGAAAACGATAGAAAAACGTTCTGGAATAGGCTTCTTAGTATAGAGTATTCAGGACAAGTAATAGTAAAAAAGTTTTACAAAAATCTCAAATAAATTATTGCGCATTATTTTTTATAAAAAAATAAAGGGATGTGTTAAAAAATGTAAATTAAGCTTTTAACTTTCAACTCTAATTGCTCCCTAAGCTTTGGGATTTATAATATATAGTCAATCTGATGTCCCTCCCTGATTTACAAAAATATAAGAGAAAATAAGGGAGCTAAATGTTAAAAGTAAAGTCTCTACTAATTATGTGTTGATAGTAAATTTATAAAAATATACCATCAACTTCTGATGATTGTAACAAACTCCAATAAAATAACTCAATTAAGGTAAAGTGGACTTAAATTACACAAATTAATGTGCTGGAGTAAATATAAAAGTATTATTGAATAGTTATAATGAACGAGATATAGTTTCATGAAATATGTAAAGTTAATAATTAAAAGAGTTAAAGTCTAAACAGCTGAAGAAACAAAAACTAAATATTTAGTAATTTTTATTTTGCTACTAAGTGTTCATACGAACTTTCATCATATCTAGAAATTAAATAGATAATTTCAAAGTGAGCATAAGTCACATATTTTACTAAATCGAGTTAGCATTGGGTTTGCTATGTTTTTAGGTATAAATTTAGATTTGTACAGAAAAGAAATGAATTGCATCACAACTAGACTCTTTATTCATCTGTCATAACATTTATTTAATGTAGAAAAAACGAGAGCCGTAAAATTGATATCTTTATTTTAAACTTTTATTAAATGAATTTTAGTTGAATGGACTTAATAATTAAAATAGTTATTTTATTTTCGTTTTACTACTATTTTTATAACTTCTAAATAAACCTTTGCATTGTTGAAAAAATAAAAACCGAAATTTTATTACCATATTTACTTTATCTCTAGAATAAATACTTAATATTTCATTCTAAAAAAAAAAAAAAAAAGTTAGAAAAAAAAATACCCATGCCATTTTTTAAATAACCGATTTAATGCAAATGAATTATTAAAAAAGGTTTGTTTGAAATATTTCGCACAACTTCAAAGAATATTTCTGTCTTTATACTATTAATGGGAAAGTTGATTACTCCAAATTAATTAAACACTTGCACTTCTACATAATATGCCGGATTATTTTTAGATACATCTTGATGTATTCTATATAAAATACTCTACGTTATCGACAAAAAATACTGTAATAAAAAGGACAATGATATGATAAAGAGAAAAATATTGATAAAAGCAAATTTTAAAACGCAACGCTAGATTTTACTTGATTCTTTTTCTTTTTTTTTCCGCAAGAGATTCCATGCTCACTCACAGATCATATGAAATATTTTCAAACAGGTTGCAAAAGTATTTATTTCATGTTCAAAATGACCTCAGCAAAGTGAATAGTGGACAGTCTATAATTACAACACCTCAAGAAGTAAACCACCCCACCTGTCAAGTAAATAATAGGAGAAAAATGGCCCTTCAAACCACCGTTTTCCATTGTAAGGGGGGAGGAATTATCTCTTACCGTTTGGCAAGGGGTTTTCGAAAAGGCAAGCGGCTATTTCAGGAACCGCAGTTTCTAGATATTGCAACCATTTGGAAGAGGTCAAAATTAAAATATCAAAACCGTCAGTGGGTTAAACTTATATTTCAAATAAAAAAAAAACTGCAAAACAGTAAAAAATATTTAAATAATCATAAACATTTTGAACAGTTAGACAAACAATAAGACATGATAATATAACAAGATTATCGTCATTTTGCATTTCGAAATGAAAAACTTTTTATTAACACTCATCTTCATTAAAGTAGAGGACTGGATAACTTCAAGATCCTGCTTCCACATCCTCTGCACTCTGATCACCTTCGGAAATTAACTGGCTCTCTCTCATCAAAAGCTCTCCCACTGACTATTTTTAGGAACAATTTAGTTTGCCTCATTGAACGTCTTGCCTCCAGTATTAAGATCATCAGCGTAATGAACACGGAAAGTTCTTATTGGCATTTGCAATGAAGAGGAGCTTGCTTCCGACTAATTACTTTCGAAGATCATTCTACTTCAATGATTTATTTCAATTTTCTTTTCCGTGGTCAGGAAATTAAAACACTCAGAACATGTACCCTGGAAAATCAGAAACCAGGAAAACAGGATGCCTTTAGTCATTCAATGCACTGGAAAACGTGTATGAACGTGATTTGATTAAGTAGTTTATATTTTATTGAATAGCTTCTAGTTCTGAAGGAATAAAATGATAAGGATCATTCTATTATTCTTACATAAAACAATAGGCTTTTGTACGGTCAAGAAAATAATATAAAATAAAACAGTCGAAAAACATAAAAAAAGGGATTTAGAAGGTGCCGAATTATACTCGAAACATTTGAAAAGCTTCTCAAGAAAATATATTTGACGAATTTCTTTTCAAAAATATATCTTGAATAACATTTTAAGGCCGGCCAGGTGGCCGAGTGGTTAGCGAGCCTGACTGCGAAGCCAATGGCTTCGGGTTTGAATCTCGCTCAGGGCAGGGATGTTTCTCTTCGTGTTTCGTCTTCAGTTGAGTGTGATGTGTGAATGTGGCCCATTGGTATCTGTGGCAGTGGCTTTGGTCACAACGTGCTCACCAGTCAACACAAAATGAGCAACACTTCCGGTACTTTCGATTAAAAAGAACGATAAGTTCAGTGCCTGCCGTTGAAAAAAAAAAGAAAAAATATATTTTTTTATTTCACAAGACTTTTGGGGTTATATTCCGCTTGGTGAAAATTTGTGCAGCAGATTGGAAACTCCTCATGCGTTGAGGGGATTTGGTAAATAATGTAATGTTCAAGGTGGGATTCTAAGCCTCGATCAACAGTTTAGTCCTCTCAGTTAAAGTATATTATCGGCTTCTAGGAGCTAAAGTAGTTCCATAAGGTTTGCACTACAGTGACGTATAGAATTTTTTTCCTAATTAAAACTATAAAAAAGACCTCTTTTGAAAAACATGTAGAGTTTTTTTTTAAATATATATTCGACATAAATAAAATTTTTTTCAAAATCGAAGAAATAAAACTGCAAAAAATATGTGTATGGTATTGCGCTTACTTTTTTTTAATTAATCAAAAGCAAATAAATTTTCCTTTTAGTTTCTTCGAAACAGTGTGTAAAATATTTTTTTTAAAATAGTATTTAAAAATTTGTATTTTTTAGTGATAAACATAATTTTATGTAACACGTATACAAGCGTTAGGTAACACATTACATATTCACAGAAAACCCAGTTTTTATCATGATTCTAAAACTTAATACGAAACGTATTATATTATTGCCATATTACCAACAATATATTGCTACGTTCAATTTTAATGTTGGGTTCTTTTAGTGAACAAGTTTGATGAACGAATACAAAAATGGTTTATTTACAAAAACAAAAATAAGGAACAGATACATCGCAAGCACTGATACCCTAACACTCAAGCTATCTTTTACGAGCTCACAATTCCATCGCATAGGTTCTCCAACTAAAAAGAAAAAAATCATCTGAGCTGAGTCTCGAGATTACGTTTTTCACTTATTTTCATGGTTACATTCCGGTGCATAATTATCATGACTTTGTAAGATAGCTTATAACTCTTTAGGTACAATCGATATATAGAAAAATGATATTCGCATAAGCATTGTAACAATACCCTCTTCTTTAAGGACTGCATGTATTGACAGTGAAAATCTCAAGGAAAGGCAATAAAAGAAAAATAAATAAAAAGATAGGCTTAAATTATTATAAAAACCATAATTATATAATTTATTTTATTATACAAAACTAATTGCAGAACACCTAGACACAAAATAATCAAATACAAAACAATTATATAAAAAGCAGCTACTATACAAAATAACTATATACAAAACAGCTAAACGCAAACTATTATATGCAGAATATATAAATGCAAAACAACTCTACAAGTTATATAAATACTGGGAACAAAACCAACTGGGAACAAAAAAATGTATATTTAATCTATTAGTACTTTTAAACTTAAATGTTAAATTCAAGTATTATCCATCTATACATACAATGAAATAAGAAATTAGTGTGTCTGTATACAGGATTTAGGTACAATCAATATATAGTAAAAATAATATTCGCATAGGCATGGAAACCTTTGTAACAATACCCTCTTCTTTAAGGACTGCATGTATTGGCATTGCAAATCTCAAAGAAAGGCAATAAAAGGAAAATAAATAAATAGTTAGGCTCAAATTATTATGAAAATCTTAATTATATATTTTTTTTTACTATACAAAACTAATTGCAAAACACTTAGACTCAAAATAATCAAATACAAAACAATTATGTAAAAAGCAACTACTATACAAAATAACTATATACAAAACAGCTACATGCAAAACTATTATATGCAGAATAAATAAATGCAAAACAACTCTACAAGTTATATAAATACAAAATAACTGGGAACAAAAAAATTTATATTTAATCTACGAGTACTTATAAGCTTAAATGTTAAACTCAAGTATTATCTTTCTATACATATAATAAAATAAGAAATTAATATGTTTGTATACGGGATTGCGGGTGAGCCGTAGACTTTAAAAATACGACATTCAATATAAAGTTAAGTTAATTAAATTGTAAACATTTAACAAAGCCCAATTTACGATTATCTTTTTTTAATCAGAGACATTTGAAAAATGGAATTTTCTTATTGGTTAAGCAGAAGACGTTGTTTTAAAGTAAACTATATTCGACTCAGTATTGTTAAATATCTTAACGATAACATCAATGAAGTTTGCTAGCTTATAGTTATAATCAGAAAACTTCTTTATTGCACGTTTTGCAATACTTAATAAATTTTTATGAGTTATCCCAGCTTATCAGAATGATCAACGTGATTGTCATAGCTAAGTGACTAAATTATCATTTTCTGAGTGACATAAAACCACGTGTCCATAGGTATGCTTTTGAAACAAATTACTACACTAAATAATTTAAATTCGCCGGTAATGGTATACCTGTAAGTGACGTAGTATGAGTATCTCGATCCTGATTGGTTGTTGAAACGTGGCATTTGTTTTTGTTAACAGCTGTTCTTTCTATTATATTTTGAGTAAGTCAAGCTCGTCAAGTATCAATTATTTTAAGTGACATATTCTATATTCTTACACAAAGATTCTTTCTCAAAAATTTCAAATTTTTCTTATTTATATTACTTTTAAAACGTTTTTCTGAAAAACTATTAATTTAAAATCAACGATAATTGAATAGGAAAAAGTATTTATGTAGTTAAAGCAAAGTTAATGGGAATTTTGAATCTATTTGTTCAGGTGAAACGTAAGAAAATCACTTCATTATTACTGACGCTAATGATGTTTAATTAATTTAGGTTATATATGCATATTGAAATAAAAGGAATATGCTGCGTACTATAAAGTATTATCATTAGTAACTTCCTGAATGAAAATTTCGTTTGTGTGTTTCCTCTCAGCCTTACAACAATGGTTACAATTTCCTTGCCAGGGCGTCTGGTTAAAGCACCGGCATTTAGATGAGAGGAGCCTTCACGATTATGGGCATCAAAATCATATTTTTGTAATTTCTGTAACCAACGAGCTACGAACTAAAATTTATTAGCTACGTTAAAAACCGAGCAATCTGTGAGTAGCAAAAAATTCTGTCTGCATAAATAATGGTTCCGAATGCAGCAGATAACAACGAAAAACCTCAATACTATGAGTTTGTGCGTGAGGATTATTAAACTATTTTAACATCTTGCGAAAGATGAAAACTTGGAGCTCTAAAATATAAACATCAAATACCCCCACTAGTACGAGAGTGACGTCCTGAGTGTAAACTACATTTTCACTCTCAGCATGCTGATTTTAGCCATTTTGTTCTTCTAAAAATGATTTTGAGAGAAATTTTGTAAAGATATATGGTGTGCTTCTACATCCTTTTCAATCGATTCATAAGAATCTATCAGTAGTGTCATAATAGATTAATTGTTATTCAGATAGTTTTTGAAAATCACATGAAGTATCCTTTTAAATAAAAAATTTGGTAAGTTTTTGTTATTTATCTTTGTCTCATTTATAGTCATGTTAAGTGCTCATCCATCTTTAGTTTATTTCATATAGCTTTCTTGTAATTCTAATGATAATTCAATCACTTAGTAATGTGCTTATCAATCTACGTATCACGGGTTATATAAATGTATTCAGATTCAAGGGAATTAATATTAATTTTATAATACTGGTGTTGTAGAGCGTAATTTAATTCTAATATTTTTAATCTTGGCACTTGATTGACTTGATAATTATATTCTTTTTAGGTCTTTGTCCCTGAAAGAAAATTACGCTATCAGGATTTATTTATTTGCTAATTTAGTAATAAGTGCAAAGGATCAATTATTAATATTAATTATGTTATCTTATTGATTATTTAAATCCAGCTATATAAACTTAATGAAGTATTCTGATTCAATAATGGTATATAATTTTTTCCAGCACCAGATTGGTCAGTTTAGTCATTTCCTGAGCACACCCCTATCAATTTTTTTAATAAGGACCAACTCTCCTCTGCTGCAGAATATTAACAATGCAATTACAATACTGCAAACTATTAACAATTACAATAACTTCGATTGAAAATGTTTGACACAAATTGTTGGAGTGGACGGAGATTGAATTAGTGCCAAATGTCAAAATAATACATTTTATAAGACACAGGATCTTTAATTTCAATTAATCTCAAACTTCATAAGACGCTCTCAAAATCCTACTTGAATAATCGAAAAAAATAAATACATAAAAATATTTAATATAGTTAAAAAAAACAAGACAAAATGGTCAAATTCATAACTCCCTTTTTAGCCTTTCTTCAAAGATGGGCCGTTTAAATAATTAAGCCATTCTAAAACTTGGAGTAATTTTTTTCAAAGGCTATGTATCTTTTGAAAAGCTATTTTTTTCAATAGACTGCTTGAAATAAAATGTAACAAATTTTTATTTTTACTATTACAAAACTAATTTCATGCACTTTCTTTAGTTGAATCTGTTTTGATGATCTTCAAGGACTTGTTAACAATAATGAAAAATGATTCTAGGATCTGAACGATTTGTAGACAGGATATTCCTAGCCAGATTTCAATAAATCCACCTATATACTTCGATATCCTAAAAAAATGTACAAATAAGTCAATAATTTAAATTTTTTTTATATTTAATATTATAAGATTAACTATAGGCAGCATTATGGTTTATAAAGCAAGTTTTTATCTTATAAATAATGAGATTAAACTATTGTTTTATTTGTATAAGAAAATTATTATTGCTGTTGTAAAAGAATTATTATTATACTATAAAAGAATTATTATTATATTGTATAAGAATTAATGTTATATTGTATAAGAATTAATGTTATATTGTATATAAATATTTTTATAAATATTATTATTGTATAAGAAATAAAACTTTCATGAATTCCTTCTTTTTTATTAGTATATGTTAAAGTATTTCAGTACTTATTTACTTGCTATTATTTATTAATTTAAACGGAACGAACTTATTAATTACACATTTATGTGGCTACATAAATAAAACATATACAATTTTTTTGTACTAATTGATGAAGATATTTTCACAAAGTAACGATATTTTCAAAGAAATATAGTGCATAGTACATGACGATACTGTTTGGTATGGATGGAGTATTATGCATTTTTGTTTTAAAAGCTTGCAGCGCAACTATATTCAACATATTTTTATTAATCTTTGAATACTTGCCTCATATTTCGGAACGTATTCGTAATGCATTATGTTATCATCGAAAACCTCTACGTCTACGGATATATAGCCTCTGAAAAGAAAAAAAGATAATTATGTGATGCTGACATTACACAATCTAATTGATACTTTCTTTTAAAAAATATATTAATACTTACAATTTATCTCCTGATGGTGATGAAGATAGCTGAAAAATAATCGAATTGTGTTTTAGTGTTTTCACCGAAAACAGATCTCTGAAGAATTCTTTTAGAGCATTAATTTCGTAAAATAGTTCATTAATTTAATAAATAACTAAAAGTTAATCGTTGACTTGAGAGAAATTTGATAGGAATTAGTTATAATTCGTTAAATGTTGTGAATGTGTCTCATCTAAACAACTACGAAAATTGCAAACGAATAATAATATAAATGATGAAAACAATAAGTTTCGTAATTTTCCTAGAGGTGTTCCAAAAAAATTATAATTTTCTTGTGAGTTTAATTTGTATTCTCATAATATAAAGTACATTACATTTAATAGTCATTTTTATTGTATCATGTATACTAGAAAAGGGAAAGTTTTAAATTTAAAATGTTCGTCAATTAAATAAACATATTATTTAATCACAGAATTTGGAGGAAAGAGGTAAAAGTTTTTTTCTTTCAATTTTTTTCCTTTTTTCTTTTCTTTTAATATTTTTTTTTTTGAAACGATAATGTTTGTAAGTAAACATAAGTCAAAAACTGTGTTAAAAAAGCTATTTTTTTCTAACTTTTGAACACAAAGATTAAACTTTCCATGAAAAACTTAAAAATGTATAAAAAAATAGTTGAAAAATATCAGAGTGTATTTATGTTTTAGCCTCCTATATATGGACAAGGATATTAATCAAACTCTTATTAGTCAAACGTTTCTTTAATTTTATTTTTACTTGATTAATCAGAATCGATATTGTTTCAGAAAATCTCCTGTTTCCATCTACATAAGAAATTAGGATAATACTTAGAAACTTGAAATTACGAAGGAATGTAAAACAATGTACAGTGGAGAAAATGGAGAGAAAAAAATTATACCGTAAATCGGGGCGAGTCTACCCATTTTTTCAGTTTGTCAACTTTCAAATGGTCAAACTTTTGTAAATATTAAAGAAAAAATGATTTTAATAGGTGTTTCGGAATCGCTATTTATCCCTCTTTAAAGCTGTGAAATCGGTTTTAGAAAATATTAATAGTTACGCTGTTACTGTATTTTTTTATAGAACTGCTGACAAATCTCTCGTATGGGGCGAGTCTACCCATTCTACTAAAATGAATGTCAACATTGTAAATAATCAAATTTTACTATTTTGTTATTTTAGTTACTATATAGGATATTTATGAAGTAAAATTCATAACTTTATTATATATTCCATTTTTTTTATTCATAAAATAACACAAATTGAGTTTTTGATCGATTATCGCATTTTGATCACAGTTTTGTTTTTATAATCATTAACATTATAAAATAAAATTTTTTTCTGATTATTGTTGATAAAAATAAAATAAAATTAATGTAAATTTACAATTAAATAATTAATAAATAATAATAATTAAAGACTATTAACAAAATCGAAATTCAAACATTGGGAATCATGAAAAATCCTTTTCCCATTCTTTTGGGAGGTAATAATAATTTATAAATAATAATTTATTTAACTTACATTAAATAAAAAAAGTTAATTTTGCAATATAAAAATTAAAAAAGTAGGTAAAATAAACATATTTTATATTTACATTTATATTTAACCTATAAATTTTCTTATTAATGATAAATTTATCAATGCAGAATTAAAATAATATACTCAAATTCATTTAAAATACCTTAATTTTAATATAAACAAAGTTCTAAATTATATTATTATGCTTTATTAAAACTAAATACGAATGGGTAGACTCGCCCCGCGAATTCTGGCTTTTTGTTTACAACAGCAAAACTTACATTCTTTTTGTTTTTTTTCATATAAAATTAATGTAATTTTAGTCTTAGATAAGTTTATCACTTAACCAAAGTGAAAATAGTAATAATAATAATATACTTACGGAGCACCAACTAAAAGTTTGCTGATTTTCAATACAAATCTCTCAAAAGACGTTTGAACAGGTTGGTTAAAAAGACACCAAATAAATAAAAACGGATCAAACTACTGCAGCGCCATCTTCCTTAGAGTCTGAACTAAGTCCTCCGTCGGTAAAAAAAATTTATTTGCTATTTAAAATAGTGAAAATTAAATAAAACTAAAATGGGTAGACTCGCCCCTGGATGGGTAGACTCGCCCCGGTTTACGGTATTCCATTTGTTCGAGAATTTTTATGTATTAAAGTTTTTATTTTAATTTTATAATCGTCATTGAACAACCGACTCAATTTTAAGATTTGAGAATCAATTTGGATATTTTTACGTTTGTATTGTGGTCAGTGCGAGCCGGGTTCGAAATTCTTTTCGACCAGCCATGGCGGGGATTTGCATGGTTGGAAGGCAGGTGCTGTAGCTCCTGAGCCACCACTGCTCTAAGCTTGGCGTAATACCGTAAGAGCTACTCTGTGAATCACAGGAATGCAACTACTGAGTTGAAATTAGACGTGCTGAAAAGAAGACCAGTTTCACTTAAAAACGTAACTACGGACTTGCAGTTAGACGTGCTGAATCAGCCCTTTTTATTTATAAACTTATTTCGTAATTCAAATAGCGAATTTTGTTTCGATTTAAAATTCATTAGGGATTATTGTGAACCTAAATGCATTTTTGTAATTTTTCAGATTCTTAGTTTTAAATATTGACTACTTTTCTATTGTTGTAGAACTTTTTTTCACCATACAATGATCTTTATTTCTTTATTTTATTAGCTCGCGCTGAGTAGATATCAATTAAAAGCAGCAAAATAAGGAGAGGCTTTAAATGTTGCCATATTTAATACTTATTGTATCGAATTTTATGTTTATTATATTATTTTTTACATTATTTTATTTTATCTATTGTTTTATATTATATTAACTTTCATATTTATGTTATTTTATAAAAAAAATTATACAAGCTTATTCCCATTTGAATTGTTGTAAGTCTTATTAATAGAACAATCTGTTTTCCTTAAGGTAATTTTTTTCAAGTACACATGAAAGTTTTTAAAATCTAGGTAATCTTCTATTTTGTCACGATCAACATATTGACAAAAAGTTCTCATAGAAAGCTACTATAACTGTATATTTTGAAAACAAAAATGTCCCGCGTTTTTGTGGAGAATATTGACGTTAAGAAAAAAAAAAGAACGATGAATGAGAAGAAATTAGGTGAGATGGTGAGCGGGAGCAAGCGGAGATGTTTCTTCGAATTAATTAAATACGGATTTTAATAAAAACATAAAATTAAACCGCTATACAAATAAATGGGTATTAGAATTTATTTTTTTCTTTTGGGCTATAATTTTACATAATTTAAAAAGAGCAAAAACTTTGTTTTAAATAAAATACTTTAAAATAATCTTATTATTTTCAAAGTCTAACAGATTTCAGTTACTGAACCTTATCGATCATTGAATACTGCAAGTTAAAAATGATGCTTGAGGGAAATTAATTGTTTATACAGAGGAAAACAAATTTAAGACTTTTAGAAATGATGTTAGAAAGATAAACCATTGGCACCTACTACAAACTTATTTCTATTATCAAGGATCTGGATATTACTTTATTTTTGTCAAAGAAACAGCTCCAGTTCTTTTTCTTTAAATTTCATTATGCGTTCCGCAGGCGAAGAAATATATTTAGAAAAACTAAAATCGTATTTTATTTTGAATGTTCAGATGTCATTCATAACACAGAAATAATATCATCCTTCTTATAGAACATTCGATTATATTAAGCAGAAATTCTCGATTAATTCCAATATTTAATTCGCAATACACTAAAGATTTTATCTTACAGCAATTTATTAGACAGAAATAAATAGTAATATTCAAGTCCTAACTAGATCATGATTTTACTTTAATCTAAATCTTTAAGTTTGTCAGAAGTGATTAGTTCAATTAATTTCAATATATAATTCATAACACAGTAGAGATATTTTCTTACTATAATGGGCCTTTCCATTATGTTTGTTCGAAATATTGTCTTTCTGAAAAAGGAAGAAAAAAACATTAAACATTCAAACACAAAAATGAAAATAAGTAATTTGGAATTCAATCAATCAATCTCGGGTTTATACTTTTATTACATGCAGTTGAAAATAATTACATTGATTCGGAACACATTTCAACAAAAAAAATACATATTTATAGAAGGCGCGAATAATGTTTCATATTTTTATACTGATTTATCACATAAAATGTATAGGAAAAATGCTCGCAATAATTTTCAACCTCAGGTTTTCAATTTTAACCTTTAAAGAAAACTAGAAACAATGAGAAATGAATTTAATGGCAGGCACTGAACTTTTATTCTTCACCTTAAGATGCCGGAAGTGTAGCTCATTTATTGTTACCAGGTGGGAACCTATGAACCAAAGACATGGAGGCAAGAAACATTATCCATCCGACACTGACACAGATACCCATTTATAGGAGGGCCACATTCATCCAAAACACACAGAGAAACATCCATTCCCTGATCAGGATTCGAACCCGCAGCTATTAACTTCGCAATCAGGCACGCTAACTACTCGGTCACCTGGCCGGCTGGAAAAGATATTACTACTATATGCAGAAATAATTTTAAAAAAAAATTAAGTGATTATAGTGGTGATACTTTTTATTAAGTTCATACCAATGGCAAAGTAATTTTCTTGATTTAACTTTTCTATTGGGAAGCTATCCGATATATTTTTTTTCCAATGCCCGCCCGAGTGGTACTCCTTGTTGGATTTTGTTGAGAGCAAATCAGACTGAAAGTCACGTAGAACAAACTGAAAACTTAACTTTTATTTACATCAAAAAGAATATAAAAACAATAAGATGTTGCCAGCACAGGAAACTCAAACTATCTAACTAATCTCGAACTCAAACCTCAACATCCTCCCCACCCTGGTCGACCTCGAGGGGGATGACCAGAGCTACCGGACGGGTTATATTGTGACCATTAACTCTCAGCTCACAGGATCTTATTTTTCCGTCTCGTCCTTCATGCAAGTTCACCACTCTAGCTTTCTTCCACATGTGACGTGGTCGGACATCTTCTTGTAGAAGTACAATATCGCCAATTCGGATGTTAATGATATTGTCCTGATTACGAACTTGATGAAATGACCGCAATTGAAGCAAATATTCCTTAGACCATTTTTTCCAAAAGCAGTCGAGTAAGTCCTGCTGCTGCTTGTAGAATTTTCTTAGCTTTGTGTTGTTATTTGGGCTGGATGGAATGGCCGTTAGTTTCCGTCCTGTCAAGAAATGGCTTGGTGTTAAGGCTGTGGAACTGTCATCTTCGTTTATCAATGGTCGGCTGTTCAGAGCGGCTTCTATTCCAATGAGGGCCGTGGACAGACCTTCCTCGTCAAGAAGTGCTCGTCCGAGTACCTTTCGTAAACATCGCTTGACAACTCCGATTAGGCGTTCCCACCAGCCTCCCCACCAAGCCGCTCGTGGGGCGATAAATTTCCAAGTTATGCCATTTTGGGCATAGTATTGCTGAGTTTTAGCTGATGACAGAACTTGCCATAGCAGAATCAAGTCCTTATTTGCTGCATGAAAAGTGGTAGCATTGTCGGTATAGATTGTGTGTGGGAGTCCTCTGCGGCCAACAAAACGTTGTAGTGCCAAAAGAAATTTGTCTGTGGTAAGATCCGACACAAGTTCGATGTGTAATGCACGTGTTGTTGCGCAAGTAAATAGTGTTATGTAGGCTGTGTCTCTTGATTTCAAACATCGAATATTCACGGGTCCAGCAAAATCAATTCCTATGGTAGTAAATGGAGCAGAAGGTACAACTCTTTCAGGAGGTAAAGGAGCTTCGATTTGTTTTCCGTATTTCGCTTTGGACAGCTTGCAAGGTAGGCATTTGTGAATAACTTGCTTTATAGCTTGACGTCCTCTTAAAATCCAGAAGGTTGAACGTAACTCGGACAGGATTATACGCACACCTAAGTGGTGGAGTCGTATGTGTGTATGCTGGATCAAAAGGTGGACAAAATAGTGTTTACCATCGAGCAATAAAGGGTGTCGAGTGTCAGAAGAAATGTTTGAAAATTGCAGCCTTCCCCCAAGGCGTAAATAATTATCTTCGAGAAAGGGATTGAAACAGGAAATTTTGGATTTTTTCGGAAGGGGACGTTCCGCTTTTAAGGCATTTATTTCAGCTGAGAAACATTGATTCTGTACAGTTTGTATCCAATAGTTTTTAGCTTTCTCTATTTCATTACAATTCAGTTCATGAGTTATGCGTTGCTGAGTCTTACAGTTGTATACAAAACGTAGAATCCAGGCAGTCACACGAAGAAGTTTCGTATAAGAACTATAACGAGATATGTCTATGATGGGTTTTGTAGTTGCAACGTAGGAGGATTGAAATTTGGTTTTTCGTGATTCAGCTTCAACTAAAGGTTGTGTACGTGTAGACAAAACTTTGATAGGCCAAGTTTCTGGATCATGTTTTAGCCATTTCGGACCATGCCACCAAGATTCTAAAATCGATAACTGTGATGGAAAGGTACCACGAGTAAGATAATCCGCTGGGTTATCTGTACCGGGACAGTGGCGCCATTGTGCTGAAGTAGTGTTTTGAAGGATTTCTGTTGTTCTGTTGCAGACAAATGTTTTCCACTGGTTGGGATTTCCCTTTATCCAACTTAAAGCTACAGTAGAATCGCTCCATAGTATGGCAGTGTGGGAATTCATGTTCGTTTCCCTGCAAAAATACTGGAGTAGGCGTGCTCCTAGTAGTGCAGCTAACAATTCAAGTCTCGGAAGGGTGACCCTTTTGATTGGGGCTAGTTTATTTCGACTGCAAATGAGATGGATCTCTGTAGAAATATCATCTGCGTGACGAGCGTACAAGCAAGCACCATATGCACGTTCCGAAGCGTCGCAAAACACATGTATGGTAACGTCGGAATTTTCGGAAAAGCCAATCCATCTTGGGATGCATGTTTCATTCAGATAGTGTAATTCATTTATCCACTTGTGCCACTGCTGTGCTACAGATGGAGGTAATAGTTCATCCCACTGAATACCACTAAGCCATGTATCTTGAAACAATATCTTCACAACTACTGTAACTGGAGCAAACAAGCCTAGAGGATCGTAAAACTTTGACATAAACTTCAGTAGTAAGCGTTTTGTTACTGGTTCTTTACATGCTTGAACAATTTTTGTCTGCACATCAATTTGAAAAACATCACTGTTAGTATCCCATTTAACACCCAAGACTTGCGTGATATCTTTAAACGAGACGTTTTCTTGTTTCCACATATCTTTCAAAATCTTAGAATTTGTAGTCCATTTGTCTAATGGTAGGCTAATAAGTGATGTAAGTTGCTGCAGTTCTTGGTAAAGAATCAGAGCTTTAGTATCCGTAGATGTTCCGGTTACAAAATCATCCATATAGGTGTTATTCTCAATGTGTCTAGTTGCTGTAGGATATGCTTGTTTGTGTTTTGTAGCCAATTCACGAAGAGAAGCTGCTAATAAAAATGGACTAGAGACGAGTCCAAATGGAAGACGTGTGAATCGATAGGTTACAATTTTATCTTCAGTGCGGAGTCTCCCATCAGGAGTATATGTAGTATTGTACCAAATAAATCGTGTTGCATCTCTGTCTTCTTCTGCTAGAATCAGCTGCAGAAATGCTTGTCGCCCATCACTAGTGATTGCTATTTTAGAAAGTCGAAATCTCAACAATGTGGCTAAGATATCGGGAAGAAGATTTGGTCCTACTTCAAGAGCGTCGTTCAAAGATGGGTGACCTGGAGAATGTGAAGATGCATCAAAAACTATACGCCACTTAGTTTCTCCATTTGTGATTTTCTTTACAGCGTGATGGGGCAAGTAATATAAACGTTCTTCATTATGTGTTTCTGAGACAACTTCAACGTGTTTTTTATCAATGTAATCTTGCATGTGCTCAATATATTTTACTTTGAAGTCTGAATTTGCATGCATTTTCCTTGTTAAAGATTTAAATCGTTGAATTGCGACTTCATAATTGTTCGACGAAAGTTGAACTTCTGGTTTCCAAGGCAATTTTACAACTCTTCTACCATCGATGATTTCAAAAGATTGATGAAAGTTCGTTAAGAGTTCAGAGTTGTGAGGACTTATTTTTTCTTGTGTTGGTTGTATGCCAATGCTCTCTAAGTTCCAGAAATTTCGTACCACATTGTCTAATTCCTGAGTTGAAGTATCCACATCAACATTATGAACCGTTGAAATGAAGGAAACTGTTGCGTGTGATCGAGTTCCACTAAGTACCCAACCAAAACTTGATGGGACCAAGGTCAGAGAATCCGACAACCTGACTGGAGCTTCAGAATTCATAACAATCCAGTAGTAATCTGCACCGATTAAAATCTCAATTGGTAAGTTCGACAATGAATCATCTGGATCAGCAAGTTTCATTCGCTTGTTTTTAGCAAAGAGTGAAACATCCGTTGATGAAGGTAGGTGTGATGCATATTTGTTGGAGCTTTCAAATGCAGTAACATTAACTTTAGATTTGTCCCAGATACTTGATAACTGAAATTTGACTTGTCTTCGCATGTAGCCAACATTAGCTGGGGATTCAAAGGCTTGAATGTCCAAATGTCTGGTTGAAATGACTGGAAGTTTTAAAGTATCCACAAGATTAGAAGAAACGAAACTAGATTGACTTCCACCATCCAAAAGACAACGTGTCAGTTTTGTAATGCCAGTGGGCCCAGTTATGAAAACTCGTGCAGTTTGCAAATGAACGAAATTGGAAGGCGATACATCAATTTTGTTTGTAGATGTAGCCACAGGCTGCTCATTGGTTAGGGGTTTGCATATTGATGTATGGTGTTTTCTCTTGCATTTGGAACAGCCAAATTTTTCTCTACGGGGGCAATTTTTTTTGGTATGTCCTCGGTTAGTGCACAAAAAACATCTATTACTAGTCTTCAATTTCTGTATGCGCGCGTCTATGTCCGTTACAACATTACACTGTTGAGGCCAATGTCCGACAGTTTCACAGAAAGGACAAAAGGGTGACATTATTTTACTTTTGGTAACTGATTTAGAATTCACATTAAAATTTTCTAAGGAGGATTTAATAGGATAGTCTGGAGCAAGTGAACCTTTAATATTACTTGCAGTAATTGATCCCTCGACCTCTTCTGATAAAAATTTCATTAATTTTGAAATATCGCTTTCACCAAAATTTTCACGTTTGGCATGTACAATCCAGTTACGACAGATTTCATGAGGAAAAGCACGAAGTATTTTAGGAGCCAAAATTCTTCCGTATGATTGAGTTTTTTCTCCTAAAGCATCTAAAGCCTGTATTCTTCGATTACAATCAATATATAACTCATTTATTGCTGCTGGAGAGTGATTTTTGACAGGTTTTAAGTTTTCTAAATAATCGAGATGAGCCTGTATTATTTTATCTTTATCGCCATATTTCGATTTCAAAATATTCTTTGTTGTTGCATATGTTTCTGCAGTTATATTAATTCCATCAACTATTCGTTTTGCTTCTCTATCTAAATATCCCCGCAAAAAAACATGCTTGTCAATCAGTGATAAACTTTCGTTTTTGTCGATACAGTTTTCAAAACGCTCCCAAAAACTATGGAATTCTTCAATTTCGCCGTAAAACGTATTTATTTTTATTGTAGGCAACTTTACTGTAACATTTGAAGGCGAAGACGAAAAATTATTTATATTGGCAGCTGTTGGCGATGTTTCAGAAATTGAATTCGTGTTCCGATTCGCTGTTCTTTTGAAATTAAATAACGCCAAATGAGCATATTCTGTGTATCTTTCGCATTCTATTATGTCTTCCTGATATTCTTCATCATTTAAAAAATTATGTATTTCATCGTCTGCCAAGGTTAATTCTTTAATTTTATCTTGTAAACGTTCAATGTTGTATTCTTTTTCAGTTTGTGTACTAGCAGCATCGTTCAATTTCGTCGTTAGTTTCGTAATGGCGGTACGTAGCGTTGTTCGTTTGCGTTTAAATATTACAAGTTTTTCACTACCGGTACCCATTCCAATTCAGATTTTTGACGAAAGTAATTATGTATAACAAGTTCAGTATGACTTACCGAGTTATTTCGGCACCAAATGTTGGATTTTGTTGAGAGCAAATCAGACTGAAAGTCACGTAGAACAAACTGAAAACTTAACTTTTATTTACATCAAAAAGAATATAAAAACAATAAGATGTTGCCAGCACAGGAAACTCAAACTATCTAACTAATCTCGAACTCAAACCTCAACACTCCTCATTCAGGTATCAGATTTGTTGGCCACTCTTTCAGGGGCACCCTATTAGGCGGGCCAACGCTGCTCACACAGTACAGATAATACAAACGTGCCTTGTGTCCGGGATTCGAATCGAGGACCTTTCTTATGTGAGGTCAGCTCCCTAACACAGTCCGGTCGGCAGATATTCAATATAAATACTTAGAAATTTCATGACTTTTTAATTGTTAATCATGTAATGTAAATAATGCTACTACTTACGAACATTCTTCTTTGCAATTTTTATCACATGATTCAAGATCCCGCTTTCTACATTCATAAGTCACATCTTTCTTTGCAATTTCTAATAGGATGAAAGATAATTTCTAATGCTTTTTACTTCTCATTAAAATGTACATATATATATATATATATATATATATATATATATATATATATATATATATATATATATATATATATATATATATATATATATATATATATATATATATATGTTAATGTCTGCCCTTTATAGACTCCTAAATCAACCGACCAAATGCTATGAAACTTGGCATACAGATAGTTCAAAGCGCGAGGAAGGACATTGTCATCATTAGAACATTCGGCGAAAAACCGTTTCAGCGGCATCAGCGAAAATCGAAATGGAATTTTCTGATTGGTTAAAAGTTAGCCATTGTTTTAAATTTTGCTATAAGCGATTCAGTTTCAAATATCTTGAAGATAACAACATTGATATTTTCTATCTTATAGCTCAATTCATTTAGAAAAGTAAATTATATATACTTTAATATTTAATTATAATTCGCGCAAGTTTCTTTATGTCAGGTGAGCGCAAGCACGTAAAATCAACGAGAATAGATTTCTTAATTATTGGTCTTATCACGTGAAAACTGTTTAATAAAAATAAAGGCAAAATCAAATTTCATTCAAATTGCACGTTCTATATATTTTTTTTCATTTCTAATGGCAGGGAATAACAAACATAAAACACAGAGGAACAATAAAAATAGAAAATAACAAAAGACAGAAGTCATCTTCCCAAAAGCTCTCTCGAACGTCCGGTCTCTGAGTCAAATCCGTGGATCCTCGTACAGCAATGGAGGTGCTCTCTTTTCATTGGTTCTCCAGATCCACACAGACACGTTTTACATAATTAATTATATTTAGTATTCAATTTTAGGTCAGCACAATTAAATATAAATTTTGAAGGTTTCCCTGCTGACAGTTGTCATTTGAAAACTATCAGATTGTTTATTATTACAAAGTTTTTGATTTCACATTAATTTCATTTCTTTCATTTAAAAAATAGAATTTTGTTTTAAATTTTATCATTTTTATATTTCTTATTTATTTCCTTTTTATTGCTCTTTTTATTATTTGAAATATATATGTGAATTTTCGATTTAGCAAATTTGCGACCACTGTCACCTTTTTACATTTCTTTTTGTTTGAGAGAAAATATTTGCAAAAATATGCCGCCTAAACTAATCGAATCATTCTTAGTCATCTCAAGCACGCAAAAAGAGAGCTACCCGTGTTTCAGAAACATCGGAGCAACGGGAAAAAAGACTAGAAACTAATCGAGAAACAATGCTTTAGCCCGTTCTTTAGAAACGTCTGAGCAACAGGAAATGAGACTGCTAACGAGTCAACTACGCACTACTGAAGTCCGTTCTTTGGAAACGTCTGAGCAACAGGAAAGGAGACTGCTAACGAATCAACTACGCACTACTGAAGTCCGTTCTTTAGAAACGTCTGAGCAACAGGAAATGAGACTGCTAACGAGTCAACTACGCACTACTGAAGTCCGTTCTTTAGAAACGTCTGAGCAGCAGGAAAGGAGACTGCTAACGAATCAACTACGCACTACTGAAGCCCGTTTTTTAGAAATGTCTGAGCAACAGGAAAGGAGACTGGTAACGAATCAACTACGCACTACTGAAGTCCGTTCTTTGGAAACGTCAGAGCAGCAAGAATGAAAATCAGTCAAGAACGCTCTTCAGACGCTCAGAAGAATACATTCATTTAAGGGATGAAATAATTATTGATGGTAACGTTAATCCTAATGATGTGGGGAAAATGATTATACTGCCAGCTACATTTACTGGGAGTCCAAGGCACATGTATGAATACTCACAGGATGCAATGACATATGTTCGCGCATATGGGAGTCCGGATTTATTTATTACATTCACATGCAATCCTGCTTGGGTTGAAATTAAAGAGTTTGCGTTACCAGGACAATCATCATCGGATCGTCATGATATTACCGGACGTGTGTTCAAACAAAAATTAAAATCTTTACTTGATTTCATTGTGAAGTGTCATATTTTTGGAGAAACACGGTGTTGGATGTACAGTGTTGCAGAGACATGGTGTTGGAATGGCAAAAAAGAGGATTGCCACATGCACACTTTCTGATTTGGCTTATTGAAAAAATCACATCATGCCAAATGGGTCAGCTCATATCAGCAGAAATACCTGATGTCGCCATTGATCCAGACTTATTTCAGACCATCATCCAAAATACGTTTCCTGGTTCGTGTGCATCCCCATGCATGTCTGTTTTAAAATGCACTAACGATATCCTAGAGAATTAAGTGCTGAGACTGTCACTGGTTTTTTCACCATTAAATAAAATTCTCATTTCAAATCATAATCACAAATCTCATTAGTATATATATATATATATATATATATATATATATATATATATATATATATATATATATATATATATATATATATATATATATATATATATATATATATATATATATATATTTATATATATATATATATATATAGCATAAAAACATAATGGCTTAACACAGTTTTCCATTGTTGTCGTTGTATTTTTGTTGGTCGGAAAATCCCCTGGTAGGATCCAGTTTGAACTTATTCTTTTCCATATTGTTTTGATTGGATATGCATAAAATAAATAAAAGTTTTTAAGCCTATTGTTTTTTTATAAATATTTTTTTATCCCCAATTTAAAGGTATTTTCCTGTACTGCTATGATTACGCTTTTGATTGAAGAGTTCAAACGGTCAAGAAGATTGTGAACTCACTAAGTTTGTCAAATCAATGTAATGTTATAACAATAGAAATGTTATTTCAAAAAATGATTACTTAGAAATTTTTTTTCACCAGTGGGTCTAAATATTTATAATGCTATTAGATAATAATATTTCAACGGAAGAAGTGGACGCACAGGCGTAAGTAGAATTATTTTTAAGTGAATAATTTAAACTTTTATGGAAAAACTGTTTTCTGGCGAGCAACAACAATTATTGTAGGTTATAGAACAGAATGTTTCAGTTTATCGAACAGGATGTTTTTTGTCTATCACTAGTCAGATCCTTCTCAAGACGTATCAAGGCTCCCATCTAATGCTAACAGCATAAGCTCCATAGCATGGCGAGGTTTTTACACCGAAATTAAACTTATGGATTGTTTAAAAGTAAAGCCTGAAGTATTTGACATTTCAGTGAGAGTGGAATTTTCGTACCTATTTTCTTCACATTTTCTACAGTAAATCTGTAGAGGCTGTTCAGAAACGTTTATTGAAATTTTCTGCGAAATATATGATTAAAATGTTGGTAAAAAAAACCTCCAGACATTTTTCAAACTTAATTTTCTTTTTTTTTTTTTGTACTTTATTTTTTAAAAATTTTTACTACTTAATATTTTTAAGTTCTTAAAATTTTTTTTCAAAATGTTTCCGTGCGAATTTTTTTCAATAAAAGTTGCTACTCATCCATCTGAAGTAAATTGAAGCTTAAATCATCAAATACTTTTATTCAAAAAAATATATTAAATCAAATACTCTCTCTCACCTTTTGAGCTGCATATTTTTTTTACTTGAGAAGGATATTCATAAAGTAAATCGGAACAATTGTAACACTCCGCATAATATTCCACATAACATTTTTGGCGGCACATCTGAAAAGAAAATATGTATTGCTTTAAAATATTTATTGTCACGCAATAAAATAAATGAGCATGCATAATACGCTGTTCTTAGCTTTAAATTTTTCTGTTATATAGTAATCAGTATACTAAATATAAATCAATTCTGTGTCTAGTTAACCCGGTTAGCAATAAACTATAATGAAAAAAATTACTTAAATTATTATTTTTAAATTTAGAATTTTAAAAGATTGTTTCACCTACGAAAATTTTTCAAGTAAGTGGGAATAAGTTTGTCTAACCCTTCGGATAAGTTAGCATAGGGCAGCTTTTTAAGAAAACTAGTAAAACATACTTGTCATAAATTCTAAACATGCATTCTATTAATTCATTAACTCAAATGGAAAATATAAATGATCTTTTTTCGCAAGTGGCTCCTCATTTTATGTCATAAATTCATAATTATATGTCATAAATTCTAAACATACAAGACATTAATTCATTCAAATGGAAAATATAAATACTATTTTTATTTTACTTCTCAAACAGCTCCTCATTTCAATCATAGATTCATAATTATAAGTCATAAATTATAAACATGCATGCGCTTAAATCATAAATTCAACAGAAAAATATAAATTATCTCCTTGGTTTACTTCGCAAACGGCTCCTCATTTTATGCCATAAATTCATAATTATATGTCATAATTCTAAACATACATGTCATTAATTTATTTAAATGAAAAACATGAACTATCTTTTTGGTTTATTTCGCAAACGGCTCCTCATTTTAAAAGGTAATGATGAAGTAACTTCACGGTGTCTAAATTTTCGACAGTTTACTTGCTTAAACTATTGAGACCATATTCTCCATATTGCTGCTATTTATTTCAAGTGTCATTTTATTTTATTCATTTATTTTACTTACTCAGTTTTATTAAATTCTAATTTTTTTCGCAGAATTTGTTGCTGATAAACCGGGGAAAGTCAACGAATCCTCTTATGGACAGTTTGGGAAGCTTTCATATAAAATAAAATATCATGCCTAGTACTTAAATATCGTTTAAATGTTTGTTTATTGATAAAAATAAAAATAAAGTAAATTCTGGTGCTATTTTATAATTTTGTCTCATATCCATTAAAATGAGTTGTATTATTCTGTCTATAAAAATAATTTGTAAAAATAATCTTTACTTTTCTTAAAACTCGAATAGCCTAAGTGAACCTAAGTTTTATTAGAATCACTAGAATAAGTATTTAAGTAGTTTAAACAAAATTATATAGTGACATATTAAGTTCACTTGACACTATGTTACTGTTTTAGAGATATTTACCTGTTTTGATCGAACTCCTTTAAAGTTATTTTTTCTCCATTCTTCTTCATAATTGGTGCAGTCTGTGTCATACGGAGAACTCAGTCTTTCGACT
Source organism: Parasteatoda tepidariorum (assembly GCF_982258835.1). NCBI lineage: Eukaryota > Metazoa > Arthropoda > Arachnida > Araneae > Theridiidae > Parasteatoda > Parasteatoda tepidariorum. Next base: position 11,532,047 of record NC_141756.1, on the reverse strand, counting down.
TCTCTCTGATGAGTTACAAAATAACCAATGATTAGAACAATCAATTAAGAAGAAGTGGAAAAGATCGAAAAACACGTTTTGCTGCATTTTTAGTTTTGGAAACCAAGATTTCCGAAACAAATTCAATAGTGGATGGCGCTGCTCATTGATAAAAACTAAGAATTGTGTTTTCTAGAAAAAATTAAACAACAATAGCAACAGCAATGGTGGTTCAACTAACTGAGGAAATATTTAATTTTAACTGGTCTGGCATGATATAGATTAGCTCTACTGTCTTAATACTTAAGAAATTTTGAATCAAATCACGGTAAAAAGTACTGGCACTCTGAATGCAGCATCCGATAATATCCCTTTACACCGTAAAATTTTATACAATAACTAGGAGGCTTCGCCCCCTGCTCGCTGGCTCTCGCCAACCCCCGGAACTGCTTTCGCAGTTCATTTCGGATTGCTTCGCAATCCGAAGCTCGCTTTGCTCGCGCATTGGATACGTTCTTAACGTCTAGCTTTTGTATACTTTTTTGAACACTGAAGTTCCGAAAACTTTAACTGTAGAAAATTCTAAACCTGTGCATTTCAATATTAATTTGAAATTGCAAACAGTTCACATATTTTTCTTAATCACACTATTCTAAATTTCAGTTGTTGAGAAAAGTAACTTTTATAAGCTTTGTTTTAAAGTCTTTCCCACCAGAGGGCTAAAACCATGTGTTGTAAAACAATATGAAATAGTACTGAACACCGGATGTAAAGCATCGGCTTCGATGAAGATAATTTTGTGAGAATTTTTTTGATAATTCGGTGAGAATTCACCTGATTAGACATATGATATGCTCACTACGTGCTCTTGCGCGCCGAAGCCTATCAATTAAAAATGAGAACTGTTGCCAGCGCGAGAAAAGAAATATCATCGGTTTTATTGATACATACATACGTACGTATTAGCGTTTTATATAATACTAGGTGGCTCCGCCCCCTGCTCGCTGACGCTTGCCATCCCCCGAGAATTGCTACGCAATCCTATGTGGTTCACGCCGTGAACCAAGGCTCGCTGCGCTCGCTCGCCAATGAACACAATGTACTAGCACAAAGACATAATATATTATCATCAAAGACATAGTATTGTACTTATGTAGAAGAATTCTACCAATGCTTTTATTGGCTTTCAAAAAAGTACATTTAGATTGTACATGGTGAAAAAATCAAAACATTAGCTAAATGAGAAACATGTTAGCAAAATAAATTATCAAATATTGCTTCACTAATATTCTGCATTTTAAAGCGTGAAAATTCAATGCATAAATAAACGCGAAATATAAAAAAATTCAATGCATTCAATACAAACACTTAGACGTTTTTTAGACGTTTAGGTAGCTCCATGTAGAAAAATATCAATTCAACAGCGGCCTTTTAAAGCATTCTCACTTCAATTAATTAATTAATTCCTAATTGAGTTTAAATTAAATATTGTCATGTTTTTAGTGCATGAATCTGAATTGATCTGGTTATTTTAGCCATATGATGCTCACTACGTGCTCTTGCGCGCCGAATCCAATCAATTAAAAATGAAAACTGTTGCCAGCGCGAGAAAAGAAATATTATCGGTTTTATTGATACATACATACGTACGTATTAGCGTTTTATATAATATAGATAGATAGATTTTTACGGTAATATTTATTTTATTACAACGATTCAGTGATTTTACACTAGATATTACTGAAAAATTACGATAAATCATATTTTTAATTCTGTAAACTTTTATGGTAAAGATGAATTTTGAGCTAAAAAGTACTGGCACTTAAACAGAATTTTTTACAGTGCGAAGCTTGACTTACAAAGATTTTCTAGTAAATTATTGAAACAATTGGTAAAAGAGAATAAAGCACAAAAGTGGCTAAAGTAACTCAACCTAACAGCTACTTAAACGCAATAATATTTTTTTTATATTCCTAAAATGAAAACTAATATTTTGAAAAAAAAGCAAATGAATAAAAGGATCTCGGACTTATAGTACTTACTATATAAACATTAATAATGTAGTGTTTTCTTGGACTTAAAAAGTATCCTCTTGCAAAGGGATTCACTGCATCATATGGAGAATGCACAGCCAAAAATATTCCCGGAGGAACATCGGGTTCAAACACGTCGTTCATTTGAGGATCAAAAATAAATTTGTGAGGAGTCCAACCTAAAACGCCAAAAATATATATAGGAAACTAAACGTATTTTATACCAAACATTAAAGATACGTTAAAACTACGTAATACGTTAAAACTTGATGCTTCGAAGCATCAAAGATGGGGTCAAACGACTGACACGACCTTGGCGGCCGGTAAGCGAATTGACAAAACATACATTAGATTGCAAAGGGTTGGCGAAAATTTCTATTGGCGTTAAAGGAGCGTTCTCGCAAATCGCCAAACAGCTGTGTGCTTATGATTTTGTTTTGTTTTCGGTATCGCATAACATTCAACAAGTTAGATATGGGTGCGACATTTCAATTAAGCGGGTCTCCATATGATTCTTTTGCATCAAATAAAATATAAAGCGTATTTTTTTGTTATAGCGCCGACATAATCGTTTGTATCTGTTGACTAAATTGTGTTTATTAGCGTTTTTAAAAAGGTCGTAATAGAACTAAGATGGAAAAATTACACATTATTACATATTCTATAGCAGGGATGGCGAACCAATGGCACGCGTGCCATTTATGGCACCCAACACAATATTTTGGGCACGCCACCGATCCCATTTGTTATTACACTATGAATTGTTATTACTCAAATGCTATTTCACTATGAAGCATATGTAACAATTAAATTAAAATTCACAAAAAAACACGCAAAATAATAAACAATTATTAATGAAAAAAATTAACAATTAATGCTAAAAAAGCAATTAATAACCATAAAAAACAAGTTAACAATAAATGACTAACAAAAAAAATAAACAGTCCTGCTTAAACTAACATCTTACAACCTAATATAAGTTATTTGTCATCTAATCTGCAACAGCAGAAGTCACACTGATGTTACTTTAAGTTGAATAACGCGTATAACTGTGACATTGCAAAATATTTTTTTTTCAGTGTAATTAAAGAGTTTTGAGTTGATAGTATTTAGTATTATTATTTTCCCAATAATCACGAAGGCATAATTATTTGACGGCACGTCTATGACCTTATTAAACAATTTTTTGTAAAAAATGGCACGTTGGTGTATAAAGGTTCTCCATCAATGTTCTATAGTTTCGTTTTGTCAATTCACTGTTATAGCGCCGACATAATCGTTTGTATCTGCTGACTAAATTGTGTTTATTAGCGTTTTTAAAAAGGTCGTAATAAAACTAAGATAAGAAAATTACACATTATTACATATTCTATAGTTTCATAACTTTCATTAAATGTATTTAGAGTAGTGAAATTCTTTTCCTACTCATCCACTAATTCGAATTAATAATTTCACAATAACCTTTAATCTTTAATAATGAAATGATCACTATAATAAAGTTTGTTTACTTAAAATATTAAAAAATTTTGTTTATTGTTTAGCAGAGACTTAGTTTCCAATTCTATATTCATTAATTAAACTTAATGGTTCTGCTCGATAACCATTTACAATTTTTTTAAAATTTTATTTAATTTTCTGTTATTATGAAATTCTTTAAATATTTTTCGACGTAGAGATTATTTAGCAATAATGCGAAAAGCTGAAATTTATAAATGTATAATATTTATAAATGTTTAAGAGAATTTTTAGCAGCTATTTTGTACTAGTTATTTTAATTAAAATGTGCATTATACGCAATTTTATAATAATAATCGTAAAATTCATTGAACAATTGAGTATTACATTTTAAAATGCAAGTATAATTTAATAATTATTTCATTTTATAACTGCAAAACGGTAGATAAGTAACTTCGTTATAAAGTTTTACATGATACGAGAATATTATACGATTGCTTCATAATGAAAGAACAACAATTTAAGTTTTAAACTTTTTGTGAAAAAGAAAAAATTGAAATTTTCTCCTGTCATCGGTGTTAGCGATTAGAGAGTCTTTTATCGTATAAATATTAAGTCAGCATTGTTCCTTTTTAAATAAAAATGCATTTTGCTCCGGAAAAAAAAATTACTTGAATTTTGTCGACAGAAATTCCCTAATTATAGCAGCAAAAACTTTTAAATTTCTAATCAAACTTTCCTTCATTATAATTTTGTGTAAATAATTATTATTAATAATATAAATGACTATTGAAAGGAATTAATTGAAAATTTCCAATTTTAATGAATTAACTGTTTACGCAATCGGATTAATAATTTTTTTTTATAATTTACAAATGGAGAAAAAGTCTTTACAGTTTAAAAGTGAAGAGAAAAATATAGTTGAGATTAAATTTATAAAGTTAGCACAACCCGAAGGAGATTGAAGCAATGGCATTAAAATCGAAATTTCAAAAAAAAAAAAAAAAAAAAAAATCACATTTTAGTGTACAGTGAGCAGTGAACAAAAATCTAAAACTAACTTTTGATCTAATGATCAGATGTTTACGTTCTAGGATTCAATCTTAATAGATCGAGAGGGTGAATTCAAATATGCCGCTTAATTATAGCAGACAATATATTTTAAGTTCGGAAATCAGACACTAAAACAAGCCTACTTTGAGAAATTTTTTTCCTGCGTATTCGGATTTTTGATCCCCAGTATATAGGGGTTGTCGCAATCTGGAAATATTATCCCAATCGTTTGGTCAGGAAAGCAATGCAATGTTAGGACCCCTTAGTGTTAACCTTACTTTTTGCGCATTTCACCATATATTGGGAACTTTCCAGCGAACTTTTAAGTGAATTGAAAATATTTTGCACTCAATGTTTTAATGTTCATTTAATTTAGAAGTTCCTTCTTTCCTTACCACTATTGCAAGATATTTACTTTTCACCTAACTTGTAAAATTAAAAAGTTTAGAATTCTTTACAAAATCACTCAGGCGAAGTGATTGCCTTTTATTTAAATCTTATTTAGAAGATATTTTTCTTAAAGTATTTCATTTAAAGTTTTTATCATTTTAAGTTGAAATGAATGTCGCCCTGCTTTGCATAGTTCAAAAATTATTTCAAAGGAAACATAACTTAACATTAAACACTCAGGACTTACAATTATAAATCAAACAATCACTACATTTATTTATTAAAAAACACTCTTATGAACTGATAATAAATTGATCTAAGTCCTAAATGTGAGTTCTGTAGTATATAGTTTATTTAAACTCAGTAAATACATCTGACCTCTGTTGTCGCCAATGGCTCAATTTTAAAATATAGTTTTTCTTTCACAAATTTTCGGATATTTTCATATGAAGGATAGTATTAAGTTTGAGAAATAAAAATTTTTGTTTAAAACAGTTGTTAAAAGTTATAATTATTATTAATACTTGACAACAGGAAGTTTTCAATTAAAGGTTGAAATATTTTTTAATTAAGTTATTTTTTAATTCTGTTAATTTTTGAATTATGTTTTTAATTACCTAATTCATATAACAGTATTTAGGAATCTATAAATTTATGATACGTATGATCATTGCAAAATAACCTGCACCCAATATATGTAAATAAAATATATTTTTAAAATTGTGCATTTTCTACTAATTGCATTTATTATTCTTATATTGAAAGAGTATCAAGGTATCTATGACCTCCATAATAAATGAAGTATTTACGGACTTTTATATTTATTAAGGAATTGAGTCAATTCTTCACGAAGTTTAAGATTTCATCCCATTGAAAAAAAAGTTATTTAATAAATAATTTTTTTACAATAAATGCTTCTAGTAATAAAACAAACGCGATATATGTCATTGAAGAAAAATCCCTTCATTTGTACATTTTTCCCTCCTTGAAATTATTTCACATATTTCTTTTTTCACTAGCGAATTTCCGATTACTTTAAAATTTTTCAAATATCGATTTTTTCATTTGCAAGAAATTTTTATTTTAAAGCGAGATAACATTTTTGAATACTCCAATTTTTTTTTCTAATAAATAATATGTCTTTGTTAATTTCTTAAAAAAAATGTTCATAAGAAAGTTTACATTATTCTTTTATCAAGATTGATTTAACAGAGAAAATCACTAAATTAAAACAGGTTATGTTTTCTTACAATAAAAGTTAAATAGAATTCTTTAAAATAGCGTTCCTATAAAACATGGTCTTAAAATGTTACGTTATTTTTTGTGATTGGTTCAATAATAAATTATTTTTATTTCTTCACAAACACAATTCTTGTAAAAAAAATTAAATCTGTTATATCAAAAAACTAGATCGTTTTATAAAATATAAATTATTGCGCTTAATAAAATATAAGTACAGTTTTTTTGTAACGTGATCCTAAGAATAAAAAGGTTTTTTTCTTTTTTAATTCTCTACTAAAATGAATTAATGAGTTATTTTTAATTCATCATGGCTAGTCGAGGAGCAGAAAAAAAATATCGAATTTCACTGTTTAGGTTAATGTAATTTCGTTCTCCCACCACATTTATGCGTAATCCATCGCCAATTCCACTTGCAATCGCTTAGTTTATAATCTACGGTATGTTTTGTCAATTCGCGGCCGGTAACCGGCTGTAGTACCTAAAAAGAAGAATAGGTTTAAATTAGTGTTGTCCCTGTGTAGCAGGTTTCTCTAAAATGAATAATACATAATCATCTGTCTTCCACATATCTTTGAGGACATGCACAATAAAACTTAATGACTAAACTCACTGTTAGACATTTCTCGGTAAAAATGTAAAAAAGAATTGTTCATTTAGTTGTTATTTTACCATATTCAGCCAAAACAGTAAAATAACCATTAAAAAAAAAATTATGATATTCAAACTATTAAATGGGGGAAAATACGTTTATCAATTCTTTTTACCTAAAACGGTTTAACAATCAGAACTATGCTTATCTAATGAAGCCATTTTGCTCCATGCAGCTGAGAGAGCTAATAGGTCTGGATTGGCTGAGCAGGGCTTTGAATCCCAGCTTTAATAACACAATATTTCTGCCACTCTTTAATTGGGGACTATTAGAATACAAAAATATTACTCAAACATAAATAGCGCAGTATCCAATGTCCATTTAAATTCACTTTTATGGTTTAGAAACTATGCTAATTGCAAATGGTTACGAAACCGTACATTTTTGTATTTACGTTTCTTAACCGTACCAGTTGTAAACTGTTACGAAATACTTAAATGCTCAGAAATATTCCGAATTATATTTTTTATAGTTTACTGGATCACAGATTGTTGCCGGTAATTTTACCGTAATTTGTTGTTGTTGTTGTTAATTTATGTCGCACTAGAGCTGCACAATGGGTTATTGGCGACGGTCTGGGAAACATCACGGAGGATGATCCGAAGACATGCCATCACAATTTTGATCCTCTGCGGAGGGGCTGGCACCCCCGCTTCGGTAGCCCGACGATTTGCGCGCGAAGTCGAGCACTTTACGGTAGCACAGTTTAACGAGGACCAATACCGCACACCCTCGGTTTACCGTAATTTCAGAATGAAAGTTCTAACAGTGTACTCAGAATGAAAGTTCTAACGGTAGTTAACTGCTCCCGTACTAAAACTCAGTTACTGCTGTTGAATTGAGTTAAATGCGACTTGTTTTGTACCTAAAATAATTAAATAATTCTAGATGATATTTTTACACTAGTAATAATAAAACAACAGAATTGTGATCTTTATAAAAAAAGGATTTTTCGGACACTCTTATTCACAAGTGCATATCACTTACTTGGATCATCGTCTGCAAAATAAAATACAGAATTTGGTTCTAACTGACTTTCAACTAGAGAATGAAGTGCGAAACAATATGAATGATGCATTTCCGAAGAGTTAAATCGGCTTCTTGGTACAGAAAAAGTGGGTTCATAATCTCTGAAAAATATAAATTAAATGAGAAAAAAAGCAGAAAAAAATTTTATTTACAGTATTCGTCAATCCACAAATTTTATAGTTTTTAACTCTTAATTGAAAAGCTGAGTTCATACAGAGTTAAAAGTAGCATTTTTAAAAGCACTTGACTGAGATTCATCAAGGATGTTCCTATTTTTAACTATGAGTCATTCCACGTCGAATCAATCATTTTTGGACCGACCCCCCTCCGATTTCAATGAAATTTGGTGGAATAGACACTCATTATAAAGTCAGCAATTCCACCAATTCTTAGATTTTTAATTTAAAAATTGTCCAAATTATGGACATGTGAAAAAATAAAATTTTCATAAAAAACGACAAACTTGCATACCTATAAATGGCAGTAACTTTTTGTCTAATTGTATCAGGAAGAAAATTCAAAACCCATTGCAAAGCTAGAAAATAAGAGATTTTATTTGATATCTTATATGACCTTCTCAGGCTAGATAAAACTTTCAAAGTGACCTAATTTGAGCTTTGACCAGAAATATCTCAAAACATATGGTCTCAAAAAATTACGAAAAAAATATATTTTCTTACTGCAACGTTCTTCTACATATTTACAAATTTGTAGCCTGGAGTCTCAACAGGAAGGTTATAAAGAATTAACACAAGTGAAATACTATATAATTAAAAATGTTATGGATGTTCCGACATCATTGGAGAACTAGTTTGAAATAATTGTTTTAAATCATCTGCCAAATCTTGTGGATGTAACAACTGCCACTCTGACTTTTTGCTAGGCAACCCAAACGATTTTCCTTCTTTTTTTTGTTATTAATGCTTTGTAAATCGTCTGTTTATGTCTGTAGAAATAAAAGAATACAATCTCTGTGAAAGCTAACAAGGTTAATTTTGCTGTATAAGATAATTTAACCAGTTTCTGTAATGAAAAGTTTCATTTCACAAAATGGATTTCGAAAGTCAAATTTTTAGAATTAATCCTCCGGTTAAAAATGACCATACTCATGTCAGAAAGAATTTGAGAAAAGTACTGCCTTGTATGATTAAAAAATGCCCAAATTTATCTTTGCAAGAAAAAATATGTTCTTCTTGACGAATATCTCGCTCGAAATTGCCAGATTTCTCGATTGTAAATGAAACAGAGGAAAACCTCTGGTTGTTCAGCGAAAGTGATTCAGAAGAGGATGTTCAGAAAGAAATATGGAATAATAAGGACGCAGAATTGGAAAGTTTGAACAATGCATTACGCATTTTAGGTGAATCTCCTGTAAAAGCAAAGAGATCAGGTACTGGGCAATATAGTGGAAAAAAATTAAGAAAATTGGAGAAGTTTTGAAAGACAATTATAGCATTCGAAAACGCATTAATTCTGCAACAATGTCTGACGAATCTATTATGTTTTCACAGCTGAAAGAAAAATTTCAAGAAACAGACTCAAGCAGTCTCAAGCTCCAATTTCTAACAATATTGCCTAAAACCTGGAGTATTAGTAAAATTCAGGAGGAATTTACTGGCACATTTTATGTGGCACGAAATTCTAAACTGCTAGTCGAAGATCAGAGCATTTTGACAAGTCCAAATCCTAGACCTGGAAAAACTCTTACTGATAGTACAATTGATAATATCATTTCATATTACAACAGTGATGAAGTGAGTCGTTGTTTGCCTGGAAGAAATGATTGAATCAGGTTTAAAAATACAGAAACAAAAGCGTCTGGTTTCAGGAAATGTTAAAAATTTTTTTCAGGGGTATAAAGATAAATATTCTGATGTTCGAGTTGGATTCTCCAAGTTATGTGATTTGCGTCCGAAACATTGTGTGCTGGCTGGTGCCACTGGAACCCATTGTGTCTGCGTCTGTCTGATTCACGAAAATGTAAAACTTATGCTAGCTGGTTGCAAATTACATCATTTATCTCGCTATGAAGAATTACCATTCAAAACATACAAAGATTTTCTATCAAGAATGGTTTACAATCCTCCAGAATGCTTTTCTTTCAATTGTGATTATTGGCCTGGAATTGCACACATATTGGAGAAAATAAACAACGTGTTTCTCGTGAACGGAATAGACGAGATTATCTATAAACTGTGGGCTACAACTGACCGTGCAACGCTTATGACAGTTAACAGCAAAGTAGAATATTTTCTTGAAGCATTTGAAGCAAAACTGAGAATGCTTCTACCACATTCATTCATTACTAATCAACAGTTATGCTTTTTATCGAATCTGAAAGAAGGCCTAGATGATAATGACTGCATAGTGATCTGTGAGTTTGCTGAAAATTATTCTTTTGTATTGCAGGATGCAGTCAAAGGTTACCATTGGAATAATTCCCAGTCTTCTTCAGTGTAAATTCAGCCATTTGTCATTTACTATGTGAATTCAGAAACACTTAAATTGTATCCTGTTTCCTTTGTTGGCATTTCGGAATGTCTCAAGCATGATGTTCACCTTTTTCAGACCCAATTGTTGTAGTTTATAACCTCACATTTTAACAGCAAAATAAAAAATATTTATTACTTCTCAGATGGAGCAGCTTCACAGTACAAAAATCAAAAGAACTTCATAAATTTATGATATCATAATATAGACTTTGGTCTCACAGCTGAGTGGCATTTTTTTCCTACTGCCCATGGAAAAAGTCCATGTGATAGTGTTGCAGGTACCATCACGTTCCAGCCTTCAATGCTCCTATAATGATCAAATCATGACACCGTGGGAGTTATATGAATGGGCTGCAAGAAATATCCCTTCTTGCCATTTTACATATTGCACAGATGAAGATTATGAGAAACAGAGACATTTTCTTGAAAAGCGACATAAAAATGCTTGCACAATCCCTGGTACACAAAAAAATTCATTGCGTAATACCAGTAAGTCGCACATCAATTAAAACGAAAATGTATTCAAATTCATCTGGAAGCAAGATCCAGTCAATGTTGTTAAATCCTTCAGAACTGCCCCTAGAAGATAAATGAATAAAAAATAAGCATGTAAAAGCAAAGAAAAAGAAACACACGGAACTTAAGTGTCACGATGCTTGCATTTTAAATTCATGCATCTGCTTTAGCACTCACAGCAGATGACAATTGTGTATAATCAAAACATAATTGAAATTCACCTTTTTGAGATTCATGTTTTCCTTTTTTTCTCTCTGCAAAATATAATTTTATTCCACTAAGTTCATTGGTCTTTGCTTTTTTCCCGTTCAGAATTGCTTACAATGCTTTCATTTAATAAAGAAACTTTAATTTATTGTTATTTTTAAAACATTTATAAATGTGTTATTAAGCTAGTGAATATTAATGACTCACTGTAACTTAGGACTGCAATATCTTATACTTTGAAAGAAAATTAAAAAAGAAAAGTAAGAACTCAGAACTTTATTTTTATTTCAATTATAAAAATTCTGGAAAGGCTTTGAGAAATTCATAAAACCATTAAAATGAGAAGGTTGAAAAAAAGGATGATGTTTTCATAATTAAATTGCCTAAAACTTAGACTTTCGGAATATCATTTTTTCCAGTATGAAGTCGATGAATATGTTAACCTCACCCGTGTTTGTTTACTACAAAGTACTTTCGCGTTTGATAACAAATTTTACAGTATGACCAATGGTCTTGCCATGGGAAATCCATTGAACCCTATACTTAGTGACATCTATATGCATTATTTTGAAAGTAAACTATTCAAAATCTTAACTTTCCCCTTTTTATAAAAGATATGTTGATGACAGTTTTGCTTTGTTGGATGATAATAATTGTAATTTAGACCAAATTGTTAATGTTATGAACAGCATTGATTCTTGCATTCAATTCACCTTTGAATTAGAGACTGATCAAAAACTTCCTTTCTTAGATGTTCTTGTGACTCGGAATGGTAATTCATTCCATACTACTGTTTTTCGTAAACCTTTTGCTGTTTCTCTCCCCCCTCATTACAAATCCGCCCACCCTCCCAATCAAAAACTTGCCTCTTTTCGGTCTTTTGTCTACCGTGCTGTTAATATTTGTTCCAATATTGATGCAGAATTGAAATTCAAAGCCATTGCTCATGACAGAGGTTATTCCCCTAACATTATTGATAATATTTATAAAAACGTAGCTAAACAATCACCTACCGATAAACCTTCCAAAGAATTTTCTAACAATTTGGTCATTTTACCCTATTTTCCTAAAATAAGTGGGCAAGTTGCTAATATCCTAAAGAAAATTGATTTTAATATTATTTTCAGTCCCATTAATAAGATAAAATTTTTTAATCTCAAACAGCCCATTGACAGTCAAAATAACTGGGGTATATACCAAATTAATTGCCAATGCGGCCTTTCATATATTAGCCAAACTAAGCGTGCCTTAAAGTGCCGTGTCAAGAAACATGAAGTTTATGTCAAAAAACAAGAATTTAAACGCTCATCTATTGCCCAACATTGTTGGGACGCTAATCATAATTTTAATTTTTCCTCTTCTAAAGTCATTCAAAATTGTTCTTCAATATCTGATTTAGATTTTTACGAGTCTTATCATATTTTCAAAAATTCCAAACTGTTGGTCAATGACCTATCCAGCGTTCCTTATCTTTCTCCTGTTTGGAAATCTATGATTAAACCTAGCTACCCCCCCCCCTCTTTTTTTCTCCTTGCTTCCTATTCGTCGTCATCCATTCACCTTTCTCTCCTATTGGCCGTTGCTCTAAACCCTCTTGTGACGTCATCTTTCTATATATATTTACCCTGTTTTTCTCTTATTTTCGTAACTTCCTAAGGCTCCCACCAGAAATTAAATACCTTATCAAACAACGAAACTGGTGTAGGAAGAGATATCAAACAACATCTGATCCTCAATTTAAGGAGGAATATATGGACCTTAACAAACAGTGTACCGTTACCCTTCTAAACTTCGGCAAGGCTGTGATCTTTTAATTGAATTTTGGTAACGGTTACCCAGGTTCAAAAATAGACACTTGACTAATGAAGTACATGAAACTTTTAACAATAAAAAGTAAATTTTATTATAACTATAAATTATCAACAAACACAATCCCGATCATTTCCATATGCCTTCATGTGCACTAAAAATTTCAATTTATACACTTTTAACTTTCCTAATGGTTTTACTCAAGATAAAACTTTTCGATAAAAAAGCACTTTTAAATTTCATAGGCATAACCTTAAATTAATTCACACTAACAGAGACATTTACGAAATAAAAATACTAGCTCATTCTAAATTTACAAAAACATTTAAACTTTAAGTCCTTGTATTCCTACAGCAGATAATTAAAATTAAATATCCAAGGCTCATCTTAAAATAGGTATCTTAACACCGGATAGAAATAATTTAAAATACGGAATAAAATGCTCTTCTAAAAGGTTACTAAAAAGGTAAGAAATTAGAGTTTATAAATACAAAGGAACTTGCAGATCACCTTCTGGAACGCCCACCGGGCCTGCAGCTAGACTTGTGGACTAGGAGAACTTCTACCTTCCGACCACCATTCAGTTCTTTAGAAACACTCGATTTTCTGCCGAGGAACGCTCACTTCTTGTCAACCGTCTTGAATCTAGCGACACTCCGTCTATCATTTCCCGTCAATTATTCTGAGGCCTCAGATCAACTTTCTTCCAGGCAACAGCTCATCCGATCAATGTGGCGTACTTAGTCGCGGTATCCATGGACTCTTTCCAAATATCAACCTTTCAGCATTACCGCCTAGATCACCTCATTCCGAGACTCCAGCTAAATCTAAACTCATTCTCGATGATCCCGGCTCAGAACATACTTCTAACAGCCATGATAGATCCTGTCAGCGGTGATGTTTCAACTCAACATTCCATCGGGCACGATCCGCACTCCCGTCGTACTACTTTTTCAGCCACTCTTCACGCCTCTTATACTTTTCTCAGCAAGGCGGAATAATCCATACTGACCTGTTTACTCGCTCAAAAGTCATCCCGCATCCAGTGGACGTCAGAACAAATAAAAAATCCATAAGAAAAACCAGCTACAACCCCACTAATACGCCATAAAAGTGATAATCCAAACCTCCTTAAATGTTAATACAATTTATATCCACAATCTATCCCAAAAATCCCATTTTAAAAGAATAAATAAAAATTTCTCATGAAATATCATAATTTTGATTGCATTTAAATTTTATCATAGTGGTGCCATCTATTGAAAAATAACCCTTCTTTAAAAAGTATTGATACAAAAAAAAAAACTCCAATAAATTCCTATTTATTACAACAGATAAAGAAAATGTGCAAAAACTTCAAAACGAGGCAGTGGAACGAAAAAGTAGAAAGTCTATGTGTGAAAGACAACAGCATATGGCAAATGGCGAAAGCACTGCGCACGGACCCTCAGAAAAATAAGCCACTAAGAACTGACAATGGCTTTGTATGCACAGAAAGAGAGAAAGCTGAGGTATTTGCTGATTGTATGGAAGAACAGTTCTCATTAAATCAAAATTTTAATCCTCATAACGATAGGATAGTAAACGAAAGCGTTGATAACTTTTTGAATGAAAATAGAGATCCACAGCTGATAGATAGTACTGATTTTCAAGAAGTAAAAGCAATAATAGTAAAACTGCATAATAGAAAAGCCCCTGCCTTAGATAATATAAAAAACAAAATGATCAAAGCCCTACCAGATCATTATATAGAATATCTAACTAAGATATTTAATGCATGTTTATTGTTAAACTACTTTCCGGCAATTTGGAAGACTGCAAATATTATTCCATTTCCTAAACCAAACAAAGATTTACTATCTCCGAATAGCTATCGACCTATAAGTTTGCTATGCACTCTTGGGAAGATACTAGAAAGAATAGTATATACTAGGCTCAAACCATACTTAAGTTGCTTACCGGACGAGCAGTACGGGTTCAGGGCGAAACTTGATACTAAACAGTTGTTACGCATAGTTGATTATGTTGGCAGAGGATTACATCTAAAACAGACTTCATTGTTGATGCTTGATATTAGTAAAGCGTTTGATAGAGTTTGGCACAAAGGCATTATTTACAAACTGATTGAACTAGAATTCCCGAAAGGATTAAAAAAATTTATTAACAGTTATTTGGCAGAGAGAAATTTTCAAATTAGAATGAAAAACGTATGCTCCACGGTGAGGAGTATTAGAGCAGGCGTACCGCAAGGTAGCATACTCGGACCAATTTTGTATATCGTTTTTACACGCGATTTTCCAATTGATAGAGGCGATTGGAACAGTTTAACTGCATTTTATGCTGATGACACAGGTGTCGTAGTGAGATCTAGCAACCCGAATATGGCGATAGAGAAACTGCAAGAAAAGATTTACGATTACGAAGAATGGTGCTTAGATTGGAAATTCGAGATCAATGCTCAAAAGTCCCTACTATTGATTATCCAGAAGAACAGGAAATCAATTAGAGAGCATAATGAACTGGTACTATTTAATAAAGTGATAACAAGGGTAAACAAAGCTACCTATTTAGGTCTAGTAATTAACAACAGACTGACATGGTCGGATCATGTGAAAAATGTGAAGAATAAAGCCAATGCTGCAACTCTAAAACTGCAATCCATAATGTACAGCGAAAAATTGAGCTTGAAATTGAAAAGGCTACTGTACATCTCCATGATAAGGCCAATCATGACCTATGCCTCGCCAGCATGGTGCAATGTATCAGAACGTGAGCTTGGGAAAGTCACAGTAACGCAGAACAAGATCTTAAGAAAACTAACTGGCGCAGAGTGGTATCAAAGAAACGTTGACATACACACGGACTTAGAATTGGACAGTTTCGAACATCACTTTAACAAACTAAATCGAAACTTTTTTAAAAAGGCTCTAGACTGCAATGCAGCAAATTTCGACTCAATTTTTGAGTACGAAAATTTAGCAGAAGATGCCTCCCTGAGGCCAATTGCACACTTTTTTACAAGTGATGTAATTCTGACCATGTGAGACCATGGCATTATTTATGGCAAAATCAATACACTAAATGTGGAAACCTAACTCGGACATGACTTGTAAATAAATATTATATATACGCTGACAAAATCTCTTTGATTTGTTTTGAAATGACTATGCTTTGTAATGGGGCAAAAGATATAGAATGAATGAAAATTGTAAATAAGGAAAGAATGAATTGTTTGATGTGATATAGAGAAAATGTACAGTAGATGTACAAAATGACAAACTTCTTTATAGAAGTAAAAATTTTATATTGGCTTAAATATTCGATACTATGTATAATTGGCACTATAATTTATAAGACGAATCCTACTTGGAAAAAGTGTATAATGCGCTGACAAAATCATTATGATTTGCTTATCGGGGCAATAAGAGATAGAATGAATGAACCTATATGGTAATAGTGAGAATGAATTGGATGAGAAGAATGAACATATTTTGTACTAGGGGCGTACAATGTTGGACAAACTTCACTTTTGAAGTTAAACCTTTACTAGTTATTTATCTTATCAATATTTTTATGTAGCATTTTACTGTATTTTATGTACTTGTATTTTATAGTATTTTTATATATGTACAAATTGTATCACAACATGTGATTTCACATGAGCAAATTGCTCATTACTAACTTTCCACTTTCAATTTTAGATTTTCACTACCAGAAGGAATCACCTTAAAGACTCCATCTCATGATAAAGGGGTAAAGGGCCGTTCCGGCCTCAGGTACCCCGGCCAACCAACAAGACAAGACAAGATTATTTTCTTTCTGTTGCACTGATGAAGGTTGCCCTTTGAGCATCCGAAACAGCTGTCTGCATTTTAATATTTTTTGTGTTCTTAAACGCTGTTTTACCTTACTTTGTTTTCATAATTGTTTATTTAAAATATTTATTATTCGTATATTGATTAGAAATTGACGTGATTATGTTAAATTAGTCTTTAGTAGTAGCAAATCTGTTAATTTGTTACATAATATGTGTATTATATTATTAAATATTAAACTTAAATTATTTCTGTCAAGAAAGGAAAGAAATATTTGTTGTGTGCATTGTACAGCATGACATTTTTAATTATGCAGTATCTCACTTGTGTTAATTCTTTATGCCCTTCCTGTTGAGACTCCAAAGCTACAAATTTGTAAATGTGTAGAATAATGTTGCAGTAAAAAGCTTATTTTTTTCGTATTTTTTTGAAACCATATGTTTTGAGATATTTCAGGTCAAATTAGGTCACTTTAAGAGTTTGATCTAGCCTGAGAAGGTCATATAAGATATCAAGTAAAAGCTCTATCTTTTAACTTTGCAATGGCTTTTGAAATTTCCTCCTGATATAATTAGAAAAAAAGTTACGGCTATTTATATGTATGCAAGTTTGTCGTTTTTTAAGAAAATTTTATTTTTTCAAATGCCCATATTTGGACAATTTTTAACTTAAAAATCTAAGAATTGGTGAAATTGTTTACTTTATAATGAGCATATATGGCAACGTTACTTTTAAAAAGTAACAATTAAAAGTACAAGTATTTTTAAAAAAAATAACTAGTACAAAGTTCTGATTTCAAAAAGTAACGAGTAAAAAGTACAAGTACTAAACAAAAAAAGGAACGATTTAAAAGTACATTTCTAAGAAATCGAAAACTCACAGTAACCTAAAATTTTATTGAATAATATTCTTATGTTCTTTAATGTTTTTTGCGAAATTGATGTTATTTATTTAATTATTTTTAATTTTGAAAGTTATGGACATTAATTTATTTTTAAATTCGGAAGAATATTATAATAAAACTTTATAATATAATCATATAATATAATTTTAAAATCAAATATAATTTTAATATCAAACTTTTTATGGATTTGCACGAAAAACAAATTTAATCTATTGATTTTAATTTCTATTTATTATTTCTATTTATTTAAATTACCATTGATTTAAAATTGTTTTACTCTATAGAAACACGTTTTAAAAGCACAAACATAAACCAAGCAAACACGGGGTTTCAGATAGCTTTGTCATCTTTGAGATAGTAAAAAATAATTGAATGTGCAGTATAAGTTGAAACAGAAAAGTCTGCAATTTTATTTGTAACAATGGCTAATGCTGAAGTCATGCGAGATAATCATTTTCCGAACATTTCTGCCTAACGGAATAATTCAAATTTGTAAACGAATTTTAGTATCAGTGGCTAAATTAGTACCTTCGAGTTTTCAAGAGTTAAAATAGTAATTATAATAGTTTTAAATAGCACAAATAGTTCTGAAGTTCTTAGAGATTTGACTGGGCGTTGTTTGACTAGGTCGGGCATAAACATAATTTTAGTAAAAATGTATTTAGTAAAAAATGTATTAAGACAAAAATGTATTATAAGTGATTTAAAAAAGAAAATTGAAAAACGTAATAACAATATCCAAAATTTTTTTATTTAAAATGTATTAAATAAATGCATGAAACTCGAAAATGAATGAAAATAACTTGCTAATTAAGTTCATTTTGAAAAATAATTGCATTTCGAAAGTGGTGTCACTGAGTTTGATGCGAGAATTTCTCAGAACGTGCTTAACCACGCTTATTAAGCACTCCACGGGAGCACTAGAAGGTACTGCAGTATTATATTTTACATATAATTTTTTTACGATTGGATATCGATTCAAAATTGATATGCTTTCCGTTTCGACATTTGAGCTCATGTATGACATAAATTCTTCTGTCTCTGGTGATTGGCATGATGTTTTCAGCTTTAGAAAATTTAAAATCCCTGATTTTTTCTGTTGCGTTATTAGTTATAGCAGGGTGTTTAGCTTGGACAATTCTTTCCAATTTTTTTGTAGCCTCCTCCCTAGCTTTTTCTTCCAACCAATTAAATTTGATGCAAGGTACCAGATCTGCAAAAAACAATAAATCGTCCTGCGATTTCACATCGCGAAATCTTTCGCGCACGCCATCTAAAAAAGCTTGTTTAAAGGTTTACAAAATTTTGTTTTAATATGTTACTATGAAGCTCTTCTTCTGAAGCCTGTAGTGTAGGTAAAAGATAGCCCAGGCATTTTTCTTTTTTCCTTGAAGCATATCCAAAGCGATAGAAATCGGTGTTGTTACCTAGAAAATAAATAACATTTATTTATAAAAAAAATATTTAAATGAAATTATATAATATGGAATTATGTAATATGAAATTAGTTTTTTAAATTATTTAAAAAGCATCCGATGCGCAAACATTGCGCAAACAAAATTTTTAATTAACATATTTAAATGAATGAAAAATGTTTCAAATAAATATAAAATGTTATTTTATAAATAGAAAATAATTGGATATTAAAAAATTACTTACTTTTTTCAAAAGAGATGAAGTCTTCTTAAAGCAAAGTTTCATAAGTAAGGAATCTCATTCTATGCACAATAGTCCAGGTCTCCGGGAATAAAAAGAGAAACAACGTTTTTTTTCTTTTCTTCTTTATGGTTACTTTTTGGAGGAGTAGCAAAAGCCAAAATAAATTAAAGTATCTTTGTGTCAATAAGACATCAGAGATACAGTTCATTTGTTATTTAAACAAAACTATTTTCTAAGAGGAGAAAAAGCATGCCCCCTTCAAAAAAAAGAAAATTTCCATCCCATGCAGTGATTACAGTATTCATATGGGCATTTGTTCATTCCAACCCCCCAAAACTTAATGGTACTATTGAAGATTATTTCTTAGAATTTCAAAATATATATATATATAAAAAGATGGGCAAAATTTTAGGAAGTGATAGTACACACCCAAGCAAACAATTTTTATCAAAGAATGCATGGTCGAAAATAAAACGCAAAACCGCTAGAGGGAGTCAAAGTTTATGCTCTTATATGATGCAAAAACACACAAAGAGCGATGAAGTTAAGTTATAAATGCAAATTTAATTGTATGAGATTACAATAAGTCTTCAAAACAGTGGCCGTCAGCGGCTATGCACGAATACCGCAGCGCAGTACCTCACAACAGGAATGGGGCTTTCACGTTTGCATCAAACAACTTTCCAAATGCGCCAGCACCTTTGCGTTTTGCTTTCGACCATGCATTCTTTGATAAAAATTGTTTGCTTGGGTGTGTACTATCACTTCCTAAAATTCAAAAAGAAGATAAAACAAAGGTAAATTACAGACATATGAAAAAAGGGAGAAAAATAATAATAATAAAAATAACAAACAATTGGAGGGGGGGAGAAATATATATAATATATATTATTTAAAAAATGCGGAAAAAGAAAAGGATGAAATTTTCTTTAAAAAATCCGGAAAATAAAGGATATAATCTTTTCATCAGCCCACACGATTATATCCGCAGAAAAAAGTGCTTTCTAATACTGTATCAATATAGCCAAAGCAAAACATGTCAATACAATAATGTAAGGAGCACTCCAAAAAGTTTTGCAAAAATTACAACAAATAAAATAAAACACAATAAGTAAAAATAACTCGTAGAAACAGAAAGTAAAAAGAAAGAACAGATTAGAACATAATCTACAATAAGATTGCCAGAGTGCACCTGGTTACGAAAGAACTCTTTTTTGCGGATATAATCGTGTGGGCTGATGAAAAGATTATATCTTTAATTTTCAGGATTTTTTAAAAAATTTTTCATCCTTTTGTTTCCGGATTATATATATGTATATATTTTCTTCCCCCAGTTGTTTTTTATTTTTATTATTATCATTTTCCCCCTCTTTTTTCATATGTCTGCAGTTTACCTTTGTTTTATCTTCATTCTGAACTTATCTCATGAGTTCTATTTACTTTATTATATATATATATATATATATATATATATATATATATATATATATATATATATATAAATATATATATATATATATATATATATATATATATATATATATATATATATATATATATATATATAAATATATATATATATATATATATATATATATATATATATATATATATATATATATATATATATATATATATATATATATATATATATATATATATATATATATATATATATATATATATATATATATATATATATATATATATATATATACATATATATATACATATATATATATATATATATATATATATATATATATATATATATATATATATATATATATATATATATATATATATATATATATATATATATATATATATATATATATATATATATATATACATAAATACATACATAAATATATATATATACATATATATATATATATATATATATATATATATATATATATATATATATATATATATACATAAATACATACATAAATATATATATATATATATAAGCAAAATATTGAGAAAATAGGGAAAATAATAAAAAATAATGACAAGAGAAGAAAATTACTAAAAATAATTTTACAAAAGTAATCGAAAAATATAATTTCTGATAACTTTAAAAAAAATAATTTAAATTCCGAAAAACAAAACAACGAAAATATATAATCTCTTCATCAGCCCACTCGATTATATTCGCAAAAAGGAGCGCTTTCTAATATTGCATTAATATAGCCAACGCAAAATATATCAATACAATAGTGTGAGGAGCACTCAAAAAAATTGAAAATACACACATTAAGTAAAAAATATATATGAAAAGACAGACAAATATATCAAGCAGAAAACAGAAAATAAAATGTAAAGAGATTGGAGAACAGTACACGAAAGGAAATCTACATAGTGAGGAGCGAATAAAATGAACTTATAAGATTGCCAGATTACAAAATATGAAAACAGAAGCATAAATAAAGTGATATCTTATGGCACGTTCTTACTGCAATATATATATATATATATATATATATATATATATATATAACAGTTGGGCTGAAAAGTTCGTAGGCTGACACATAGATGGGGCTACTATTATTAAAAACATATGATTTTTAGTTAATTCTAACCTACGAAAGACACGTGTATAAATTTGACAGCTGTCGGACTAACAGTTTGTGAGATATAGTATTTTTAGTGAAGCAACTTTTGTTAGTTTAAAAACAATGGATAAAAAGGAATTTCGCGTGTTTATAAAGCATTGCTTTCTAGTGAAAAAAAGGCTCTTGAAGCCAAGACTTGGCTTGAGAAACATTATTCAAACTCTGTACCAGGAAAATCAACCATTGAGAAGTGGTTTGCTAAGTTTAAACGAATCGAAATGAACACTAACGAAGATGCGCACCGTGGTCGCCCCAAAGAGGCTGTTAGCGACGAAAATATCAAAAAGTCCGCAAAATAATTTTAGATTACCGTAAAGTGAAGTTGATCAAAATATCTGAGACCCTAAAGATATCAAAGGAAAGTGTTAGACATATCGTGAATGAATATTTGGGTATGAGAAAGCTCTAAGCAAAGTGGGTGCCGCACGAGCTCACAATTGACCAAAAACAACAACGAATTGATGATTCTGAGCTGTGTTTGAAGCTGTTTAATCGTAATAAATCTGAATTTATGTGGCGATATATGACAATGGGTGAAACATGGCTCCATAATTTCACACCGGAGTCCAATCGACCGTCAGCGAGTGAACTGCACGAGATGAACCAACTCCAAAGCTTGGAAAGATGCAAAAGTCAGCAGACAAAGTTATAGCGTCAGTATTTTAGAATACTCATGGTTTAATATTCATTGACTATCTTGAAAAAGGAACAACCATCAACATCGACTATATAGCGTTATTGGAGCGTTTGAACTACGAAATCGCAGAAAAACGGGCCCATTTGAAGAAGAAGAGAGTGCTGTTTCATCAAGACAATGTACCATGTCACAAGTCAATGAAAACGATGGCAAAATTATATAAATTCGTATTCGAATTGCTTCCGCATCCGCGGTATTCTCCAGATCTGGTCCCCAGCGACTTTTTCCTGTCCTCAAACCTCAAGAGAATGCTCGCTGGAAAGAAATTTAGCGGCGATGAAGAAGTAGTCACCGAAATTAAGCCCTATTTTGAGGCTAAAGACAAATCGTAGTACAAAAATGGTATCGAAATATTATATGACCGCTATAATCGTTGTATTGCCCTTGAAGGAAACTATATTGAATAATAAAATGAAATTTTATCAAAAAAATTTTTTTTTCTATGTTAGCCTACGAACTTTTCAGCCCACCTGTATATATATATATATATATATATATATATATATATATATATATATATATATATATATATATCTATATATATATATATATATATATATATATATATATATATATATATATCTATATATATATATATATATATATAGATTACTCACTCTGGATACAAGTCACTTTTAATTATGGAATCAGAATAGTTAAATTTTAGATCATCCACATCTTCTTGATTCACATCCAAAGTATACTCTTCTTTTACCTTTATAAATACGATCATATAAATAAATATTAAAACAAAATGTCACATGTCCTTATTGTTTCATAAGTCCATTGAATATTACATGGGCCATGGAATGAAATTTACAGTTTTTTTCGTCTGTATCTTGTTATTTTTTAATCTTTTTAAAAAAAGAAAAAACATGAAATTTTTTTGAATTATGTTGAACTAAGTAAAAGTAATTTAACTTTTTTAAGCAAATTAAATTTATTAATATTTAAAAAAAATTGGTGCTTACCTTCAAAGTCCTTGCCGTGAAATGCATTTCAGGCAATAATATGCAATTTTCTTTTATCAGTATTGTGAGTTAATAACAAGTTGCTCAAAATTACTTTTTAAGTTTCGACTGTTAGTCAATGCCTGGCTCAATAACTAAAAATAATGGCGAAAAAAGAATAAACGAAGATAACCCAAAACATATGTAAATTAAAGGAATTTTTAATCTAATTAAAAGTTACTTTAGCACTGAATAATTTGAGGTTATAAAATTATGCTATAATATGGGATTATTCTTTTATTTTATTGATTTTGATATCGGCTAATAAAAAAAAAATTATATATAAACTAACTTTCACCGTTTTAGAGAAATTTAAAGCATTAGAAGAAGCCGGTTCCCAAAGACCGGGTCATGGAGAAGCTGGCTGAATGCCAGGGTGGCCACTCAAATCAGATTTCAAATTTCCCTGATTTTTCCAGGTTTTCCAGATAAAAATCTTAAAATTTTCTGGCTTTCGTTCCTTTTTTCTTATGAAACGTAGGATGTGTGTAAGAAAGTGTCTACATTATAAAATATTTTATTCAAAATGTTATTTTTTTAACATATCATCATGAAAAAAATAATTTATTTTGACAATTTGGCAAGATTTTTTAGTTATTTTTTAATGTTTTGGTACGCAATTTTGAATCAAAATCATATATTCACCAACAGAAGAGTAAAATTAAATATTAATATAAAGTTAATTCCTAAAAAAACCCTTTTTTAAAATGAAAATATGTAATAAAAGGTCAAAATGAAATAGAAAACATTAGCATTAATGTAACAATTGTAACAATTTGTCGACAAACATTGCTGTTAGCGATTGTGAAAAAAATTTGTGATTGGTTGATTTGCTGAGAAAAAATAATTCACAGATTTATTTCAATGGGAGTAGAAAAGCTTTTAGAAAAAGAGTGCAATGAAAAATCTATTATTATTAAATTATAACCAACTAATTTTTGGAGAATTTTATAAAGTTAAAAATACAAAAACATTTTGTCAGAAATTACCACCAAAGCATCGGAACAAACTTGAGCCATAAATGGATTCAGCCCAATGACAAAATTTAAAAACAGAAGCTAATGTCCTAATCCCTTCTTCCACCAACACCAAAAGCTAAGTATCGCTAAGTTGATGATATTTCAACTGCTTGGCGATGCATTTCCGTCTCCAAAAAGAAGGTATAATGGATGAAATAATTTAAATTAAGAAAATTAGTAAATAATTTAAATTAGTGAAATTAAAAAAAATTATCAAAGAAAAGATTTCCAGCTTTTGTTTAAAATTCTCTGATTTTTCCAGGTTTTTTTCCAAATTTCCCTGATTTTTCCAGGTTTTTTATAGTATAAAAAAATTCCCTGATTTTTCCTGGTTTTTATCCAAATTTCCCTCATTTTTCCAGGTTTTTTTCCAGTATAAAAAAAATTCCCTGATTTTTCCAGGTTTTCATCCAAATTTCCCTGATTTCCCCAGGTTTTTTCCAGTACAAAAAAAATTCCCCGATAATTCCAGGTTTTTAAGGCTTTCCAGGTGGGTGGCCACTTTGAATGCTATATGAATCAAACAGCAGCAGAGTTTATTTTTAAAAAAAAATAAATACCAGACAAATATTTTCTCTTCTATTAGGGCCATTAAAAAGAAATTATTCCGGAAACATCTCTTCTGGTTCTTGGTCTCCTGGTAAATTCGGATATTTTAACAGCAAAAATAGATAAATCGAAGTCTCTTCGTTTATGCTCATATCAGATGATTACAACACTCGTCTTATTGTATTTTGTTTCTACGTTGACTTTTAACGTTACAATCTAATTTTATATCAATAAGGATTTAACTCAAGCTGCAACAATTTGTATTCAAATTTGCACAAAAAATTAGATTTAAATTAATTTTATAATATATATATATATATATATATATATATATATATATATATATAAATGTATAAATTCTTACCCTCATGTCATTCTCTTCACAATATATTTTATGTTTTTTGCAAAATTCTTCATCTGTTGGTAAACATCTATCTTTGTATTTTTCGCAATATTTTTTTCTGCTCACTCTAAAATAAGGAAATCTTCAATTTGCATTAAATTTATAAGTACATATTACATTCTTCTAAAATTCAAAAGTGTTTAATATAGCCTTTTAAGACATTTGAGCTATAGAAAATAGAAGAAAACTTTTTATTAGTTTCTAATTACTCAAAAAAGAAATATTCCGAATCCTTGCATTTTTTAATGCAGGTTTTTTAATCTCATTATGTAATGTTGCTCAGATAACAATTCCTGTGGATGGTTGACTGAATGTCAACAATAACAAGCTTTCTAAAATCGGAAGAAATTTAGATGCGTGAACGTACTTAATATTCCTAGATATTTTAATATTGTGATTGTTTAAATGTACGCATAATTTTACTATTTATAAGAGTTTTCTGTAACTAATAAATTCTAACTAGTCTAGAGGCTAAAACAAAGTTAAGAAAAATTAATATCACGGCAAAAATGAAGTAAGATTAGCCATGTTTCGAGTGTTATACCTTATTTGGCTATATTTGTGTAAAATAGCACCGTTTGCTATTTTTCGAGTAGCACCATAGCAAACTTGCGGATTCTCCCGAATTCATTTGTTGTTTGTTTCTTTGAAAGTTAGATTGAAAGAACGCGCTTTATTAAAAATACTACAAGTATAATAATATTGGATAGTGTACTTTTCTAAGATTAAGCGTAAAAACTAGTCAGAAGTAGTAACCAGAAAGTCTGATGACGAAATTCAGTCCCTAGCACCTGCGCGTAGCTTTACCCGGTCAATCATCCATTGTTTTGAGAAAATTCCACACGTTAAAGATGCTTAGCAGTTGATTTCAATTGAAGACTGGAGTCCATATATATATATATATATATATATATATATATATATATATATATATATATATATACACACAAATTAACATGAAAAACATGAATAAAATAAAAACTAAATGGTAGAGAAACAAGAATGGTAAAAGCAAATAGTCGTTGTCAAGACACATCTATTGCTATAAATGCGATATTTCTGAATAAAGAATAATTATCCTAAGATAAAAATTATTCTTTATATGTGTCGATATCGCAAAAAACCTTATGTTGTAAAAAATCATGAAATAAAAGAAAAATTTAAAAGGAAATCAAGCTTACCGGCGTGAATTAAAACGCGGTTTAGGTTTAAAAGTACAATAATAAAACAGTTAACAAAAATCGCGAAGATGTAGAATATTGCTTATAGCTTGAATCGAATATAATAAAATTAAAAAAACATTTGATCGAAGAAGAAGAAAAAAAAATGTTTAGGTAAAATATTAGTGCTGCCATCTATGAGAAACAATTAGTAAAAAGGTAATAAAATTGAAATAATAATAAAAATGTTTAACGGATTGAATAAATTAGCAGTCTTAAAAAAAAATCATTTATAGGGAAATTAATTTAAAAGTCAGTCTGTCAGCATAGAAAGCCGTTTATAGACTTATCCTTCATTCATAAATTCTAACATAATTTTACAGAATACACATATCCATCTTTCATAGGGTGACTTATTTAAAAATTAGAGCCTGCATACAGGAATAGAAAACCGTTTATAGGTTTTATTCTTCATTCATACAACCTTACATAATTTTAAAGTATACACGTATCACCTGCATTCATTTGGGGTGGTTCTAGCCGTTTATAGACTTATTTGGGGTATATTTGGGGTGGGGTATATTGGGGTATATAACTTATTTGGGGTATATTTGGGGTTATTTGGGGTGGATTTATTTGGGGTGGTGAAAGCCGTTTATAGACTTATCCTTCATTCATAAATTCTAACATAATTTTACAGAATACACATATCCATCTTTCATAGGGTGACTTATTTAAAAATTAGAGCCTGCATACAGGAATAGAAAACCGTTTATAGGTTTTATTCTTCATTCATACAACCTTACATAATTTTAAAGTATACACGTATCACCTGCATTCATTTGGGGTGGTTCTTTACGAACCAGAGCCCATTCCACTTATACAAAAATAATAAATAATTAAATAAATAAGTAAATAAATAAACTGTTTATTATACTGGACAATTAAAATTAAATTAATTTTAAGAGGCTACAAATATTAAAAAGTAACTAAAAAATATTTAACTAATCCAGTATAAAAGGTCATACATCCAAACTATTCCGTTATATTAATATAGAATATTTATTATATCAGGTATTATATCAGTATATTATAATAATTAGACCAAATTATTAGACGCACTGTATTTTTTTAATAACGACATGTTTTGCACGAGTTTATATGCATTACTTTTATATTTAAAAATACATGTAATGGGTTTGTATTCAGGAGATTTTTATATACTTCCTATTTGCATTTATTTTTAACACATTGCATTACAATGTTAACCAACTGATATACGATCGTAAAGAACAATAGTAGTGCTAATGTAAAGGAACCATTGTAATAGCTTATCACCTGATAATTAACATTTTACATAGAATCTTATAGTGCGTCTAATAAATTAGCCTGGAAATGTATATGCAACTGGAAATGTTTTCATCTATAACAAATTGTATTTCTTACTTTATACTGCTACATATTGTATAGGTTGGTAATATGTACTCCCCTATTGTTTTTATATCCATGCTGACAACAGTCGGATATTCATCGACAATATCAAGGAATGTGTGGACTTGATAGATGAAACCACCCAAGAAAAATAGAAAAATTATTCCTTTGAATACTTTTCTTGGTTCCTTGAAATTTCTTAAAATATCAGAAATAGAACTTATTCGATGACAAGATGAACAACATTCTAAAGATTCCACTTCTTTCTTGGTATAGATTTCTGACGTCATGGCAACTGCAATGATTACAAAATACAGGCTTAAATTTTTATCTTCATAAATGTATAAAAAATAAGTTTTTTTTTACTGAAAATTTGTGCACGGTGAGCAAAAAAAAAAGAAAGATTTCTCAACGAATAACTTTTGATCTAAGAATCGGACTTTCCATTTACCAAGTGCTGACTTTAAAAATTCAAAAGATTGATTTAAAATATTTTAACTGTAATCAGCATTAACTATTATCAGAGAGCAAAGAAAAAAAACTTATGAATATCGTTCGTTTCAAATATTGTGTTTTCATGTACAATTCAACAAAAAAAAATTGACCATTTTGAATAACTTTTGATCTAATGATCGGATTTTAGTATTCTAGAACTCGAGAGGGGGAGTTTGAAAATGCTAAATAATTAGTGTAGACGGAATTTTGAGTTGCAAAATCAGACACAAAAACGTATTTTCTCTGAATAAACATGCATTTTTTTCGTCGGATTCGAATTTCCAACTCTCAAATCATAGGGGGTAGCCACAATTTAGGAAATATGGTCTCTATAGAGATTATTAGAGAGTATTAGAGATATTATCGATCCAAAGTTTGGACCCCTTTATGTTAATATTACTTTATGCGAATTTCACCATATCTTGAGATCGTTTAAAATTTTTTACACTGTTAAAAAATTCGTTTGTCCAAAGATAATTTCAGGTAAAATTAAATTTTAGTATATATTTATTATTTTATATTATTTTATTCAGTAAAAATCGAAAAAAATTGAAGCTTAGGGTATGCAATATTTGCGTTATTTTTAAGTATATTATTTTACACGGTATAATACAAAACTTCAGCGAAATCGGTCTAATAGTTCCTGAGATACCGAATTTTAAATATACGAAACTTTTTTTTATTCACCCTCGAACCATTAAGATTAAATCCTAGAACGTGCAGTTCTAACCATTAGATCAAAATTTATTCAGGATGGTCCGTTTTTTGACGCACTGCCTTAAGTGCTAACCTTACATGTTCACACGTTTGAACTCAAATGTTCTAATTATAATTAATGCAACTTATTAATTATGTTATGAAATAATAAAGTTACAGCTTAAAAATGTACTTGTTTTAAAAGTTTTATTTGGATCATTGACCAAAAGTATATTTGAAGTAGCTAGTTATTTGAAGAAGATGTTGTGCCTTTATCTCAATCTGGAGAGAGATCAGGAGTAATTTATAACCAGGAGAATTTTAACAATAACTACAAATTTTGCGCATTTAACCATATCTTAGAAGCTATTTAAGTGAACCAAAAACTATCTGCACACACTTGTTTATCGATGTAAAATTATTTTGCATTTACTATTTAAATTGTTGATAACGAATTTGAAAAGGTTTAAATAATGATAAAGTAAATAGTTTTTAATGACGAAATTTAATTCAAATCGGCTATTTTGCCTCCTAATTCTTAACTTTTTTGTATCTTGGAATTTCTATTTTTCAAAAACTGTTCAACCGATTTTATTCAAATTTTCTATTTTGTTATTTAAATCTGCTCATTTCAAAGTGATGAAAATTTTTATATCTTTCAATACATAACATTTTTGTCCCTTTTAAAATGAAGTAACAAAAAATAATAAATAATGTTGAATTTTTTTGAATGACAATGTCTTTAGATAACCATATTTTACAATTGTGAAAAAAAGCTTTTTTGATTTGTTTAAAAAATTTCCGATATATGTTGAAGTAAATAAATCGTAAAATTAACATGAAAGGGCTGAAACTTTCAAACAAAGATTAAGGAATCCTTTCTTCCAGATTGCGGCCATTCCTCATATTTGAATGTTTGAAAATCCAAGATTGTCGAAATTATCGGTTGCAGTTTTTATTTTGTTATTCAGTGAAAATAAATTTTCGTATCTGATTTCGGAATTTAAAAAAACCATTTTCACTTATTAAATATAAATCTATATAATTTAGTTTTCTGAACATAAAATTTGAACCCTAGTTCATGAAATACAATCATTAGAATTGTAATCATGGGGCGAACATATTTTTTTCCATCACTGTAAAATTACATATTACCAGATGTTTTTCAAATGACTTATATTTTAAAATACAAATTAATGAAACATTGCGGAAATATCTGGAAAGGTAACTTCTGCAGCCTATGACAAAAATTCACAGCCTAAAAAAATTGAAATATTTACAAAGTTAATCAACAGAAGACTTTGAAGGTAAAGAAATATGTTATAACATCACACGCTCTAAACTCATAATTAACAGAAGTTCATACAAATATTACAGTTGGGATGTTCCAACATTCTCAGGAAAACATTGTTTTGTAGTTTATCTCAGTCAGTCGAATGTAGAACATTCTAACTATTTATAAAACCCAGTGGGAACAAAAACTCTGATAAGCACATAAAACCATGCTATTTTTTTTTCATAATTCATTTTTTAATTGTCAGTCATTTTTGGACACCAGATGCAAGTAAAAATGTTGTGAGTCACAAACTGTTGCTGCACGATTACAAATATGGCTTTGTTTAATGCTTCTACCTCAGCTACCGCTCAGTTCAATAAAAAAGTTACAAAACTTGAAACCAGTCCATATATATATATATATATGAACTTGAAACCATATATATATATATATATATATATATATATATATATATATATATATATATATATATATATATATATATATATATATATATATATATATATATATATATATATATATATATATATATATATATATATATATATATATATATACAGTACACTCTCGATTATCCGTGCTCATTCCGGAGTCAACAAAAATTTTTAAGAGAAACATTTTCAAGATTAAAAAAAATTTGATTCATGAAGTTAAAACACTACCCAATTTTTGGAAACAATATTCGTTATTGGATTGCAGTATATGGAGTATCAGCAGCATGGTCAAAGGTAAAATCGTCTATGTTATCACGATCGTGGAGAAAGATGATACCTCTTGTTGAACAATCTTCTTCAGATATTCAAGAAGAATATGATAATAGTATTCTTGAACAAGCAAAAGAAATCGAAGGTTTCGAAATTCTTGCTGAAGAAAATTTACGAGATTGGTTTCAAAGTGATGCTTGTGAGCCTGGCATCCAGTATTTGACAGATGAAGACATCGTTATGTTGTTAAATCAAATAATCATGATAGTAACTAATGTAGAAGATGTAGTAAATGAGGGAAATACTATTTCCCATTCTGCTGCTCTGTGGAAACTTTATTAGTTTATATGGGAGTATTTGATTACGGTGACATTAATGCGGTTCGTAAAATATGCGACAATATATGGCGCATTACACATTTTTCTAAAAGGAAAATTCCTAGTTTGATGTTATAAAGCAAGCAAATGTCAGTAACTTTTATATTTTTTGTATTGATATTGATTTCTTCTTTAATAAAATGAGTTTTGGGATTATCCGTGTTTTTCGATTGTCCGTTCCGGTGATTAACCCGGATAATCGGGAGTGCACTGTATGTATATATATATATATATATATATATATATATATATATATATATATATATATACACTACCGGTCAAAAGTTTGCGAAAATTTTGAAATCTACGAAAAAATGGTCTAAATTCAAATGTTTATAGAACTGCGAAAAATCAGTCAAATTGCATGCAAATTTGATATGTTCTAAAGTGAATCCTCTACATTTAGTTACATATGATCAAATTGCAATACTTTATTTTTTGCGAACTGAATCCAGCTTTTCATCATGGGTTGTTTCTATGGTGAAAAAAATTGTTAAGTTTAAACACCTGCCAAACTTGCAAAAAAAATTTTTTGTACTTTCTGTTAATGGAAAATAGTTATTTGAACCGTTCTGTGTAAGCCCTCAAATTTTCAAATCGTTTCAATTTGTTTTGACGAAGTTATAGATTTTTGAAAAACATGTGTACTTTTCTCGATTTTTGAGCATTCCACATATGCAGTCTTTTGGTCTATACATCTTCTACCAAAGAACTTTTTAATTTTAATGTTTTCTATATTTTCAACTAATTAATATTGATTATAAAACAAATATTCTTATTCATTATTGCAATTACAAAGCATTTATTATGAATATAATTAAAACAATATCTCATAAATGTCACATTTCATTGAAAATTTGTTTGTTCTTGCAAACGATACTCTGATATTTCGAATCGAAATCAGTTATGGGACATTTTACAACAGGAATGGAACTCTATATCACTTGAAGTGATTAATGGTTTGTTCGATCGAATGCCACGCATATGTAAGGCTATAATAAAAGCAAAAGGTGGATGGTTCGAGGAATCTAAGATTTAAATGTTAATTTATTTAATTACAAAATACGAATAAGAATATGTTAAATATTTGACCTGTTGTAAATAAAATAGTTTAGTAAAAATGCAAATTTTTTATGCTATTGATATTATTTTTTTAGAATTACTTATGTAATTATTGTTATAACTTTTTATTTTAATTTAATGTAAAGTAAAAATATCACAACAAAACTAATACATATAAGCAATAAATATAAACAATAAATATAAACAATAATAGTTACAATAATGAATAAGAGTATTTGTTTTATAATCAATATTAATTACTTGAAAATATCGAAAACATTAAAATTAAAAAGCTCTTTGGTAGAAGAAGTATAGACTAAAAGACTGCATATGTGGGATGCTCAAAAATTGAGAAAAGTACACATGTTTTTCAAAATTCTATAACTTTGTCAAAACAAATCGAAACGATTTGAAATTTTGAGGGCTTACACAGAACGGTTCAAATAACTATTTTCCATTAACAGAAAGTACAAAAAAATTTTTTTGCATGTTTGGCAAGTGTTCAAACTTAGCAACTTTTTTCACCATAGAAACAACCCATGATGAAAAGCTGGATTCAGATCGCAAAAAATAAAGTATTGCAATTTGATCATATGTAATAGAATGTAGAGGATTCACTTTAGAACATATCAAATTTGCATGCAATTTGACTGATTTTTCGCAGTTCTATAAACATTTGAATTTAGACCATTTTTTCGTAGATTTCAAAATTTTCGCAAACTTTTGACCGGTAGTGTATATATATATATATATATATATTTATATATATATATATATATATATATATATATATATATATATATATATATATATATATATATATATATATATATATATATATATATATATATATATATATGAATATATATATATATGTATAAATACAAAAACGAAGAAAATTTCGAAAAACAATAAGTTTTATTTATTGCGCATAAGCTGCAAGTAAGTAGAACTCATGAAATAAGTTAGAAAGTAGAGATAACAGGGAAAAAATTGCAGAGTAATGAAAGTAAGGAAAAAGAACAATGATAATAATAAAAATACGGAAAAAATATCTGAAAAAAGGAAAAAAAGCTATAAAAATTTGGGGAAAATAAAAGATATAATCTTTTCATCAGCTTACACGATTATATCCGCAAAAAGGAGTGCTTTCTGATATTGTATCAATATAGTCAAAGCAAGATATATCAATACAATAGCGTTTTTCGAACACTCAAAGTTTAAACATCGCTTCCCCCTGTTATCTGCCAAAGACAGCGGATCATAACATAATAAACTATTCTTATTTGCCGTAGTGTATTTGCGAAGAAGAATGTCCCAGTATGGCATAGGTTTCGCGTTCAAAAGCTCTATATATGTAAACTATTATTTCACAACCTTATTCTCAATCCCAAAATCTAACAATTATTCAGAGCTTAAAGGTATTGAAAATAAACTTATTCAATCATTCTCAACGTTTTTGCACTTAATATTTTACACGAATTGTAAATTTTTTGAAATTACCTGGACGATATTCGTGGTTTTCCTCTCCATGTAACGTAAATACGGGTAAGTTCCATCAAAAAGTCCTCCACTAAATTAAATTTCTCCCAATACTTGATCTAGGAGTTCCCTTGTCTTCTGGATAGGATTCAAAATTGCGAGGCTAAGGAGTCGGACATTAGTAGTTTTAAACCCGAGAAATTGAGTCTGCTGTTTTACAACGGTTATAAAATAAAAATTTTATTGTAACTGCAATCGATAATTTGTCGACTAATAAACTCATTAAATAACAGTATTTGACTTGTTTGAAACTTAAATGGCCGGAGAAGAGAAAACTGGGGAATAAGTAAACTCTTAACTTTTATTGTTTTACCCAACTACTCTAAGTTTCACATAGAAATATCCTTCATTGTTCTAAACTTAAAAAAATATCGTTCAAATTTTATACAAAATTAATATTGGCTTTAGATTTAAGCAATTTACCACACTACTTTAGCTTGATTACACTTGAAAGAAAATATGGTACAACTTTACCCCATAATATAATTTTAACAAATTTGCATCTTAGTTTGCTCAATTACTACAAATTTTAAGAATTTAAGTTAAATCGTCTTATCTGAAAGTATCTTTACAAATAACAAAGTAAACATTTAAAAAAAAATACTTACCAGTGTAAAATTTTGATATTTCTAATCTAAATTTTAAGAATTGAAGGCAGAATTCTCTCAGCAATGTAATGATGTGATAGAATTCCTTTCTCAACAAATTCTAACTGATAAATTCTGCTCAAAAAGACGAAACGAGTTTTTTTTTTTTATAAAACAACTATGACTAATCCATTTGAAATAGCAAACATATACGGAATCTTCAGTTAGAATACAACAAAAGAGCTGCTTTTATTAATGAACAATTTATGTTCTATGTTTAACTTTAATAATAAATATGTTTGGTATGGAAACAGAGTAATTCGCAACATTAACCTTGGAACGACAAATTCTCACATTTAACTGAGTGATGAGCACACCCCCAAAACTCTGTAAACAGATGTCTGTTTAAATATTTAATTGAACATTAAATTCAGACAACATTTTCTCATTACATTTAGTCATTAAACGGGAATTAGCGAAAACTTCCTAAAACACATCAAAAAAATAAAAAAATTTGCTCTATTACGTTTTCTAATTAAATAACATTATCTAATTTGCAAAATAACTACTTAATACCTCCGAAAAAAATCCTAAATTTATGTTTAAAAATTAAAATTTGTCCTTAAATGACTGCAATTATTATGTATTTTAGACAACTTCTCATAAATAAAGTACATGTGTGATCATAAAAATCCAACAAAAACTAACGAACCACTATGGTCGGAAGCTGGAATGAAAATATAGATAACTTTAGGAAATTTCAAAATTATTCTTATAATATCGTTTTAACACATTTTTCGTTTTGGCTGGTATTCTAACAAGTTCGAATGTTTTCAGCTTTGTCTAAGTAGTTACACGTTTGACCTTTTTTTTTTTACTTGAACTGAATCTTAGTTAACTTTAATGTTCAAATACGTTTTACGTGATTTTGAGCAAAATGTTTAAAATTATATATTAAAAGCAGTCGTGATGATACGTATATTTGTCACTCATTTTATCAGAAGAAGAGAGTGATTGTTTATCTCCTTGCCCTGTGTCAGAATTTAATTTTATGTAAAAGGTTATGCTGATCAGATTGCTCTTTTTCAGATTTTATCTTAAAAAAGAAGAATCCATGCAAAAATAGTTCTCAACGATCTTAGCTTCAAAAAAGACTACATTGTAAAAACGAGCTTCTGAAAACTGAGCATAAATGTGTCAAAATAGCTTCAAGCCAATAATAGCCAAATATGGAGCCGTTCCGGCTCAGGGGATAGAGTGTTCACCTCCCAGTGAGCTGATCTGGATTCGAATCCCAGTGATGGCTTGCACCGACCGCAGTATTGACATAAAATATATTCAGTGGGAGATGCATCATGAGTTAGAGTCCTCTTGCCGCCAGGCTAACCGTGAGAGGTTGAACACTGATAGACGTAAACTCAAAATTGGGTCGGCGGTTCTACGACGGTTATAAAATAAAACAAAACAGACAGAGGCCAATAATAGCCAGAAATTAAAACCCCACGTATTCTAAATTGGAACAAAATATACTTTTTTATGGAGCAAAATGCATAGTCTAAATAATGATGAGGAGGGAGAAATGTGTGAGAAAACTGTTCTTTGGCTGTCGGTAGAATTCGATACAAGAACCTCCAGTATCGTAGCCGGATATACTAGAATCACTATAGTTGTACACCTGGACCAATGATACACCACAACATGCTAATTTCCAATATCAGTGGTACAAAGAGTTGTAATTTGAAAAGTATGGTCCCTATAGCTTAATCAGGAGATCGGTAATTTTATTTCCCTTTTTGATTGTTTCGCTCTATCTTAAACACTTTTACGTGAATGGAATATATGTCATGTTGTATCATTGCAGTGACCACTATATAAAGGTTTGTAACCCACTTTGGAGTTTGGTGAACAACTATGATGATTAGTGTATTTTACTACAATCAATGAGGTTGTTGGTTCGAATCCTGCTGACAGCCAATAAACATCTTTCTCACGCATTTCTCTCTGCCTATCATTTCTGAGGCTATACATTTTGATCAATAATGAGTATATGTTATTTCAATTTTGAATACATTAGGTTTTCCAATTCCACTATTATTTATTTCGGAGCAAATTGTGACGCATTTTCGAACAGTATTGAGAAATTCGCTTTTACAGTGAAAATTCAGCTTGTGCAGTGAAAATTCAGCTTGTGCAGTGGTGAGGAGGATATGTGATAACAAATACTGTCTGCTCTCTTATCAATATTGTAGCTATATAAAGTTCACATAATGCTATTATTGTCATCAGCATGATATCACTATGAATGAATGTCGGACAGCCATTAATAGCGCAATGATGCTTTAAGAATTATACTTATAGGGAATCTTTTAGTAATTTTGTAAATTTGTAATAAAAACCATTTCGAAAGTACTTCATTGTTAATAGTATCTCTCTCTATTGTATTAATTACTAATGAGCTTTTGCCGACCGGCCTGTGTAGGGGGCAGGGAACTATCCTTGCATCAGAAAGGTCCTAGGTTCGAATCCCGAACAAGGCATGGATGTTTCTTTCTCTCTGTGTGTTCTATCCTTTCTCCTTTGTGTATGTGAATGTGTGTGAATGTGACCCGCCCTATAAACGGGATTGTGATTGTGAGAATGGTGTGGCTGAAGTCGAGTTCTTGGCCATAGATGACGCCACTGAAAAACAAGAACAATCGCACCCCCTCTGCCTAAACAGGCATACGACAAAAAAAAACTAATGTGTTTAGTTATAGTTTGTTAAATAACAAATAAATTTTCCCTTTCGCTTTGAAAACTGAAACCAAGCAAGTGAGCAGTCATGAATTTAAACGCTTAAAATTTTCAATCTTTATTTCATGACCTATAGGTTTGGTGTTCTGGAGCTCTTGCCTTGTCATGTAAGTTATGATTTCATTAGCTCTATTGGTGCTTACTTTATTGCAAGTCTAATATTAATTCAGAGCACAACGGCGTGAAAATAAACTTATTCAATAATTCTTCTATACTTTGTACTCAATATTTAAGATTGGGACCATATTTTAGTTTAACCATGTGTATTCATGGTCAGAGTCCCCTTGCCTTGCTTGAGGTTTTCGTGGTTTTCCTCTCCATGCAACACGGATGAGTGTAAGTTCAATCAAAAAGTCCTCCAAAAAGGCAAATTTCCTCGCAATACCTTATCCAGAAGCTCCCTTGTCTTCTGGATTGGGTTCAAATTTACAAGGCTACGGAGTTGAACATCAGTAGCCATAAACCCAAAATTGGGTCGGCTGTTCAACAAGGGCTATAAAATAAAATAAAATGTTTTACACAAATTTTAAATTTCTTAAAATTCTTCAATATTTCTGAAACTGTACTCGATATTTTGTCTATCGCTAAGATCATTAAAAAACGTTATCAAAAACTTGAACAAAACTTAAGAAATGGCCTAAGAAATCTGGATCGAAATTGGATTCATTGAATTAATAAACTTTATTATTTTACCCAACTGTAATAAATATCTCTTAAAAATGTTATTCACTGTTCGAAGTTTTGAAAACGTAATTCAAATTTTGTACATAATGAATATTGGCGTCAACTTTAAACAGGCTATCGCATTTATTTAATTTGATTACACGGTACTTGAAAGGAAACATCTCTCATTTTTACCTCATAATAAGATTGTAAAAAATTTGCATCATATTTTGGTCCCTTCATATCAATATCAAAGTTTAAACTTAAACCGTCTTTTCGTATTCATATATACATGTTTCCATATATCAGAATGAAAATTCTTTTCTCACATGAGAAGAGAAAAATTTAAACAA
Source organism: Parasteatoda tepidariorum (assembly GCF_982258835.1). Taxonomy (NCBI): domain Eukaryota; kingdom Metazoa; phylum Arthropoda; class Arachnida; order Araneae; family Theridiidae; genus Parasteatoda; species Parasteatoda tepidariorum. Next base: position 11,493,356 of record NC_141756.1, on the reverse strand, counting down.
TCTAAGATACAGGTAAAGAAAAAACAATAGGAACACATGTGAAAGAATGGAGTCGTCCTTCGACCGTCCAATAGCCGGCGCGTGTCGCAAGAGTGTGACACCTAGTGGTGATGAAAGGAAAGGTATCAGTCTAGCATTTGGCAGTGTGAGAGTTGCATGAGAAAAATCTGTTCCTAGCAAAGCGAGATTATGTCCGACCTCTCTGACCTTATAAGAGGCATGATAATCGGAGCGCACCTCGCTGGAACGTCCAGAACAGCGAACCTTGTGGGTGTTTGAAGGACCACTGTATCAAGGACTATCGCTCGAAAACGCAAAACTACACTGTCGGTGATAACGTCCGAGATGAATACCCACCTTCAGAACTCCAATTAATAAAATCCAACTCCCATTAACTCCTTATTAATAAAATATTTTCATTTTTTCACAGGTGTTCTTATTATTTTGTCCTATACCTGTATATCTTAGGCAGAAATGAAAGACTAAACGCGAACCATTCATATCCTGTAATTTTCCTGATAATCTATATATATCTCGTATTTCTCTTACACGGCACCAAAAAAAAGCCTCATTACAACTCCCCGAATGGCAACGTTAGAAAATCGACCAATGATTGCTGCTAAAAATGTCACATGGCAAATGTCACATGAGGTGGCTCAACATATAGCGCTTTTAAAAACGGAAACAATAACCAGAGTGAGTATTATCAGGTTGTTCAATTCAGATTCATGCCCTAAAAACATGATAATATTTAATTTAAACTCAATTAGGAATTAATTAGGCTGGCCTTCTCTATGACTATAAATAAGTCACAAGGTCAGACTTTTGAGAAAATCAGTTTAGTATTGACTAAACAAGTTTTTAGTCATGGACAACTTTATGTTGGCCTGTCAAGAGTTAAGTCATTTGACAGCCTTTCACTAATTGCTCCAAGATACCAAATCTATAATTGTGTTTTCAAAGAAATTCTAAATGCTTAGTGTCAATTTCTTAGAGATTTGCAGGAAAAAAAATTTTTTGGAAAAAATTTAATTGAAACTTCTATTGGCAGTAGGCAAGGGGAACTGCCAAAATCAAAACTCCCCGATTAGAAATGCAGCATGGCGACCGCCACGTGGTATTTATCGGGTAATGCTAACAGCCATGCATTTTAATTTATTGTATGAAAAACATTCTTATTTTGTTCTAAAATGTTATTTACTTTATCACAAATGTTAATTAATATATAAATTGATTTCAATAATGCTGATCACCAAAAAATATTTCATTTGGCGATAAAAAAAAAATTGTGTTCTTGAAAATGAAAGACTTTTTGAGGGTTATTATCTCACAAGGAAAAGTTAGGGTTTAAAGTTTATATTTTTAAATAATAAAATTTTTTTCTAAAACTTTCAGAATTTCTAACGTTAATTAATTTATTATACACATTTAGTTGAATTTAGGTGAGTAACTGCAATATTTGATAATTTATTTTGCTAATATGTTTATCATTTAGCTAAGGTTTTGATTTTTTCACCATGTACAATCTAAATAGCTAATATACTTTTTTAGAAACCAATAAGAACATTGATAGAATTCTTCTACATAAGTACAATACTATGTCTTTGATGATAAAATACTATGTCTTTGATGATAATATACTATGTCCTTGTGCTAGAACATTGTGTTCATTGGCGAGCGAGCGCAACGAGCCATGGTTGACGGCGTTAACCACATAGGATTGAGTAGCAATTCTCGGGGTTTGACGAGCGTCAGCGAGCAGGGGGTGGAGCCTCCAAGTACTTATTAACTTGCGCAGCTTTAGTGAGAATTTAGGATTATATTTTAGTTATAATGCACCATAAATAACGCAATAAATATATATAAAACCCAAAAAAGAAATCTTAAGTATACTTTTCATTAAAGTCTTGTAACCGTTGTCTACGGTTTTTGTACATTTGACGAGTTTATGTAAAATGTAAGAAAGCCAAATAAATTACAATAAGGGACTTGGAACTCAGAACACTGAAACCAATTATTATGTTCATTACGAAATTACATGAATTATTTGCCTCAAATGCAATTTCCAATTAGCATTGAAAATAAATCGCAATGAATATAAATTGAATGAAAGGTTTATTAATCAGAGGTTTCGCAGGATGTATATATTGACTAATTTTAGGACTTTCATTTTTAAGAGAGTACCAGCAAGCATTTAAAGGTCAACTTGAATACATAAGTATATTACAAGCTGACTAAGCAAGTATTCCAATATTTTTTGGGAGGGAGGGGATGGACAGCATTGCGAGCAGGTTATAGGACTCTCAAGTATGATGTATGTATGTCTGTCAAGTATATAAGATCTAAGAATGAAAAACCATATTTGTTCTTTTTGTGTATGTGTGTTGTGTCATTATGTTTGAAATTACACGAAGAAAAAAAATTCTGGTAAAATTACCTTAGTGTCTTGGTAATGATACTTCTGGTATAACAAAACCATTATAATCCTTGTTAATTAAAGCAAAATATACAGTATTTAAATAGTTCATATGATTAATGTTCCGCTCATACGGTAATAGGGTATCGGAAATTGTAGTTTTCAAAATTATAGCTCTTATTATTATCTACACATTTCTAAAAAAATGCGAAACTGCAAAATAAATTGTATAGCAAATTTAAACGAATAACTGGTTCCTATGTCATAGTGTAAGGTATCATGATGAAATTACTATAATTTACATATTACCATATTCTATCACACATTATAAAACCATATTTTAATGTTAATTTTACAAAAATCATTAGTATAGCACTTTGGCAAGAAAAACTTTTTCGTGTTACCTTGGAGCCTGAAATGTAATAAATTTTACTATATTAATTGGTAGTTTTCAACATACTTTTTTTTTCAATTTACTCATTTGTGTTAAATAAAATAATGCATAGGTATGTGGATTGTTGTATAATCGATAAAACTTCATTTTCGTGTTGGCAACAAAGAACTAAAAACTCAAATAGGAAGTGAGTGTGTGGGGAAAAGATCATTCAACAATGCCAACCTTTCTCTTCCAAAAGGTACCTCAACATTGAATCAAGTTAGCATGTCTTATGTACTAGTGAATTGATGTTCAATTTCCTTAGTGGTAGTTACGCCACAATACTCCCCCACCGGAATTTTATCAGGGATAGAATTCGATGAACGGATACCACTAGTTGCAGTATTCGTGAATGACCGGGAGTGCTGGATTAAGATCACCGGGTTTTGAGCTTTATCCATGAGAGCTGTATTTAAGTTCATGGTTGTGTGCGTTGTCACTCCTGTGTTGCTATTAGAAGTCAAGTGTGTGCAGGATCCCGTTGTGTATAAATGGGACTGAGAAGCAATAGCGCGAGGACGACGATAACGCAGTCACAGATAGCAAGCCAGCTGTTCAATGTGGACCATCCATCGAAGTAGTCGTGATGATATCCCGTCCGCAGGTCACCAATGTGGGGAAGAGATAATCAGACAATGCCAACCGTTATCAATCAAAAGGTACCTTAATATTGAATCAAGTTAGCATGTCCTTATATACTAGTGAATTGGTGCTTAATTTTCGCAGTGGTAGTTGCGCCACAAGTGGGTAGTCATAAGCATAAGCGCTTAAACATATTTACAAATATCTGAATGCAAATATAAGGTTGTGAGTTGGGAAGGAATGAAGGATTGAAAGCAAATAGTTCATATAAATAAACAGATGGAGTAATATTTGCGTAAATTGAACAGGTTTAACAATAAATTCTAGGTTTTTGTAATGATGCTTCATGATAAAGGCAGGAGAAAAATGCAATTTATCAACAAAGATCTGCCAGATTTTTTAAACTTTTTTTTTATTTTAATGCATTTTAAGAGTTTATGCTAAAATGAAGGACTTAAATTGTTGTATCTAAACTCTAAAATTTAAATTGTCCATAGAGGAAATTCAATTAATTAATATTTGTTTCAAATATAATTTCCAATTCAATATATATAAAATGAATAGATACTATTTGATTTCCATGGCGACCGCTATTAAAACGACTCCAAGAATAACGCCAAGCTAGAATTATTCGCATTTAGCTTGTTGCTTCCATATCTCCGCGATTTCTTTCAATATTAAATCAAAAGGCTTGTCTTTCCCATAGGATTTTTACCACACAAATTCCGTAAGATAAGTGGCTCCCAACCTTTTGTGGACCATCGCCCCCCTCTTGGGGTTGGCTGACACATATCGCCCCTTTCTCTTTTTGCTCAAAAAACCATTCATTGTTGCTTGTGAGCAACCTAACACTGAAAATATATTATGTTATTTGATTTTAATTCAAATTGTAACGCAAATAAGGAGGTACATTCATCCTGTCATTTTTATTAATTAAAAAAAATTGTGCATCTTTTTTTTTTCAAAACGAAATTATATTTAAAACGGAATAATCAAAACTAAAGTATATTTTTTTAGATTCATATTTTAATGTAATCAAGAAAAAAATTAAAACGTTAACAACTAAAATTTGAGAAAAAAAATGAAGAGGAAGAAAGTACATTTTTACCACTTCAATGACTGCCCTGTGCTTGGTGTATTTCAAGTTAAAGCTTGAATGTCAGGTTTTATGCTCGTCAGATTTAAACGCGGATCTCCTTTGAAGCAAATGTCCAACCTTTCTCTTTGCATTGTGAGCAGCTGGAAGACAGAAATAAATCCTCTCTCCAATAAATATGTTGACGGGAACGAGATGAGAAGCGGCTCAGTTTGTTTCCACAATTGTGGATAAGTGTCCATGAGCTTTACCCAAGCTAACTCGTAACCGTATTTTTTAAAGACGACTTTAGCCTCACAGTGATACTTCAAATCTAAAAACTCAGTCTACGAAGAGGAAGTGAGCTTATCCACAGCTTCAAAAGAGAAAGGATCGAAAATCCAATCCGAATTTCTAATTTCAACAAATCTTTAAATCTTGATTCCATAACTGATCAAGGTGATCAGTAAAAATTAAGATTTTATTTTCGAGAATCTCGATATCTGCCATTGAACACTTTTTAAGAGTTGGAAATTGCATTAGCTCTTTACGACCAATGTTTGACTTGTAGATATCAAAGTTGGCGATGAATGAAGATATGATTCCCTTAGCCTTGATAACGTTCATTTTATTTCCTTGAAGTTTTACGTTGATTTCCTTCATTTTTTCAAAACTATGAGTGAGGTACGCAGTTTCCAACTTGCGTTGCTTCAAACTCTCACTTAAAACTGGATCAGTGGTGTCGAGAAACTCAGTAACCGAATCCAGCAATTCGAAGAAACAGCTCAGTTTCCTTTTGAAAGTCATCTCACAGCTGTATGTAGAAGCAGGAATTCAAAATCTTCATAATTTTCATGGCAAAGTTCTCGGAACAAACGGTTATTAGGAGAATTAGCTTTTATTTTATTGATGCCAGAAATAACCAATTTTTCGCAACCAAAAGTTGACGATGAATGACACAATGAATGGTGAGATAACTTCCGGTACTTCTTTTTTAAGGTGACCCTGAAACCCAGTATGACAACCAGACATGGTTGGAGTACCATCTGTTGCACAAGCACTTACATTTGTGAGGGGAATTTCTTTTACCTCAAAATAATCTTTGACAAATTTAAAAATCGACGATCCTTTTGTATCAGTGTTAAAAGTTCTTGTAAACAACATTTCCTCGTTAATTTCCTTACTCTCATTTATGAATCTCACGTAAGCTAAAGCAGCTTTGTTATCTATCACAGTTGATTCATCAATCTGCAACGCAAATTTACCTTCTTTCAGAAATTTGATGAGTTTTGATTCAACGTCGGCGGCCATCTCATCAATACGCCTGGAAACAGTATTATTGCTCAGAGGTGACTTATCAGATTTCCGACTGCGATACCAAATAGTATGACCGAAACGATCCAGCACTTGAATTTTTTTTAATTTTTAACTATAGTAATTCTTTGTCGACCCCAGAACCATAGGTTTCATATATATTTTCAATTTCAATCTCAAATAGCTTTTATTATTAATATTATTAGCATTTTTTATCTTTTGAGTACTCGTCGCCCCCTGATCGCCCCCCTAAGGATTATCGCCCCCTTGAGAAGCTCTATCGCCCCCTTTGGGGCGATCGCCCCTAGGTTGGGAACCACTGCTCTAGAAGATGACATGCCGTGCCTCTTTGCCTTTTGTTCGCAACATAAAAAGAAGCTCTTTTCTTTTGTTGACAACTTTTTACATTGTACCTTCACAAATCTTCCTTTTCATAGAATTTCACTTCGGATCCATTTGTTCAAATTACCTTCCAAATTTTGATAAATTATTTCAAATAATCAGTCTAGATACAATTACTAATAATTTACTGTATAAGTAAGAAACTAATTCTATATCAAAACTATATAATCTAAAGTGTGCGATATGTACTGTGCACGAAATTAAAAAAATTTTTTAACACTCTTAACTTTTGATCTAATGATCGGATTTTCACGTACTAAGACTTAATGTTAATGGTTTGATGGCTTAACCTTAAATATGCTAATTAATAAGTGCAGGCGACATTTTAAGATTGGAAATCAGATACTTAAAAATCATTTTTTTTTTCAGTAAACATGCTCTTTTTTCGACGGACTTAGAGTGTCCAACCTCTAAATATGGGGAGTTACCGTAGTCTGAGAAATATAGTTTGGATAGGAGAATGATTGAAAGTTTGTAACACTTAATGTTACTTTTTTTTTCATATTTCGCTATGTCTTGAAATCTTTTTGAAACGAATCGAAAAACTTTTTATGCTTAATTTTAAAAAAACGTTTGTCTGTAGATAAGTCTATCCAAAATATAATTGTTTTAATATTTATTTATTACTTTTTATTATTTTATTTTGTAATAGTCGAAGGAATTTTGAATTCTAAGTAATGTAAATATTTAAGTCATTTTTAAGAACGCAAATTTAAGCAGTAAAATATAAAATTTTCTTCGCAATCGGCCGCATAGTTACTGAGTTCTCAAATTTCAAGAAAGTTGTTTATTAAAAATTTGATGTCTTAAGATTACATATGCTATTCATACAAAAGTTTGGCCTATTGGTTTTTTACAGTACTGTTAAAATTGCAAACTAGTATAAGATTTTACTTAATTTTTTTATTATTACCTATGCATAATTTAAAATAAAATGTGTTCAAATAAATTAAAAAAATACAGGTTAAAACAAGTTTGTCTAAAAGCAATAATTTAATTAAAATGTAGTTACTGATATTAGAAAAGTAGAAGCAGCTTAAACGTTTTTTTCCTCTTTTCTAGAGTGAAAAAAATTATCCCTATGGTAATTTCACTTCTTTAAGTAAACATGTAATTAAAGAAAGTGGTCACGTATTTAATCTACTTACACGTTTAAATTTTTTTTTCATCTCTATGTTATTTTCTTACATTAATATTTAAATTCTAGACTTTTACAGTTTCGTTTTAAACAGATATTATCATTTTGTCATACTTTTTAAATTAGAATGCACGGTTAACACTTGGCAGCAGTTGTTTGAATGAAAAATACAGGATTTTATACAAAAAATTGTAAACAGTTTATATAATATATTTTTAAATCATATGCTTTTTTATTATGTATAATATGATTTTTTTCTAAATATAAATGTTAACTTTTTCGTTCATCAATATGACAAAAATTATTTTTGTTTGAAAAACTAGGAAAATATTGCTTGCTTTTTGATTTCTTTTGATTTCATTTAACGATTATTTTTTCTTATCTCTGCATAACATTTCAGAAATTTTACCTGTTTTCATCCCTAAGTGTAAGTTCAATGCAGAGTTTAGTACCCTAAAGTCAGAATCAGCTAAAATACAGCAAAATCAAATGTCATCAATTAATCTAGGTTGAATTAAACAGTGATATAAACTAAGTCTGGCTTGAATATTTAAAATATTACTTGAATAACTCTTGGTCATATGATCTTTGTCTACCCTAAGAAACACGTATCCCCAGTGTAGAATAGAGTTTTCTGATATTTGTTAACTGCCGACCGGTCTGTGTAGGGAGTCACTACTGAGGAAAGCGATACCAAAAACACAAAAGCAAATTAGAGTAACCAGTGGAATTTTAAAGTCCTTCTAATGATCACCTTTCAATTATTTTATGTTTTTTACTGGAAGTCAAACTGATTTTGATGTTTTCCATCCCATCTTCCTCAATAGTAATTCATTAAAGTTTGACAGCTTTTTTTGTATTTTACCGTTTAAAATATTAGTTATGACGCCTTATATGCATTTAATAACAACTCTATTGTACAAGAATTTTCAAAGCACACATCGAAAGTGGTCATAATAAGTAAACGTTTCAGAATGACGTTTTTATATTTAAAAAAAAAAAACTCATATTATGCAAAAGCGCACGATCAATTTACTAATTGTTGAAAAATATACTCATTCATTTTCCGTTCATTTATTCAAAAATTCTTTTCAAGGCTGGATGAAAAATGTTCCATTCAAGTAAAGTAATTTAATTTAAAAGTTTTCTGATGTGAAGCTGAAGAATTCGGTGAGAAAACTGCTACTCGATCACCGATGCTGCACCTACACCTGCTGTCAAGCAGTTTCCGTCTTTATAAAGCGTCAATTTAAATATATGGGCTGTGTCAAAAGTATTCTCGACTTAAGGAAACTCGTTGATGGATCGGAGGCAGGAAGAAAGTTTCTCTCCAACTCAACTTCGAATATCATATTAATGAAGAAAGAAATTTTCTTTTTTACATACTTTTTTACCTTGCGCATAAGCTAAACAGTATTTCATGGACTAGTTTAAACATTAAGGAAAATATTCATTTATTACACATATATTCTAGTAAAAGATTGTTTTTACGAATAAAAACCAAATTTTATATTTAAGTCTTAGTGATGTAACGAAATTCTAAAATCTAAGTTTATTTTTATTGATAAATTGTTTGTAACAATCAGTGGTATAGCGATAATTCTCATACAATTAAATTTGATTTTTTTTAGAAAAATAAGAATAATAATACTAGATTGTAAATGCATGCTTACCTAATTTTAACAGTTAATGAAACATAGACAACACTTTTATGTAAGAAGAGAAAGAAAAGTACATGATGTTTTTTGACACGTAAAACTAATTAAAAATTATATAAAAAGGTTGTAGAATAAAGCAAAGTTAACGAATAAAGTGCCATGAGTAACTTTTTCACTGCTTGGAAAAGAGATAATAAAATAATTAAAAAATTAGCACGATTAGTATGATTAGTATTCATTAGTACGATTTGAAGTACATGTCTTTATTCATACTAAAATTAATGAAATGAATGTGAATGAAACTATTTATGATAAACAAAGTAAAAGTGATAAAATGAATAAATAAACACATAAAATTAAATTATTATTATGAAGCTAAATGCATGAGTGCCTTCATAATGTAGTTACGGAATCTTGCTCATTGGTTTAATTATGATTTATTAATGATGATTGATTGATTGATAATTGAATTATTATGATTTAGGCGAAAAAAAGAAACACTCATAAAATTTAATGAGAGACTTTGAACGCATAATTTATGACCGCTTAATTTATATTGGGTTTAAAATGTATACTCATCTGGACAGTAAAATTAATGAAACATCTTTAACCATATTTATCTAAATTGATGAGCATATGATTTTTAATAAGAAAAATATAACTATAAGATTACATAAATATAACTATAACTATTATCATAAATATCTCGAAAAAAATCCATCTGTTCATGAACGATATGATAACTAAAGCGCTGGGCACATAATGAGTGCGTTTTCTTTCTTGGTCAAACATCCGCATATTAAAATAATTTTTAAAAGCAATTGTATACATATAAAATAAACTATTTAAGTAAAGATTCAAAACATATGGTTTCAGATGGAAAATTAATGAAGCATATTTAAGAGCAGAACGTATAAAATACTTGATAAGTTAATTAATAAGCACATAAAATTAATATTATGCTAAATTTTTAATAATAAAAATTCTAAATAATATAATAAATTTATAATAATATAATAAAATTTTAAATCGTATAATAAATTTTTAATGGTATACTTAATGTATACGAGTACTTATAGTAAAGTTATTGAAGCATGCCTAAAATCTTTAAGCTAATCAACAAAATCAAAATAAATAATACTAAGCACGTAAATGAATACTAAATTTCAAATAATAAAAATTTTAAATAGCATAATAAAATTTTAATAATATAATAAGTGTTTAATCGTGAAATATTTTGTTAATGGTATACTAAATGTATACGCGTACTCATAGTAAAATTATTGAAGCGCGTACTCATAGTGAATTATTAATATCTTTCATCTAATAAGCAAAATAATTTCTAAACATGTAAATAAATCCAGGTAGTAGAGAAAATGAAATAAAGTAGAGAAAATGATGAATCATAGATACGAATATCTATAAAAAGAGAAAATATGTAAACATAAATTAAGAAAAATTTGCCAATGTATTAAAATAACTAAGAAATACCATAAAAAGACGTAAGTAGTCCAGGAAAAATGAAAGTTTAGATCTTCGTTTGGTTAAAGAAGAATGCAAATTTTTTTAAAAAAGAGCCATGAACTAATCAAATCAATTAAATTGAGAATTATATTAATGTGCGCCCAGACTCCCAGATCCCCAGATTTAAACCTATATAGCAGGGATGGCGAAGCAATGGCACCCGTGCCATTTATGGCACGCGACACAATATTTTGGGCACGCTACCGATCACGAAGTTCCGATATGAAGCATAATAACAATTAAATTAAAATTCACAAAAGACTGAACAATTAAAGCCAAAAAAGCAATTAATAACCATAAAAAAACAAGCTAACAATAAATAACTAGCAAACTAATTAACAGTTCTGCTTAAACTAACATTTTATAAGTTATTTGTCATCTAATCTGCAACAACAGAAGTCACACTGATGTTTTTTTAAGTTGAATTACGCGTATAACTGAGACATTGCAAAATGTATTTTATTTTGTAATAAATAGTTTTGAGTTGATAGTATTTAGTATTATTACTTACGCTATAATCACGAAGTCAAAACTATTTGTCGGCACATCTATGACAACATTAAAATTTTTTTTAGAAAAAATGGCACTTTGGTGCATAAAGGTTCGCCACCCCTGCTATATAGTAACGTTTTAAATAAGAGCAGGACACATAAAATTAATTAATAAATATTTTTTTTAACATATCAGATTAGTTTTAAAATGGTAATGAAAGGAGTATACGCTCATGCGTACAGAAAATATTATTTTGTGCAGAAAAAATTATGTCAAATATGAAGAAAAAAAAATTAAAAATCTATACGCCAACACTTTTGATGAGGAGATGACAACGGGAATATGTGGCCAGATGGTTTACTTTACGGAGCAGAGATCCTAAAATCTGCTGAGTGGAGAAAAATGCAAAAAATTTATTAGTATTTATAAATACGTTTTGTATTTAAAAAACTAAGGGCATTTGTACCCATGTATTTAAAATAAATAGAGCATAAACAGCATGTAAAGTTACGTGTGCTCTACATAATTTGTACGTATAAAATATATTTGTTACAGATAACATGTATAGAGAGATAATTTATAAATGCTTAAAACGAAGGAAATAAGTAGTTATATACACGTGAGTTGATAAAAAAGAGCCGATTCCGTGTTAAAAGTTGGAGCAGGTGCCACCGGCGTAGCTCGAGTTCCAAGTTGCTGATTTCCAAGTAGTTGTTGAGTTGAAATGAGCAAATTGCAACTTGTTTAATTTTGGTTTCGGTTTTCAAAATCACAGTTGAGTCAGTTTTAGTTTTCCAAAATTTTTAGCTTTCGGGAGGAACACTTAAATTAGTTTAAATTTCCACTTTGTTTTCAAACAATTTCCAACTTTAAATGGCCATACCTCTAAGTTTCAGTTTCCAAGATAGGGGAAACGTTATTATTAAGTTGTTAGACACTTGAGTTTCAAAATTTTAAAAACTCTGGTGGTAATACACCTCTTTTTGGTTTTCAAAAACAAAATTCATACTTTTAGAGATGATTCACAGTTTTTAATGGAAGGATGACAAAATTATAATTCCTTTTTACTGACAAGAGAAACTAGGGAAGTGTGACTCGCCAATTTTGAAATAAACTAGCGGGATGTATGCCTTATGAGGAATAATTTTAGGGGGCAACATTCGTTTCGGCCCATAGAAGGTTCTGTGAGAGATAAAAAATAATTAAATGTATAGAAAAATCGGTATTTTATTACTTCAATGCAGACTTATTGTAATTGTCTCATACTTCAATTAATTTGTAATTAACTGGTTAATTAATTAATTTGCAAAGTAATAAATTAATTAACAAATAAATTAATTATTCTTTAATTATGAATTAATTACTTACTTAATTAATTATTAATTCATAAATTGGTTTGCAATTACATACACCAATTAATTTGGAAAATTTTTTGAAAAAAGAAATTTAAAAAATTTAATGTCAATTTTTTTTTTAAAATTAACCTAACAGATTTTTCTGAAAAACTGCAGATATATAAAATTTCCGAAATCAATTTTGGCAATAAATATGCATTATATAGTGCGTGAAGTACCACAAAATTAATTGGAGTATGAGATAATTACAATAACTAATAGTCTGCATTGGAGTGATAAAATACCGATTTTTCTATATATTGAATTATTTTTTATCTCTCACAGAACCTTCTATGGGCCGGAACGAATGTTGCCCCCTAAAATTATTCCTCATAAGGCATACATCCCATTAGTTTATTTCAAAATTGGCTAGTCACACTTCCCTAGTTTCCCTTGTGAGTGACAACCTGTAACAACTGACTTTGTGACGTATACTGCAATTGATCTCATGCAGGTCCAGGTTTATCTTGTTTTTGCAAGAAGGTGAAATAATTCTACGTCATAAAATATTTACTACGTAGAGCGAATGATTACATAGTTTTCAACCACGCTGATTTATCTATATTCAAACGTAATTCGGTTTGTACGCTCTTAAACTCTCCACATATCGCAGTTCAGAACTCATTTCCTCTGAAGCTGAGTTGTTTGCCACCTGAAGTTCAAGATCTTGAAAACCAAAATGAGCTCAACTGTTTCCACAGGAAGCTAGAAATTTTAAAAACCTTAACCAAAACTAAAACAAGAGACAAACCTCTGAACTCAGGAAGAAAACAACTTTTGATGCCACAATAGGCATTACATATTTCCCAGCTTTTAAAATTTCTTTAATTTCTTAAACTTATTTTTTTTAATCGTTCTTAACCAAATTCTAATTAAATTATACAAATTCCAACTATAACCACACCTAATTCCGTCATCATACAACTCTACTCAAATACTTATACCGCTTTGTATCCTTGAATTGGTGCTTTTTCGTGCCTCTAGGTTGTCAGATTAGCAAAATAACAATAATACTCTTCAATAGAGATTGTTGCATACAACCAGTTCTTTAAATAATTCATTATCCTATATAGTTTAAGTCAATATCGTCTCAGATATTATATTTTATTATGCAAATACGTGGGATGAAACACTGCTGCTAATTTAGACCCGAATCTTTTGAAACGGCTTCAGACTGCAAACTGGGAAAATCGGGATAAACCGTGATTAACTCAAGCATTTATTGTTGAAACAGACAGAAACTGCATCGGTATTGTTTCCGTTAAACTGAATCCAAACGATAGTCAACTTCATACAAGTTAGTAATAATCTCACGACTCAATGCTTTTGACATATACACAAATTTAACTAACTCCGAATTCACTTCTATACATTCCTGAATACTCCCAATTGAAACAAGATCTACAATGCGAATCTATTTGTTTATAATTGCTTTGACTTAATGTAAACATATTAATATTACTTTCCGAAAACAGCTTTAAAGTATCTTATAAAGTGAACAATTTATGCTGAAAATTTGCTGTTAGGCGTTGTGGTATATGCATTTATCATTATTTAATAAAAAAATTAGTTATATTAGAATCACAAATATATTTGCCAACATGAGAATATTTTTCTTTACTTCCAAAATCGTCCTCAATGCAATCAAATGTCCCGTTTAATTTGTTGCAATTGCTGTCGCTGATGTTTTAATTTATTCCTTCTGATTTATAATGTTTTTAAATTTGAAAAAGTATAAATTTTTGTTTGAAAAAAACTCTCTTTTTCTCCGAAATAAATTTTTTTGTAAGAAGTTTTAAGTAGGTAATTGGTTGAGTACAAGCAGTTCACTAAATAAACTTATCCTATATAGCTTATTCCACTTCTCTATAGTTTATTCTACTTATAGTAATAATAGTAATATTTAGTATAGTAATAATTTTATATCCTAATTATTTTACGCAGGGGAAAAGAACAAAATAAAGTGTCATATTAAGGTTACAATTCAATAATTCACCAAATGGAAGTGAATTAAAAGCATTGCAGTTTTCTTTCCTCTTTTTATGTATTAAAACGAATCTCTAATTTTTGTGCTTTGTGCTCCTTAAGTATTGATTTTTATTGCTCCATCTAAGATAAAATGCTTTCTATCTGGAATTTTAGATCACCTACGGCACCAATACAACACATGTTTTTTCCTATTTATTATTTTTGAAATTTTTTTACAAGATTTTTCGACAGAGTATACTTAAACTTTTCTAAACAAATTTTTATCGAACATCAATCTGTTCAAATGTTATAAAGCACCGTAGGCATAAGTTATATTTATTTAATAAGGAATAGAAATCGCATTCTCAATATAGTATTGTACTGTTGTATTATTTTCTGGGGAAAGAAAAATGCCTCGCACAAAATTTAAAATCTTCCCAGAGTAGCTCGAGGGACAGCCATATTCCAAAAGTCTCTTGAGTTATCTTGAAAATCTGAATTCCGAAGAGAACTTCCTATAAAGTGTTACTGTCGTTGGATTTCCTTCTTCTTTTTTCGCATTGCACGTAATAAGAATAAATAAATAAATGTCCAGTGAATACAATAAAAAGTGGGATTAGGACACTATTAGAATTTTCATTCAAAAAATATGATAAAATAACCTGCAGCAATCTGCCTATCCAATTGACCATAAGGCTTACGGTAAAGAACGTTTTTCTTTTATCTTTACCGTTTTGAAACTATTTACAACTAGTTTAGTTAAAAAAAAACATTACTAGAAATTTTTACGTTTTTTTAACCATTTACAACTAGTATGGTTGACAAAAAAATTGACATTGGAGATAGTTTAGTAACTTTGTGGTGCTGCCATCTATGCATGAATGAGTCTATCGTATTCTAATAGCTCAGGGTCAAAAATTGGGGACTGCAGAACACTGAAACTTTTCATGTGTTGAAAGGAATGCAGAAAATATTGAGTTTTCAATATTGTCGTGTCAATATTGTTTAATTGAATTATATTTATTGTAAAAATATATAAATATTCTTTAACTCCTCTTACAATGTTAACACCTTTTTTATTTTTAAACCATGTATTAACCAAATCACCGTCCACCTTTTAATCGCATGGAAGTACTTTGATTTCAATTTTAACTATTTCCAATTGATTTTCGAACTTACTGTCAAAATTCTTTATGCATTGAAATTAAGTAACAATTTAAAATCTGTCCAGAAGACAAGGAATCACACAAATCACCGTAAATATGGGTTCGGGTCATTTCAGCATAGTTAGCAGCAGAAGTGTTAAAATTATCTCCATCCTTGTAGTGAAATAAGAGAGAAAACTCAGTTCCATTATATGTAGCATGAACTACTTCCTCACGGACCTCTAGAGTCATAACTTGAGGTCATAGCTTATCGTATATATATATATATATATATATATATATATATATATATATATATATATATATATATATATATATATATATTACGGAAGACTTATGTAATTAATGGTTTAAATACCATACGTCTTAGTTTTTAAGTTTTCGATAAAAGTTTAACCTTTTTTAACAAGAAATATCCTTATCATACAATCCTGTAGTTTTATCATCAGTTTTTTCTGCGTTCAGAAAACATATGCATTCAATTAAGATTGAATTAGAGACGAGATTTTTCTTTAAAGCAAACAGTACTGTCTCTGTTTTGACCCTATGTTCTATTTGGCTTATTGAAAGTATGTTATAGTGCTTTCCTTATATCATAAGAATACTTCCATTATCAAATACAAGTAGGAGTATGAAACCAATGCTTGTATCAGTAAAAATGCTTACTCAAAAATAAATAAGTGTAAAATATATCTGGCACACTTCCCGCGAGTATTGAAAAATTGTTTCTATACGCAGGATTACTATTAAATAATCTGAATAGCTCTCAATTTCCTTTTTAATAAAGAATGAAAACTTGAAACAAGAGGCCAACAAGCTCTTCTAGAAACAGTGTCAAGCACATGCTGACATTCTCTTAAGAGAACAATTTCTCAATCGAGGGAACCTTTGGCTCTTAGCCAATAGGAAGCTAACTAATTTAATCTCTTCACTTGCCTTTTGCATATTCATCAAAAGAATGTTTTTTCTTCTTTAAAATTTGCTATATATATATTTTTAAATTTATTTCTAGGCTTAGGACTTGAAAAACTGATTATAACTGCTTTTAGATAGTCAAGAAAAAAAAATAATTTATGATATTTAGTTTATTTTTTGTCAGGCATTATCCTCTGTTATATCTCTGTTAATTGAGGGTGTTTATTTTATTATTTTTACGGTGTTTGGGCGATACGAATTCTGCTCCAGGCTCCCATCGACCACAGTGCTGACGTAAAACATCTTCAGTGGTAGATTAGAATTGCCTTGCCGTCGTACTAACCATGGGAGATTTTCGTGATTTGCCTCTCTATGTAACGCAAATGCGGGTTAGTTTGTTTTTTCAAACCCAAACGCTGTTGACCGATAACGAATCAGCACACCACAGCACTTGAGTAATCAATTTCAATTCATGAAATCCAGAGCTATACAGTCTACTGCAAAAGTTTTGAGCAACGTTAATTACTTTACTTTTTTCTTTACTTCATATGTTTTACTTTTTTCTTCATATGTTTTACTTTACTTTCAAATTCCTTTTCAAAATAGAATCCACTTTTATTACACAGTTTCAGTGTAAAATTGTTGGTCAACAAAGTGTTAAGTAAGATATGGCCAGATAAATTATAACATATTACACTATTAGGAATTACTCGGGAAGAATGATTCAACAACGATTTATTTAAATGTTATTTTGCCATATTCAAACAAAAAAGTCAAATAAACATAAATAAGATGGTATTTAAATTGTAAACTATGAGAAAACCGTTTATTAACTGCTTTCACCCAAAACGATTAAGTAACCAGAATTTTATCACAGCAACTAGGTTCATCTGATGAAGCCCCTTAGATCCTTGCAACTGGGTACATGTTATAGCCGAGAGGGCTAATTTGTCAATCTCATGAAAGACAGGTACGAGCCCCAGCGTTGACACTACAATATTTCCTCCTCTACTTAAGAAGATTTTCCAGCGTCCTGCACTTCCCCATTTGTGATTCTGGTCTATTAGAATACGATAACTTCACTGACGCATAGATGGAAGCGTCATAAGGCTGCTTAACACAAAAAAGATAAATTACTTTTCCTGCTTTTGAAACCATGTTAGTTGCAAATGGTAAAAAAATGTTTTTTTTACCGTAAACTTAACTGTTAATTGGATGAACAGACTGCTGTCGGTATTTTAAAGTAATTTTAAAAGGAAAACTCTAACAGTGTAAGAGAGTAACAGATTTAAATAAAAGTTATTAGATTTATTTTCTCGTAATTGAGGCAATTATTAGCAGAAAATATTATTATGAATCAATTTGTATGGAAAATCATTGCATGAAAAGCTCTGAATCAAATAAGCTGAAAATTCGTTGAATATTTATTTCGAAAATTTTAATATTTAGATTTAATCAAAAGAAATTTATTTTTTGTATACATCAACATATGAAACATAAAATTTTCCTTAATAGTAAAGTGCAGTATCGGACTCTCCCGATAATGTTCTAGCCATATTATCTTCTAAAAAAATGAACAAATGTGATAGAAAATTTGTCTCTAAGACAGTTTAGATCCTTTAGAAGAAATAACGAACGTTTTATTTTATTCGAAGCTTTTAGTGCTGTCTAGAACAAACTTCACATCTAGTTATTTCGCTCGAGCAGCACTTAAAGCACTAAAAAAAGTGTCCACTTCAATACCCTGTGGGGCCATTTGGATCTCTACAAAAAAAAAGGCTTAAATGATCTGAAGTGAGGAAATGTCAATCTAAATTGATTTATTGTACGGTCTGATTGAATTTATACATTATCAGGAGAACAGATTCGCAATCGCATTTTCCGCTACACGAAACTTAAAATGCTTCAAGAAGTTTAAATTCATTGTTTCAAAAAATTTTCATTAAAATACTTTGAAAGCAGTAATAGAAAAAATAATGATTATTTCTTTAAGTTTTAATTGACCACCTCTAACTTCTACCTGAATTGCTTAAATGAACAAAACCCGTAAAAAAAGCTAAGGTTATACTTTTAAACATAATAAAATTTAAAACATGGTAAATGTCATGCGATTTGAAGATAATAATTGTTTTAGGTTTTCAGATACACGTTTTTCAATAATATACCGATAATTAACCGTATATACTGATACGTAGCATGATTTTCCGATTTTTAACGGTTATACCTTGTTGCTATATAAGATTTTTTGATGTCAGCCGCTTACATGTATATATATATGTACTTATTTTACAAATTATTAAAATTTTTATTAAAATGTGTTACTTACTGTTTCTGGAAGTGACTGAGGCTTCTATTTCACACAACAAATGGCTGGGTAGGGCATAAGGGTTAGTGTAAGCTTGTAGTCATTGTCATGCCAAGGACTAGTTACAAATTTCGCCAATGAGGGGAATCGCAACTTGGCAACAAATAACGTAAAAATGTACCTTTTTCCTCCTAAAAGAGTTGACTGCGCGTGCTCGAGATATCGAAACTGCGAAATAATGGGAAATCGCACTCCCAGCTAGTAATATCGATATCATAAGTAGAAATCGATGTTTATAAATACTCATTCCACAAACGTACGAATTCTCAGCAGATTATTTTGCAAAAATATTAATTTAAAAAAAAGGTGTAGTTCCCTTTCTTTCTCACATAATCGCAAAACTTGTCCTCTATAGCCGTTTATTTTTCTTGGCTAAATACATTATGACGTTATATTTCTTGCCAACATCAAGCGGGGGTAAAAACCTCATATTAGATTGTGAAATCTGTTATCTAAAAAATGGAAAAGACCAATTAAGCTACTGGAGATGCCGGAGACTCCAGCCCGGCGAGTGTAACGTTAGAAAATGATGTTTTAAAAACATCACATCGAGCAACTCAATCATGAGTCCGCTGAGGGGCTTTAAATTGCCTTCAAATTGCCGAGAAGGCATTTGAAGAAAACTTAAAATAGAGAGTAGTGGAAGAAGGGACAACGCCTATCCCAAATATTTACAAGTGAGCATCAATTTTATTTGTACATATAAATTAATATGAAATTTTTTAACACTGGCTCGAATTAAAAATAATAATAGGCCACCTAAGATATAATACGCGATCATTTATCTTAACTAATTAAACCATAAGGCGTCAAAACTCCCGCTGTGGGAACCAATTTTTTTTTTCCCCGTGTCCCTTTCACAGATTTATTTAATTTCTGGAATTGTAATGCTAAATATAAACAAGAATGACTTCAAATAAATTTTTATGAAATTGAACCCCAGAAATTCAATTATTTGTATTCGATTTTTATAATAAAAATAGGTAAAATATGAAAGTAGTATTTTTTTCCATCGCTTCTTTTTAAAACACAATGCTTAAAAACATTAATTGCAGAAAATGCTTAGTAGTAAGTTTTTTTGAATTAGCTGGTATTAATACCAGCTTTTCTGCTTTACATGTTCATTATTAAATGCAATAATTCGAAGAAATTGAGAAGGAAGAGAAATATTCTCGCTCGACATAGCAGCAGCCAATGGGCTTAGTCTCAAAAGTATATTATATCATACTTTTTCATGAATGGCTTAGTACTTATTGCAATAAATGTAGTATATGTTTGAGCAACTCGATATTAATAATTTGGAAAAGTAATTCTCTTTTAATAGCTTTTAAGAGGAACATCGTTCTTAAAAAATTCTAAAACTAAAGAACCTTATTTTTAAAAAAAATTTTCAGAAATCATAGGAAAACTTCATTTTCGAAAAAAATTACGGCACAATATTTTTTAGGACATCAAAACTTGGTCATCAGTTTCTCCCAAAAAATGTTATTTTCTGTAACTAAAATATAGCATAAAAACTTTTTTTTAATGAAGGTTTGGATTAATATTCATTTTAAAGTTGGAGAAATGTATTTAATTCCTTTTTTTTATTTAATTGTCATTGATTGAAATCATTTGAAGCATTCAGTAAATTAAAATTATTTTGACATCAATTATTTAATAGATAGTTAATTTCGCTTTTCTGATATATTTTATGGAGATAAAGGAATTATTTTAAATATTTAAGCAAATATTAAAACTATTTAAAAGAATTTAAATAGTTATTAAATTTTTTTTTGAATAGTTAAGATCTCTTTAATATTGTAACTTTTAACAAGGGGTTCAGTGGTATATTGATTGAATTCTATATATTAGCAATCAACCTTGCATTACAGACTAAGTTCTTCCTTCTTTACAGTCATATGGGAATTATTTTAAATATTTAAGCAAGTATTAAAACAATTTAAAACAAATTTTAGCAGTTATTAAATTATTATTATTATTATTTTCTTTCTTTTTTTGAATGATTAAGATTTCTACACTATTATAATTTTTAACAAGGGTTTCTGTGGTAAAATTTTTAAATTATTTTATTAGAAAATCTGAACTTAAAAAATGAAATATAATTGCTTGATTTAAATCAAATTGATTGTATTCTATATAAATATTAACAATCAGGCTTGTATTACAGACTAGGACTAAAACATATGAAATTATTATTTTTTTTTTTAAAAGAGGCCTGTCTAATATGGCTTTTTCTAAGCTAATTCTTACTCATACCTTAATCTTAACTTCATTTTTATTAGCTCTAACTAATTATTCAAATACTTATTATACATCCTTATTTATACTGTATATTAATATTACATATTAATAAAGGCTTGCCTGCTCGTCATGATTTTTTGATCTTAGAATATTTTATTTCGAATTTGAATTGGGAATAAATGTTTTGAGTTGGAATTTTTAAAATTTCAAAATTTTACCAAAACACTTGCATATTTAAAGGTGCATGATAAAAGAGCATGATGTGCATGGGTCAAATATTAATTTTACTTTATGCTGCATTATTTTATATTAATTCTTATTCACTGACTTATACTTTGATTGTGAGAATCAAGATGTGTCGTAATATGTTAATAAATTCTTAATAAAAATAGTAGGTGAAACTTTCTTAATTTCACTTCATGAGTAGTACAATTTTCTTAGTTAGAAGGAAGATTGGCGAAATAAATATGTAAATAGATTTTTATTTTTTTGAACAGTTTTTTAAATAGTTTTTTTAGTGTATATTAATAAATAGTATTTTCTAGATGTCAAAATTGACTAATTAGGGGATTAATTATAAAAACAATTTGTCAAAATGAAGAAATAATATTTATTTTTATTTATTTCTAAAAATCCATTCGTTTATCTTACTATATATAAAATTCTAATAGTTAAGAAAAAAGGATTAAGTGATTATGAAGTAAGATTAAAAATTTAGAATGTGATATAAAATTGTTCGATATTGTTTTTTAAAGTTATATTTATTTTAACCGAATTTGAATTTTAACCGAAATAACTGCAATATTTTCATACTTCAAAGTATCTGTAAAATACACTTTACAAAAATTTAAAAAAAGTATTATTACTTAATTGAGATTTCAGCGTTTTAATTTTTTCTTATTTTCCTTTTCTATGAGATCTCAACGTATTTAACTTATAACGTAAATTTTATTTTTAGTAGAGAAATTTTCATAATAATGCTTCACATTATTAAGTGAAAGTTTTATTTAAATATTTCAACGAAAAATAAAGTAAATTGCTAACGAAAATTGCTTACGAAAAATTGCTAACTGTCAACCATCAACTTCGAGATAAACTTTGTAAAAATAATAAATATTAATTTTAACTATTTTATTTCTATGAATGCATTTCACCGATACATTTTTTAATGCAAATAACCTTAGATAATTTCACTCCCACTTTAACTCCGTATCCTTGTTATTTTGAGCCCAATCCAGAAGACAAAGGAACTCCTGAATCAAGTGTTGGGAGAAATGTGTCTTCGTCGAGGACTTTTTGATGGAATTAACCCATATTTGTGTTACATAGAGAGGAAAACCACGAAAACATATCATGGTTAGCTTGACGGCAAGGGGAGACTAACCCTTGATCCGTCTACCGCTTATTTATTCCGGATATCGCACAGTGGTTGATGCAAACCGGATGCGGAATCCGTTTCAACCAGCCATCCCTGGAATTTGAAACCTATTCATCTAATTTGAAGGTGGACGCTCTTTACCCGAGCCATAATGGCTCTTATAAGATTGGAATATTCAGTTCAGTTAAGTTCAATTTAGTTTTCATTAGTTTGCAGTTCAGTTAAGTTTGCAACCACCGTCATAGAAAACCGCCAAGAAAATTTTTATTGCGGCTTCTAAGATGTTATGCGGACGACTTCTTTCTCCTATTTCTTTGGGAGAAAGTAGTAAAAGATTTTTTAATTCTTTTTTGGGATAAATTTTACTAGTTTTTTTTTTTAATTTTTTTTTTTTTTTTTTTTTTTTGTAAGAACTTTTTTTACAGACTATTGTATAAAAGTACTTAAAGAGCATTTTTCTAATTTTAGGTTTAAGCATTAAAACAAGATTTAAAAAGTTTACTTTTCTAAAAACTTACTAAAACAAGTCACGCAATCAAAATTATTATACGATAAGAAATATTTTCAATTTTAACCGTGTTTCTAAAACCTTTAGATCAAGAGGTATTCACTGCAAAGTTTTTGACATCCCATGTATAGAAAACTTAAAGTCTAATTTGATTAAAAGTTTAAATATTTAACCACAATTTTTTTAAAATTTATTAACTTAATTTAGCTATGCTTCGATATAAATAAAGCTAATAGTTTTTAAAAATATTAAGATATATATATATATTAAGATATATATATTAATATTTTAAAAATATTAACATAAAATATTAATTGATATTAGAAGAGGTAATCATCTATAATAAATGCTTGAATGAAATTTACTAGAAAAATCGCTAACAGGAAGAGTAAAATAAGATTTAAAAATAAAAATTTTTACTTATAAATGTACCACGTAATTAAAATCTCCAAACAAGTAATAGTTTTAAGAAATAAATTATATTTTAAAATAAAGAATTCCTTTTAAGAAAAATTTAAATATAGAAAATAATGTTTTTAAATAGAAATGACGTTTTTAAAAAACAATCAAATATTTTTAAATCAAAGAATGTTTTTTGAAAATAAATAATATTCAATAAAATAAGAATTTTTTTATAAATAGTAATAAAAATCTTCTTTAACTAAAAAAGCAATATTTAAAAAAAATAATAATTATAATTACCTTCAACCAATAATGAAAATAAATAATGGTTTTAAAAAATCAATTTAGATTTTTGAAAATAAGAATTTCCATAAACTTATAAATGATGTTGCAAAAATAAAAATTCCTTCAATAAGAATACTTATGTTTTTAAAAACAAGAAATTCCTATTAAATTTCTTTTAAAAAACGAATTTTTATTTTTTTAAAAATATTATTTTTAAAGATAAAATTTAAGGAAGCATGTCTCTAACTTCTTGATTGTTGAAAGCATAGTACTGTTAGCTCCCCTTTCAGTTTCAAGCAAAGTAAGTACATGATCTTGTAATCTTTTTTCCCCAAGAAATTGCTGAAAAGGTTACAAGCGCACCTCCCAAATATGAGGAAGAGCGTCATGCTCTTCCTCGCTATATATTTTACTCTATAAGTTTCATCTGCAATAAACATTTGGTGTAAAAGTGGCGATTATCGCGCCAAGCTAGTTTACGGGCTAAGCAGTAGAATCATATGAGGAGGGAAGGAAAATAAGAACATTGTCGCAAGGATGAATCAACTAAGCATTTTATTTTAATCAAATCTCGCTCAGACAAATCAGGGCTAAAGAGAATACAAGGGCTAGTTCACTCCGCTCTTAGAGCTGAAGCTACGATTTCCCTCCTCATGACGTCACTCTGTCCACAGATCTCGGAGATCGCAAGCAAAGATATGATAACTTTGCATCTTTCTCTTGTAAAAATAAGTTAGACTTTTTCTGGTTATTAGCCTTCAAACTTTACGTAATTAACACATTATTTCCGTTCATAAACATAGTTAAAAAAAACTTTCTTGGTTATTATATTAAAAAAATACCATTTTAAACTTATAAAAATGTTTTGCTAGTTGGTGAAAATGACACGATAAATACTTTATTTTAAAAAGTTCAGTTTAAACTTTAACTATTAAGAAAAATGAAGGCATATATCGACACTTTTTTTATCTACATATTCTTTTATAAAGATAAGTTAAGTTAAATTTAGAATCCCTGATTTTAAAATATGTCGTTAATAGCAATTTGTTCATACTTAATCATTAGGAAACATCAACCTTAAACGCTAATTACTGAAACAAAATAATAATTTAGGTTCATAATGACATCAGAAATTTTACAATTGTTTATAGACATTTAAATTTACGATGATATAATATATAGATATTTAAATTGAAGAGAATATAATTTTTAAAAAAAATCATAAATATTTAGAATAACTACATTAAAAAATATGTTATGAAATTAGGAGAATTTCAACTATATACTATATATTTTATTTAAACTTTTTACTTACATTTTAATTTTCTTTGACTTTATCTATTCTTTAATTCTTTTCACCTGCCTTTCTTTATGAAGTAGCGAGGCGGTTTCTATTTAGATGATGAATTTTTATAAAAGTTCTTTACGGCAGAATAAACGTATTGCGGTTTTATATTAACTGTGTCATTTCGGAATCCATTCTTTACATAGTTGTTCATTTACTTTAGGGAACACGCGAAAAATTATACTTTTTCCTTTTGTTTTTATATCAGAATTTTTGCAAGTTGCAATCGCGCAAACTGGCATTTCGATAATAGTTTTAAATTCGTGTAAATTCACTGCAAAAACTGAGGAAAGTCATTATAGAAAATAACAAATGTCTTAGAATATCTCGCAAAAAGAAATGATCCAATATTAGTTAGAGCTAGTAAGGCCAAACGCTCCGTTCTTGAAGTAAAAGTGCGAGCTTTGCGCCAAAGTGACGTCACTAGAGTGACGTCGGAGGATCGGCGCGGCAAGAGATACTTCAAAGGAGTGAACCAGCCCTTCTATTCTCTTTAGCCCTGCAGACAAATGGCATTTGTGAGTCTTGGTTCCACGGGCATTAAATGTGCAGATTAACGAAATAGAATAATGATTGATAGTTTAAAGTTTATTGGCATGAAATCAAGAGATGGTTATATTGCGCCAGCTACTAGGTCAAAAATATTTTTTTAAAGTAGCGGATACAGGCTCATTATTTTAATAAATATCATAAGCTTGTGATGTATTGTTTCACCGAGAAAGGATTTAAGATCAGGATAGAAGTTTCCAGTGAGTGACAGGTAAATGAGATGTGTATAAAGATTTTCTTGATGACATTGCGCAGCTCGTTCTTGTTCACGATCCCCAAAACAAATGCAATTTATATTTACTTTAATATTATTATTTTGGCATCACTGGATTCACGATTTAAAAATATTTTATTCAATTCGAATTTAAAACGACGCAATCTATTCGCATCTCACTTATAAATGAGAGATTTCAGCGCTGCAGCTTCCGCTGGGTAACAAGGCCTGAACTCTTCCACGATGTAAACTATTAAAAAAAAACATCATTTATTCGAATCTCGCTAAGAAAAGGGCTATTTTAGAACCCCTGCTCTTTTGAGATCACGATTTGAAAATCATATATATGATTTAAATTTAAAGCAACATTAGTTATCAATTCTCATTTATACAAGAGCCATGTTTGAGCTCCAGCTCCACTGGGTACGAGATTCTTTAAAGATTTAAATTTAAAGTAAAATTAGGATCTTATTTAACACGGGAGAACGCGTGGGGGGGGGGTCATATACATTCCATAAGTTTTGATTCTTAAGAAACTAGACACCAGTTCATCTCTTTTTTAATTAGTAACTAAGCATTCAATCCTTATCTGCTTTTGCTGAGTAATTAAAAGGAATTTCCAGCATTTTACCTCTCCTAATATGATTTTTATCAGTTACTCAGGTTATGGTTTTTCAATTTATTCTGCAAATCACTTTTTTCTCGTGACTGCGGAGTTCCGTGCATTATTTGTCATTCTCATTTAAAGTAATTTTTATCTGAAAGTCTTGGCTGCACTAAGTACAAGTATCGCTAACAAAAGTTCACTAGTTATGTTTAAAAAATGACGACGTTGCCTAATTATGTTAGAAAATTAAAAACTTTGCTATGTCATTATATTCGTCATACCTAGAAAACGCGTGGTTAATCCGCGTTTGATTTATGAACTACGAGTTAAAAAAAAAATTAAGCTGGTTCTTAATGGAATCTCCCAAAAAGATGTTAAAAACTTCCTCAAAAGGAAGTTTTTCTCATAAAATCGAGAATTACTGGAACTGACTATTTGTGCCCATTTTTTTTTCAAGGAGCATATAACTTCTGTGTGTGACTTTTGCTCTCGCTAAAACAAAATATAAATAAATACTAATACAGTGAAACCTGCCAAGTTGACCACCCTTGTAAGTTGGGCACCTGCATAAGTTCACCTCAATTATCAAGAACGGAATTTTCCCTATATATTATAAAGAAGCAAAACCTTTGTAGCTTGACCACCTGTCTATCTTGTATGTTGACCACTGAAATAAGTCAATTTTGTCTAGGAGTATTATGAAATTCTATTCTAAAACTCTCATAAGTTGACCAGAAGAAAAAAATTCAGAAAATTTTCTGTCATTTTTGCAATGTATGTTAAAATTTCACTTGTTTGGTGAAATAGTGTAAAAAGCTAATCTAAATCCCTTTGTGAGTTGACCATCAGGGGAAACTGTAAGGGGTCAGCTTTTGACCATTTCCTTCATCCGTTCATTGAAAACAGGTGTGTTAGTTGAAAAGTTGCTCTTCCAGTTGCAATAGTGAGCATTTGAATAAATGAATGCTCTGAAATATGCTTTGATCCTTTATTTATGGTGTTTGATCTTTAAGTGTAGTAAGTAAATTTTAAAGTGTTCAAATAATTTCATTTCGTTAAAGTTTTCAAATTACATGTTTTCGTGTTCTGATGTTTTAAGAAATTATATTTATTAAACACTTCACATGCATAACTATCGAAATAATTTTTTTAAAAAAAATTAGCTAAATATTAGAATTATATGTTTCAAATTGAAGTTCATTCAGGTTTAAACACATTTCTTAAGATATTCATTTGCATATTTTCTGAATAAATTTTTTAAGTCAAGTAAAAAAAAAAAAAAAAAAAAAAAAAAAAAAAAAAATATATATATATATATATATATATATATATATATATATATATATATATATATATATATATATATATATATATATATATATATATATATATAGCAACATGATATAGGAAACAAAAAAGTAAACAATGACCCACCCCCTCCATAAGTCGACCACTTGTCTAAGTTGACCACTAAAACAATGCACCACAAGTGGTCAACTTACACAAGTTTTACTGTACATACATTTTTGACAGCATTAATGCAATCACATCGAGTATAATATAATTATATATATACTAATTATCAGAAAATAAAATCGTATCATGTTTTTATAAATTTCCTTTCATAAGGAATGGTAAAGATTAATAGTGACTGACCTACACCCGGAGGAGTTTTCAGATAAGGGTTTGATCCGTTGCCACGTGAGTATTAAACATTACAAAAATACAGTAAAGTAAAATCAAAACCAATAAAGATTGATACACATCAGGAAATATCACAATATCAAAAAGATCAAGGAGATAAAATTGAACCAGAATTCTTAAAAACAAGTCAAAAGCATTTAAAACATCTAAAAGAGTAAAATTGACCAAAAATAATAGTGTCAAAAATACAGTTAAAAAACGTATAAAGAGTAAGGTCAGGTAAAATATCAAATGTTAAAAATAAGAAAAATCACATTAAAAACAAATAAGATTTAAATAAGATTAATAAAATAATTAAAATTGTCGACTAAAAGTTAAGAAGTTCAAGTGTCCTCTTTTCAAGGCAAAATACTTCTAGGATAAAAAATGTTCTAAGATATACCAAACTTTTTCTTAAAAAGATAAAATTTCAAAAATGACACCAGGTAAGACTGAGGGTGCAGAAGGTCACTAAGATCTAAAAATTCAGTTTGAATGTCCAATGTATGAAGAGGATTTTAGTCCAAGAAGAGGACAAAGTCCGCAGAGGACGGTAAGGACCATGGTAAAATACTAAAAGACAAATATTAAAACTGGGAAATCTAGAAAACAAAAGTTTAAAACCAGATAAAATTAGTCAGGGGGCGAGAAGATCTTCTAGGGTGTATTTAAGAATTTCAATGATATTTCTCCTACAGTCAATATCGTCATAAAATTGATGTTGAGTATATTGCTCCTATTTTCTGCCATGGAGAGTTCGGAATTTGGGACAAAATTTAATAAGATGCTCAATGTCTTGAACTTCCCAAAAAATTTACAAGTTGCTTGTTTATTGAAGAATTTCTGTTGAAAAGAATGGTAAAAAGCTTCAAATAGTTACGCGATAGATGTTAGATAGACAATGTGACTTATAAGTGTTAGATTTCCGATAAAAGTTGTAACGTTTTTTAGTAGCGTATTAATGAATTTCATTTGGGGTCATTCTGTGGCCTTCGCACGTCCTCCAGGTTTAAATAAATCTTACTTATAGACAAGTGCCAAGATTTTTCCCTGGGAATAATATTTAAGCAATTTAAATTAAAAGTAACAATACTTAATAAATCACGCATGCATATGAGAACTTTAACAGCTCCATACAACGTGAGCTTACCGTATCAGAAGAATTATTGGATTTAAATTTAAATCAGAATTAATTAAATCTCGCGTGCACAAACGTGATCTTGATACCGAAAATTCTTCAATATAAATTAAAAGTACCATTAGCAACACTATTTAATCCACGCTAGCTAAGACAAGGGCTATTTGACAGCCCCGGATAAATTGGGTTTATCGTATCAGAAAAAAAGTTTTAAGATTTAAATATAAATCAACTTTATTCAGATAAATCCAGCATGCACAACACGATACCCTCAATACCCAAAATGATACGATATAAATTTAAAGTACCATTAGTAATACTATTTAATCAAACCTAGCTAAGACAGGAACTATTTGATAGCTGCGGATAGAGTTCACTGCTGTATCAGAAAAATTATAGGATTTCAATTTAAATCAACTTCGTTTAATTAAATCTCGCGAGCACAAACATAATCGTGATACCCAAAAATTGTAAGATATTAAATTAAAGCAAAATTAGTAACACTGATTAAACAATTCTAGCTAGATAAATTTTGTTTACCGTATCAGAAAAATTACAGGATTTAAAATTGAATCAACATTAATTAAATCTCGCTTGCACAAACATAATCTCGATACCAAAAATTTAATGATATAACCTTGGACGTTATTTTCACATTTTGACATGTAATTTCCCCACTAAAGAACTATTTGACAGTTTCACATAAAGTGAGTTTACTTTATCAGAACAATAATAGGATTTCAATTTAAATCAACTTTATTTAATTAAATCTTGCGAGCAGACACATAATCGCGATACCGAAAAATTGTAAGATATAAAATTAAAACAAAATTAGCAACACTGTTTAATCAAACCTAGCTAAGACAAGAGCTAATTGCTAGTCCCGGATAAATTGGTTTACGGTATCAGAAAAATTATAGGATTTAAATTTAAGTCACCTTTGTTTAATTTAATCCAGCGTGGAAAGAAATACTCTCCATATCAAAAATTCTGCGATCTAAATTTAAAAGCACCATTAACAACACCATTTAATCAAACCTAGACAACAACTATTTGACAGCTCTGGCTCTATTGAACTCATTAGTGTAAATTAAAGAGATGCAGGCAGACAATAGTGTACAATTTGTTGTGTCTCGCGATTCCGAAAATTTCAAAAAAAAAAAAAAAAAAAAAAGAAAGTTAAATTTCATTGTAAATTGAATAATATATCTTTTCCTCTTACTTTGGGTTGCAAATAGCCAACTCACCATCATTCACACCAATGACAGAAAAAAATGCAGTTTGCTATACATCCTCATAAAATAATTTTTCAACGTAGCATTGATTTCTGGTTTTGGAAAGAAAGATTAATCATTGAAATGCACCATTACAAATTACTAATGGATTCCCTGTAGCACTTGGAAATCATTAATTTAAACTCTTGGACGATATTTTCACATTTTGACATGTAATTTCCCCACTAAATGGCATCATAAGCTTAAGTAAAAAATTTAAATAAAATGTTATATGCTGGGAATGAATTGCAGAAATGTAGAATGAACAAATCATACTGTTCAAGTTGTTTTCGAAGTCTTCTCCTTCATATGAAATGATGCTTTTTTTGCGAATAATATACTATTTTCATAACTGCTGCAAGTTTTCAACAGTTACACATAATAGTTAGGACAAGTTTAGCCTATATATATCCCTGTCTATGCTTATTCTGAAAATGGCGCATGACGTGAATATGGTGAAAAGCCACAGTTTTGTGGATATGAAAAGCTGTTCTGGTCAAATTTTTTTAGCATTTAAAAACTTACTCATAGGCTGCATTATCTGGGCTCATAAAATTTTGTAAAAATTTAGAATAAGGGTCGGCTCAGATGATTTTTTTCTTTTTAGTTGGAGAACCTATGCGATGAAATTGTGAGCTCGTAAAAGATAGCTTGAGTGTTAGGGCAAAGAACTTATGTGTACAATCTTTGGCTGAGTCTCGAGATTACGTTTTTCACTTATTTCCATGGTTACATTCCGGTGCATAATTATCATAACTTTGTAAGATAGCTTATAACTCTTTAGGTACAATCGATATATAGTAAAAATGATATTCGCATAAGCAAGGAAACCTTTGTAACAATACCCTCTTCTTTAAGGACTGCATGTATTGGCAGTGAAAATCTCAAGGAAAGGCAATAAAAGAAAAATAAATAAATAGTTAGGATTAAATTATTATAAAAACCATAATTATATAATTTATTTTATTATACAAAACTAATTGCAGAACACCTAGACACAAAATAATCAAATACAAAACAATTATATAAAAAGCAGCTACTATACAAAATAACTATATACAAAACAGCTAAACGCAAAACTATTATATGCAGAATATATAAATGCAAAACAACTCTACAAGTTATATAAATACTGGAAACAAAACCAACTGGGAACAAAAAATGTATATTTAATCTATTAGTACTTTTAAACTTAAATGTTAAATTCAAGTATTATCCATCTATACATACAATGAAATAAGAAATTGGTGTGTCTGTATACTGGATTTAGGTACAATCGATATATATTAAAAATAATATTTGCATAAGCATGGAAACCTTTGTAACAATACCCTCTTCCTTTAAAGGACTGCATGTATCGGCATTGCAAATCTCAAAGAAAGGCAATAAAAGAAAGATAAATAAATAGTTAGGCTCAAATTATTATGAAAACTTTAATTATATAATTTTTTTTACTCTACAAAACTAATTGCAAAACACTTAGACTCAAAATAATCAAATACAAAACAATTATATAAAAAGCAACTACTATACAAAATAACTATATACAAAACAGCTACATGCAAAACTATTATATGCAGAGTAAATAAATGCAAAACAACTCTACAAGTTATATAAATACAAAATAACTGGGAACAAAAAAATTTATATTTAATCTACGAGTACTTTTAACTTAAATGTTACTCAAGTATTATCTTTCTATACATATAATGAAATAAGAAATTAGTATGTTTGTATACGGGATTGCGGGTGAGCCGTAGACTTTAAAAATACGACATTCAATATAAAGTTAAGTTAATTAAATTGTAAACATTTAACAAAGCCCAATTTACGATTATCTTTTTTTAATCAGAGACATTTGAAAAATGGAATTTTCTTATTGGTTAAGCAGAAGACGTTGTTTTAAAGTAAACTATATTCGACTCAGTATTGTTAAATATCTTAACGATAACATCAATGAAGTTTGCTAGATTATAGTTATAATCAGAAAAGTTCTTTATTCCTCGTTTTGCAACACTTAATTAATTTTTATGAGTTATCCCAGGTTATCAGAATGATCAACATGATCGTCGTAGCTAAGTGACTAAATTATCATTTTTTAAGTGACATAAAACCACGTGTCCATAGGTATGCTTTTGAAACAAATTACTACATCGCCGGTAATGGTATACCTGTAAGTGACGCAGTATAAGTATCTCGATCCTGATTGGTTGTTGAAACGTGGCATTTGTTTACGTTAGAAACTGTTCTTTCTATTATATTTTGAGTAAGTCAAGCTCGTCAAGTATCAATTATTTTAAGTGACATATTCTATATTCTTACACAAAGATTCTTTCTCAAAAATTTTAAATTTTTCTTATTTATATTACTTTTAAAACGTTTTTCTGAAAAGCTATTAATTTAAAATCAACGATAATTGAATAGGAAAAAGTATTTATGTAGTTAAAGCAAAGTTAATAGGAATGTTGAATTTATTTGTTCAGGTGAAACGTAAAAAATCGCTTCATTATTACTGACGCCAATGATGTTTAAATAATTTAGGTTATATATGCATATTGAAATAAAAGAAATAAGCTGCGTACTATAAAGCAAAAGTAACATAATTATTTGTCAAGATGAACAGTTAGAAATCGTCATATTATCAATGACTACCGACTCACCTAATTGGAAGGTGAACGCTATTATTACTATATATATATATATATATATATATATATATATATATATATATAATAAAAAAATAAATACAAGAAAACACTAAGAAAATTAAGAAAACAATAAGTAACATTTATTGCGCTTAAGCTGCAAGTAAACAGCACTCATTAGATAAGTTCAAAATGAAGAATAAAACAAAGAAAAATTATAGACATATGAAAAAAAGGGGGTGGGAAATAATAAGTAAAAAAAAAAACAACAAACAATATTTTATTTTAAAAAAAAAAAAAAAAAAAAAAAAAAAAGTGAAATGTTAATTAAAAAACCGGAAAAAAAGCCGGAAAAAAAAAGATATAATCTTTTCTTCAGCCCACACGATTATATCCGCAAAACAGAGTGCTTTCTGATATTGTATCAATAAAGCCAAAGCAAAATATATTAATACAATAGTGTGAGGAGCACTCAAAAAAATTTTTATTAAATAACTACGTAAAAATATATCATAAAAAGTAAATATAACATGTAAAAACAGATAATAAAATAAAATAAAAAGAAAAAATAAAATAAAAAACATTAAAAAGGGGGGACTATAAAGCGAGTAGCAAAATCATAACAACTTACTTGGACAGTTATTTTTCAAGAATGATTTAAAAATGTTTTCGCAGAAAGATTGCCAGATTACAAAATATGAAAACAAAAGATGAAAACAAAAGCGCAAATTGAGTGTAACAAAAGGGTTCTAAAGTGTCGTTCTTACTGCACTGCTGAAGTGATTTGTTATTCTGAGTTTTGATTTGTTAGTTACCAAGGATGGGCCCGAAATGGATGTGCACAAGGTAATATTATACTGGATAATTTTAAAAATTGATCATAAATAGTTTTAGAAAATAGATGTTTATTTAAGAAAAAATATAAAATAGAAAAGAGAAACATAAATTGCCTGCTTTGTAAATAATTTTAGCCGCGGATTTGCACGATATGGATTAGTACATAGAAAAATTATTTAAATTATCAAAGAAAAAATTTTAATAGATAATTTTTAACACGGATTTGCCCGAAATGGATTTGCACATGGAAAAATTAACAAAGAAAAAATTTTAGCAGATAATTTTAACCACGGATTTGCCCGAAATGGATTTGCACATGGAATTGTATAAATTAATAAAGAAATTTTTAGCAAACAATTTAACCACGGATTTGCCCGAAATGGATTTGCACATGGAAAAACTGTATAGATTAACAAGGGAAATTATTTAGCAAAGGAATTTTTAGTAAATAATTCTAACCACGGATTTGCCCGAAATGGATTTGCACATGGAAAGATTAACAAAGAAAAAATTTTAGTACATAATTATAGCCACGGATTTGCCCGAAATGGATTTGCACATGGAAAAATTACATAAATTAACAAAGAAATTATTTAGTAAATAATTTTGGCAATGAATTTTGGCCTGAAATGGATTTGCACATGGGAAAATCATAAAAATTAACAAAAAAATGTTTAGAAAATATATCCACCAAAATATACGATTAATTCAATGATTTTATATAAAATTTTATTACATTAGTTGGGTATCCATTGTTTTTTATCAGATTTTGAAAGAGTTTATCGATTTGTATTTTGGATAAATAAATATTACTACATATTCTTTTAATTCTGTTCATTTCATTAAAAGTGGTATTTAAATAGATGCTCCTAGAAACATTAGAATTCCAAGTAACTAGTTTATTAATATTAAAATTAAAATCATTTCTTTTATCGTATAAATCAACAAAGCAGATATTTTCAACTTTCATAATACCCAAATCCAAAAAATTGAAATTAATATTATCATCATGATTACGAAGTAAGATTAATTCCTCAGGGTATATATCACTCAATAAAACAGTAAAATCTTGGAAATTAAAGATAATTAAGTCATCAATATATCTAAAAACAAATTTAATACTCAGAGTAAAATTTTTTTCATAATAATGCAAAAATAAGTTAGCTAAGAGAGATGAATAATTAGATCCCTGTGGTATTCCATTAATTTGAAGAAAGATATCCCTTCCATTGTAAAGATAATTACTAAAAAGACAAAAATTAATCAGAATTTCCCAATAATCAAAATCGCAACAAAGGATATTTTTAAAATCATGGTAATAATTCAAAAGGACATCTTTTAGTTTAGAAAGGGGAATGCTATTGAAAAGATCCTGGAAATCAAAAGTCGCAATAGAATTAATTTTATTATGTTTAATGAAATTTAAAATCGGTTGATTATTAGTGATTATCCAAGAGAAACCTTCTTTAGTAATATAGTTAATAATCTTATTTAAGTAGTTAGAGAAAATGGTGCCAGGTTTAGTTAAATAAGTATTCGACCCACATGTGATAGTTCTAAATTTTACTGGAATTTTATGAAATTTAGGACTGATAATTAAGTAAGGAAATTGTATATTGCTAATTTTAATTTTTAATCTCTTGTAAAAAGCTAAAATTTTTTTAATGGCAATATTATTATTGAAATTACTAAGTTCAAAATTTTTACTATTTTTTAATTCCGTATTTAAAAGTTCAGCATAGAATTTTTTACAGAATATAGCATAATTATTGTTAGCTTTGTCTATGGGAGTAATTACAAAATTTTTTTGAAGTTGCTTAATTGATTGAACAATATTAGAAAAATTTGTTGAATTGTTATTCTTATTTAAATTATCCTTATTATTGAAAATAAAGTTTTTAAAGTAATAATAAACTTCCCATTTCCATTCTGTTAGCATACCTAAAGGTAAAGAGAATCTATTTGATATCTTTAAACAAAAACTATTGAGATCATTAAGAAAGTATTTTAGAATCTTATTGATTGATATATGGTAAATGGGTCTAAATTTTGTGCCTTTTATCATTAAATTCCTAAGTTCCAAGTTTTCTATAATATTTAAATTACCAGTGATAATATGTTTATGCTGTTTATCAACAAAATCAAAATATTTATCCTCCTCACAGTGACATTCATAATCGGATATATTAATACTCCCTAAATTTTTGCTTATATCATTATAGTTAAAAATGGTTCTACCAAGTGATTTGTTATATTTAAAACTTTTAATAATGTTAAAATCTTTTAATGGAAATAAAGCTTTAAAATTTTCAAATATGTTGTGAAATTTGATCTTATCGAAAATAGGATTTTGAAAGTTAATAACAAAATATAAATTATCTAAACTTTTCTTATTATTAGGCAAAATTTTGCTCATTTTGGCTTTTATAAGATCGAAACAAAGAATTTTGAAATGTAAGTTAATGAAAGAAAAGTTAATAATAAGATCGTAGAACTTATATGTTTCATAATTCTTAAGGGAGAAGACAAAATCTTTAATTGGTTTAATACTATATTGTTTATTAAAGTCTTTTTCCATATTAGAAAGAAATTTTATATTTAATTTGTCACTATTAAGAGAGTTTCTATTACTTCTTGAACCCCGTTTACCTCGATTTGTACGCTTATCTTTAATATGAAAAAGTGAATAAGTTGATGAGTTATTGTAGTTAATCTGTGTATGTTGGAAGGTATCGTTTAGCCCATACGGCAGAATTGTTTTGTATAGAAGCATGTAGTAATTTTCTTTCTGTAGTCTTAAATCTAAATCCTCTATAATATCTAAGATATTAATTTTGACTCTGTTAAATTTATGTACTCTAAAATGATTCAATTCCAAGTTATTGATAGCCTTATTACTGTTAATATCAGAACGGTGTTGATTAATTCGAATGTTAAGTGAGTTACTAGTTTGTCCAACATATTTCATATTACAGAAACCACAGGTTAACATATAAATAACATTTTTAATTTTACAAAAAGATCTTTTTATTTTATTTTATTATCTGTTTTTACATGTTATATTTACTTTTTATGATATATTTTTACGTAGTTATTTAATAAAAATTTTTTTGAGTGCTCCTCACACTATTGTATTAATATATTTTGCTTTGGCTTTATTGATACAATATCAGAAAGCACTCTGTTTTGCGGATATAATCGTGTGGGCTGAAGAAAAGATTATATCTTTTTTTTTCCGGTTTTTTAATTAACATTTCACTTTTTTTTTTTTTTTTTTTTTTTTTTTTTTTAAAAATAAAATATTGTTTGTTGTTTTTTTTTTTACTTATTATTTCCCACCCCCTTTTTTTCATATGTCTATAATTTTTCTTTGTTTTATTCTTCATTTTGAACTTATATATATATATATATATATATATATATATATATATATATATATATATATATATATATATATATATATATATATATATATATATATATATATATATATATATATATATATATATATATATATATATATATATATATATATATATATATATATATATATATAATTAATAGCTGTATTATCATTAGTAACTTCCTGAATGAAAATTTCGTTTGTGTGTTTCTTCTCAGCTTTACAACAATGGCTACAATTTCCTTGTCAGGGCATCTGGCTAAAGCGTCGGCATTTAGATGAGAGGAACTTTCACGATTATGGGTATCAAAATCATATTTTTGCAATTTCTGTAACTAACGAGCTACGAGCTAAAATTTCATAACCACGTTAAAAACCGAGCAATCTGTGAGTAGCAAAAAAATCTGTCTGCATAAATAATGATACTGAATGCAGCAGATAACAACGAGAAACCTCAATACTGTGAGTTTGTGCTAGAGGATTATTAAACTAATTAAACACTTTGCGAAAGATGAAAACTTGGAGCTAAGACTCTAAAATATAAACATCAAATGCCCCCACTAGTGCGAAAGTGACGTCCTGAGTGTAAACTACATTTTCACTCTCAGCCAGCTGATTTTAAACAGTTGGCAACAGATTTTTTTTCTAGAGGGGAGAGTAACACTCGCGTCCCGTCGAGGAGACGAGAGAGAGCCATTTTGTTTTTCTAAAAATGATTTTGAGAGAAATTTTGTAAAGATATATGGAGTGCTTCTACTTCCTTTTCAATCGATTCATAAGAATCTATTAGTAGTGTCATAATAGATTGTTATTCAGATAGTTTTTGAAAATCACATGAAGTATAATTTTAAATAAAAAAAATTGGCAAGTTTTTGCTATTTATCTTTGTCTCATTTATAATACTGTTAAGTGCTCATCCATCTTCAGTTTATTTCATATAACTTTCTTGTAATTCTAATGATAATTCAATCACTTAGTAATGTGCTTATCAATCTACGTATCACGTGTTACATAATTGTATTCAGATTCAAAGGAATTAATATTAATTTTATAATACTGGTGCTGTAGAGCGTAATTTAATAGTAATAAATTTAATATTGGCACTTGATTTACACTCTATAACAAAAATCGACGCACCAAGAACGCACTAAGACGAGGCAAAATCGACGCTCGATCAGGCTGGAATGATGCCGACTGGGGACGTATAGTCTTTAGCGACGAATCCCGCTTCCAACTGTGTCCTGACGATCATCGACGACGTGTTTGGAGACGCACAGGGCCAAGGGGGGATCCTGCCTTCACTATTGCACGCCACACCGGCCCTCAACAAGGCATTATGATCTGGGGTGCCAGTTCCTTTGACAGGACAATTGTAAAATGTGCACGACTGTCAAAAATTGTTAATAACTAATATAATAGCATTTAAAATAAGGTATTTATTTTTTTTCCTAGTAGAGGACAATCTACTTTACTCGTCTGTCAATTAATACTAATAATATATTGGATTTTTTGTTAGTTAAATATATTTAAGTAAAAAATGTTGCAATTGACCCCACTCTCCCCTACTTGATAATTATATTCTTTTTAGGTGTTTGTCCCTGAAAAAAAATACGTTATCTGGATTTATTTATTAGTTAATTTAATTATAAGTGAGAAGAATCAATTATTAATAGTAACTATGTTATGTTATTGATGATTTAAATCTAGCTATATAAACTTAATGAAGTATTCTGATTCATCAATGGTATATAATTTTTTCCAGCACCAGATTGGTCAGTTTAGTCATTTCCTGAGCACACCCATATAAATTTTTTTAATAAGGACCAACTCTCCTCTGCTGCAGAATATCAACAATGCAATTACAATACTGCAAACTATTAACAATTACAATAACTTCGATTGAAAATGTTTGACACAAATTGTTGGACTGGACGGAGATTGAATTAGTGCCAAATGTCAAAATAATACATTTTATAAGACACAGGAGCTTTAATTTCAATTAATCTCAAACTTTATAAGACGCTCTCAAAATCCTACTTGAATAATCGAAGAAAATAAATACATAAAAATATTTAATATAGTTAAAATAAAACATTACAAAATGATCGAATTCATAACTCCCTTTATAGCCTTTCTTCAAAGATAGGCCGTTTAAATAATTAAGCCATTTTAAAACTTTGAGTAATTTTTTTCAAAGGCTATGTCTCGTAAAAAGTTATTTCTTTTAATAGACTGCTTGAAATAAAATGTAACAAATCTTTATTTTTACTATTGCAAACATAATTTCATGCACTTTCTTTTGTTGAATCTGTTTTGTTGCTCTTCAAGAACTTGATAACTATAATGAAAAAAGATTCCAGGATCTGAACGACTTGTACACAGGATATTCCTAGCCACATTCCAATAAATCCACCAACATAGCTAAATACTTCGATATTCTAAAAAAAAATGTACAAATAAATCAATAATTTAAATTTTTTTTATATTTAATATTATAAGATTAACTATAGGCAGCATTATGGTTTATAAAGCAAGATTTTATATTATAAATAATGAGATTAAACTATTGTTTTATTTGTATAAGAATATTATTATTATTGCTGTTGTATAAGAATTATTATTATATTATAAAAGAATTATTATTATATTGTATAAGAATTCATATTATATTGTATAAGAATATTTTTAAAATTATTATTATTGTGTAAGAAATAAAATTTTATAAATTTCTTCTTTTTTATTAGTATAACTTAAAGCATTTCAGTACTTATTTACTTGTTATTATTTATTAATTTAATCGGAACGTACTTAATAATTACACATTTATGTGGTTATATAAGTAAAACATATAAATTTTTTTTGCACTAATTGGTGAAGATATTTTCCCAAAGTAACGATATTTTCAAAGAAATGTAGTGTATAGCACATCACGATACTGTTTGGTACGAATGGAGTATTATAAATTTTTGTTTTGTAAGTTTGTAGCTCAATTATATTCTACAAATTTTTATTAATCTTTGAATACTTGCCTCATATTTCGGAGCGTATTTGTGATGCATTATGTTTTCATCGTAAACCTCTACGTCCACGGATATATAGTCTCTGGAAAGGAAAAAATATAATTATGTGATGCTGCCATTACACAATCTAGTTGATATTTTCTTTTACAAAATGTATTGATACTTACGTATTATTTAATAATACTGCAGATAGCTAAAAAACAATCGAATTTTGTTTTAGTGTTTTCACAGAAAACAGATCTCTGAAAAATTCTTTTAGAGCATTAATTTCGTAAAATAGTATTCTCATAATATAAAGTACATTACATTGAATAGTAATTTTTTTTGTATCATGTATACTAGAAAAGGGAAAGTTTTAAATTTAAAATGATCGTCAATTAAATAAACAAATTATTTAATCACAGAATTTGGAGGAAAGAGGTAAAAGTTTTTTTTCTTTTTCCTTCAATTATTTTTCCTTTTTTCTTTTCTTTTAACTTTTCTTTTGAAACGATAATGTTTGTGAGTAAACGCACAGTCCGCAAAAAAAAAAAACGAATCACCCTGAATAACTTTCGTTCTAATGATCGGATTTTCACGAACTAAGTGTCAATCTTAATGGTTCCTGGGGGTGACCTCAAATATGCTAATTAATTAGTGCTAACTATTAATTAAGTTACGAAATCAGACACAAAAACGTACTTTCTCTGAATAAACATGCATTTTTTTTTACATATTTGGATTTCTTATCTTCAAAATATAGGGGGTAGCCGCAATCTGGGAAATGTGGTCCCCATAGTTTGGTCAGGAGAGCTATTCAAAGTTTGTACCCCTTAATGTTAATTTCGCTTTTTGCGTTTTCAGTCATATTTTCAAAACTAATGAAGCAATTCAAAAAAAATTGCACCCACTCATAAAACTCATTTACCCAAAGATAATTTCATGCAAAAAATAATTTTTAATAATTATTTATTATTTTTTATTATTTAATTAAAGTGATGATGAAAAAATATTGAATTATAAGGTATGAATTTTTTTATACCATATTCATCTACGTATTTTTCAATTGAAAAATCTAAAGTTTCAACTGTTTTTATTTATTAGAAGCTGAGAAAAATTAAAATTAATTATTTTTAAAAAAATAATTTGGCGACAATAAAGAAATAACCAATTGGGGCGATTAATATTAAAATGTGATAAACTTGGGAGGAACTTGACTTCGCGCGCGTAGCGTAAAATTTCATTCATATTTTTTTCGCTAATAATCGTTTGCTAATCTTTTTATTTTTATTTCTTTCACACTATAAAATATGATGTTTCTTTTTTAGTCATTTAATAATTTATTTGCAATTTAGTAAAGAATTTTGAATAAAAAACACTTTATTCAACAAATGTCTAGTTTTAAAAAAGCGTGCTTCTGATAGAATACACCAGATTGTGCTTATTTAATGTGATTATTTTTTATTTTTTTTATTTTGTTTTTCAATAACTGATACAATTTCAATAATATACATACGTATGCATAGATCTGGAATAATATATTTATCAATTTCTTGAATATATATTTTATAAATATTAATAAAAATACGTAGTCAACATTTTTAAACATCTCTCACAACATCGCAAATTTCTCAACATCTTATAGGGTAAACAAAACAATGAAGGAACACTTAAGCTTAGCTTGCCTTTAAAAAAAATTCATAAAAATTTCAAAATTTGTAATTTTAGCTAAATGATGGTTTCGACATATTTGTTATTAAATGCAAATTATGTAAAAAAAAGTTAGATAACTTACATAATATTGTTTTAAGCTTTTGGTGGTTTAAATAATAAGTAGTAAGATGACCAAGTGAAGGAACAGTTCTTACCAGTGAATAAACACTAAATTTTCCAGAGAATGAACACTTAATTTTGATAATGTTTGATGCTCGTTAGGAATCCATAGGCCACGCAAATGTCTAAAAACAAGATTTTTCTTGGAATTACGACATATAACCATAGTTAATGTGGAAAATTTTACCTTTTTTTCAGTCATGGAATGGAAAGTAAAATATGTTTGAATACATAATTTTAAAAAAATGTTTTTATTTTTTTTCTCACAGTTTAATAGTCCGTTCTAAATTATGAATGTTTATCATTGTGTAATCTGATGATGTTTTTATTATTTTTATAATTCGATCATTTTTTTGTTTAATCTTTTCCTCATATTTTTTAAGCTTTTTTTTAAAATCTTTTAAGTATTTTTTTTCTCTTCGTCATGAGTAATTTATATCTCTTTCTTTTGATTTTCCAGTTCCATTTCCAGAATTCCTCACTGGATAATAAATGAGAAAAAGGAGTTTCGAAGTTTGAGTAAAACCCATCTCTCATTGACTTATATCTAGTAGTTACTTATGAAACCAATCGTTTTTGCAACTAACAATGCCTCAAGAGGACTTATCTCAAAATCGGTTTTCAAGATACTTTCATTATTAATGTTAGTTGTCTCAGCTTCAGAGCCAAAATTTGATTATACAATTGTTCTTTTTGAAATAAATTCTTCAATATTGAGAAAAGCGCAGGCTATTGGATATTTGGGAGATTAAACTTTTCTGTCAATGTTCCTTCAAAAATTTGCAACATAACTTGTGAGATTTCCTTCTCAAGCTTCTGAAAAAATAGCGCATCGTTATTCTCGAAGCATGTGTTTTGTTGATAAGTTGTCTTGCTCATTAACTCTTGGTGTCTGTTTTGCATGCATTTGTTACAGTCAACGTTTTCTACATCGAATGAAAAAATATCGCATTTCATAAAAGCATTTTAACTTCATCAGTTGATGCCTCAAATCTTATTTAAAAATGGATGTAAAATTT
This sequence comes from Parasteatoda tepidariorum, assembly GCF_982258835.1. Lineage (NCBI taxonomy): Eukaryota > Metazoa > Arthropoda > Arachnida > Araneae > Theridiidae > Parasteatoda > Parasteatoda tepidariorum. Next base: position 11,450,148 of record NC_141756.1, on the reverse strand, counting down.
TCTAGACATATTGTTTTACAATTCTTTTGTTTTCAAGATCTAACGAGATTTCCAAGAATTACGTAGAAAACTAAACCAGAAAATTTGTTTTGAGGAACAAAACTTGCTCAGTTTCAAATTGATATGAGATTTATACCTATCCAGAAGAAGCAAAATTAGGAATTTGATTGCATTTTTAATTAGCCGTGGGTAGAAACATTTGCAATATATTTGTAAAATGTTGCTGCGATCATCGTTTCATTTCATGAATAGCTTTTTCCAATGAAATATGTAGCAGGGACTGATTCTGTAATATCTCTACGAATTCTTCTGTAAGGAAAATCTACCAATGGAGGTACTTTTTCTTTCCTAGGTACTTTAGAATATAAATCCTTATAATTTTTAAGGCCGCAGATTTTTCCCGTTTAAGGGCAGTATTCAACTCTTGTTTCACTCGCATTGTAAATGCAATCACTTTATAAAAGGATGCCAGGGCTACTTCCCTCCTAAATATTCTCTGAAGTTCTTAAAACCAGTATTTCGAATATTATTCTCTAAGGGAAGTTTTGCCTTTTGAAATTATCTTCGCATTGCACTGAGTTATCGGTGGATGTCACCTTAAAAAAACTTCACCCATTTTTCACCTAGATAATTGTCTTTAAATGGATTTTTCCTACCAGTTCCCGTTAGGACATTAAAGACGACAATAGGATAATAATTTAGCTAATTATTGGCAGAAAATCCCGCAAAGATTCCATTCAAGCTTTTATTATTATATTTAGTTGTTATATTTAGTTAATAAACATAAGGTATGATGTAATAACTAATCACTACATTTATAAAGATAAATAATAAATTAATTATTATTATAATTCTTTAAATAAATTTAGCAATTAAATTTGCATATTTAAATGAAATAGTTATAGGAACTATTCATACAACATTTAACTGAATTTTAGGAGTCCTCTATGTCGCTGAACTACTAATTATCCAAGTAAAATCATATTTCACACATACTATTCATTCACTGGGAAATCTATTCTCAGTGAAGGAACATACCTGTTCCTTCACTGGTTAGAAGTTGTTTTTTTTATTTTTAACAAAATTTTGATTTATAATATGACAAAAGGTACAAGAAAATTAAAATTTTTCTTTTATTTTCATTAACTTGAAAAAATCCCAGTAAAGGAACACTTGTTTATACATTGGTTTTTCATTGTTCTGTAATCCAGTTAATAAACACCCCCTAATCTCAGTACCTGCTTATGTTATGATGCTTAAAATAAATAAAACGTAACTTCAATGACCATATTTTGAATTCTTTTTTTCACAATGAAAAGAAAAAGCATTATTATATGCAATTAATTGTAGTTTAAACGGATAACAGCAAACACTGACCTTATAATTTTGTCAAAGGAACAAGGCGTTGAACAGATACTAACAAATTCAAAACTTTTTCCAGAGAAGACTCAAAGACCAGGTAACTAAATGCATTGTTAGATGACTTCCTATTGTTAGGTAGTAAGCTACTGTTACCAATCAATCTAAATTAAAACGTTTAAAATCTTATTTCTAAGAAATATCTATGAAATGCTCCTTCATTTGTTGGTTTACCCTATATCATTCTAATCATAAAAGAAATTTCCGGAAGTGTATCGCAGAACTATTTTACCAACTATTTAATAAAATTTTAAAATTTTAAAATTCTTATTCTTTTCCATTTTACGTTTATTATTTCTTCATTAATATACTAATAATTTTTTTAGAACTTTAATTTAGATTTTCTTTAATTTAGGTTTCCTTTTCAAATTATAGTCAAGTTTTTTTTAAAGAATTATTGTCTGCTAGCTAAGAATAAAACCTTGTTAAGAAATTAAAAACATTCAGCTGTTTAAAATTATTTAATGCAAAACAGCTGATTATTTACTTAGCATACTATTTTTTTGAAAAAAGAATATAAATTATTGATTGTCTTCTTTTTTTTGTTTCTTGTGACTTCAACTTAGATTATCTAAAATAGTGTCGATGTTTTATAAGTCACTACAAAGTGGATAAAGATACCGAACAAAAAAAGCTGTGGAATACGTAACCAATTTTTTTAGTGTCTTAAAATATCTCAGTATCTTAAATGTCGTCCTACTATCTTAGTTGTGAAATTAAATTTTTAATTATCTGACCACGTGTGATTCGCCAATTATTTCATTATATCTTTTACTCTTTATGATACCAAGTAGATTTTTTTTCTGATAATATACTAAACTATTTTGTTTAATTTTTTACTTTAGCATGATTTCCAAGATATTATTGTTGTATAATTTGTTATCAGGAAAATGCCTTATTTTGTTAATCAGGAAATACAAAAATTTAAATTTGTAATTATTCCGAAGCTGTGCACACAATACACAATTTCCGACCTTATTTTAATAAAAAAAAATTTTAAAAAAAAACGTGGCAAGTAGGCTAACATACTTTTTACAGAAACTGTGAAAACTAATTTTTCCTATATTTCGTCAAAAGAGGATAAGAATGATATTGCTCCAAGGGACCTACTCAATAATTTCGCTATTTCCAGAATGAAGTCAGTTTGATCGAAACATATTATTCCTTGAAAATTACACGAGGGAAAAATTAACTTTTATTATTTATCTAAGCTTATTCCATTTATTTAATGGTAGCGGTATTAAGGTTAAGGATATGCGTCGGAAGTTCCGTTTATTATTATACTATAAATGCATTAAATTATGTAGCCTGAATAATTTATTTTAAGTAAATTATTTAATAATTTTAAGCAAATAAGGGTGTAAAAATAAACTCGATCGAAATACTCCGAAAGTATACCCTGAAATATATGTAGAATAAACTTTGGAATCGATATATAAAAAATACCTTTTCAAACAACCTCGAGTAGGACGGAAACGCTAACTTGTCTAAAAAAGTTGTCCTTGTTACTATTTAATTTCGATTCCTGGTACTAGGGGACATTCCATTTTCGCATTCGACTATTGAAATTTCAATTGTAAACGGAATATTTTTATGACCTTAAACTAAAATGTTAAGGCTTGCAGCAAAAAAAAAATTTTTTTTTACTGCATTAGTTTTTTTACAAAGTAGTGAATTATTATTTTTTCAATCTAAGAACCTGTGCCTATAACATATGCAAAACTTATTTTAATATCGAGTGAAATAATTTAATATGTTGTGTAACTAAATGGATAATCCCAAGAAACTGAATCGAAAATATAAAAACTTCATTGATTTTAAAAAATAATAGATGATAATAAAAATAGACATGTTTTGAGCGTCCAATAATAAAAGTCACAAGTTATCCATGCCTGACAAGTCCTGAGAATGGGCGATTATATTTGAAAACTCGAAACATGTCGACTTTTACTTCCCTCTTCATATGTTTTGAAGCCAGTTGAGTTTTTATCGTCAATTATACTGTTTTACATTTGGGTCTTGTCTTGATCATTATTTTGATAAGGATTTTACACTAGTTAAAGTAAACATATGCATTTTAATATTTTATCAGGATTCATATGGTCTTTAAAAATGTAAGAACATCAATATTGTAAAAGTTATATTTAACTTAAAAATTAACATTTTGACACCAGATATTTTGAATTAATGAAATTAAATATTTTATCTCTTAAGTTTTTGTGCCCCCATTTCAGTATCTTAAGGATCTTACGAGCTCTGTTTAAAAAGAGATCATCAGATATATATAAGAAAGCAAAAATAACAATAGTAGCAGTATTTGGTGGTAAATGTAGCTTATCGTAATTGAAGAATATGCTGTGCGACATTTTATGGTGAATTTGCGAACGTATAAGTTTCAGAATGTATCGAAACATGAGGATGCTATTTGCTAATCATTTTTATCCAAAGGAAACGATGTAACCTAAATATCTAGTAGAATGAAGCGATTTTTTAAGCAATGAATCCTACAATTTGCAACATATTATTTCAATATCTTATTCTTAAACATAACATATTTTAATCCTTTTAAAATGCCACTAAACATTCAGCAATTCCTTGAGTTATAGAAAAAAGAAATATCGTAAATTATAGAAAGCCTTGTGAATGTGCATTAGAATTATTATACAATCTACATTTTATTTTTCAAGCACTTTTTTTTTCTTCAAATTTTCTTGCCTAGAAGACTCGATTAAAACTGTAAAAATGATTATCCCTAAAATTTTGTGTATATCTATAATAAGTTGTGCTCATTTTATTTTAGTATAAAATCCTCGAATAAATATAGTAAAAACAGTGTAATCTAAACAATATCAGATAAAAAGTTCATGTATTTAAATTCTAAAAACTATCATAAATAATTTATAAATTGATTCAAATTTACTTTTCAAAGGAGATTAAAATAATATTTTTTTTGCTTTTTGGACAGAAATCCCCTAAAAAAATTGTTTATGGCCTGAAAACTTCGAGATATTTTCTATTAACAATAAATTAAGCCCCTCCGAGCAATCACTGAACATTATTTCAATTTTTTTACTATCAGAGTTTGGTTGCGTAGCAACCTAGTAAAATTAAGCACTCCTCTTTTGAATTAGTCAATGGGTTATCTTAAAATATTATTTGCGCAGGCGACTTTTTTTGGCGGTTTTCTGGACTATCGCCAAATATATAAACATTTATTGCGGCCCAATTTACCACCCAATTTTTTTAAAATTTTGTCTACCCCCACTAATTCAGGGGTCTAGATTCCAAATATGTAAAAAAAATATATGTTTATTCAGAGAAAGTACGTTTTTGTGTCTGATTTCGTAACTTAATTAATAGTTAGCACTAATTAATTAGCATATTTGAGGTCACCCTCAGGAACCATTAAGATTGACACTTAGTTCGTGAAAATCGGATCATTAGAACGAAAGTTATTCAGGGTGATATCTTTTTTTTTTTGCGGACTGTACAGTCCGCAAAAAAAAAAAACGAATACTTTCTCTGGATAACTCTCTGGATTCAAAAACGTACTTTCTCTGAATAAACATATATTTTTTTTTACATATTTGGAATCTAGACACTTGAATTAGGGGGGTAGACAAAATTTTAAAACAATTGGGTCGTAAATTGGGTTGCAATAAAGGTTTATATATTTGGCGATAGTCCAGAAAACCGCCAAAAAAAGTCGTCTGCGCAAATAAATATTTTAAGATAACCCATTGACTGATTCAAAAGAGAAACGCTTAATTTTACTAGGTTGCTAGGCAACCAATTTCTGACTGTAAAAAAATTGAAATAATGTTTTGTGATTGCTCTGAGAGGTTTAATTAATAGTTAATAGAAAACATCTTGAAGTTTCTAGGCAATAGACAATTTTTAAGTTTATTTATGTCCAAAAAGCAAAAAAAAAAAAAAAAAAAAAAAAAAAAAAAGAAAAGAAAAAAAATTATTTTAATCTCCTTTGAAAAGAAAATTTGAATCGATTTATAAGTTTTCAGAATTTAAATACATGAACTTTTTATCTGATATTATTTAGATTATGCTATTTTTGCTATGTTTATTCGAGGATTTCATACTAAAATCAAATTAACGTAACTTATAATAGCTATATACAAAATTTTAGGGATAGAGATTTTTACAGCTTTAATCGAGTCTTCTAGACACGAAAGTTTGAAGGAAAAAAAAATGCTTGAAAAATAAAATATAGATTGTATAGTAATTCTAATGCACATTCACAAGGTTTTCTATAATTTACGATATTTCTTTTTTCTATAACTCAAGGAATTGCTGAATGTTTAGTGACATTTTAAAAACATTGAAATATGTTATGTTTAAGAATAAGATATTGAAATAATAAATTGCATATTGTATGATTCATTGTTTAAAAAATTGCTTCATTTTGCTAGATATTTACGTTACATGGTTTTCTTTGGATAAAGATGATTAGCAAATAGCATCCACATGTTTCGATACATTCTGAAACTTACGTTCGCAAATTCACCATAAAATGTCGCACAGCATATTCTTCAATTACGATAAGCTACATTTACCACCAAATACTGCTATGATTATTTTTGTTTTCTTATATATATATATATATATATATATATATATATATATATATATATATATATATATATATATATATATATATCTGATATGATACTCTCTTTTTAAACAGAGCTCTTAAGGCCCTTAAGATACTGAAATGGGGGCACAAAAACTTAAAAGATTTTTTTTTCCTAATGCCCGCCTGTGTTAACAGCCGTCAATTCAGGCATCTACATGGCGACAGATATCTGTGTGGCCTAAGGATTCCTAACGAGCATCAATCATTCTCAAAATTAAGTGTTCATTCACTGGAAAATTTAGTGTTTATTCAATTTAAGAACTGTTCCTTCACTTGGTTATCTTACTACTTATTATTTAAACCACCAAAAGCTTAAAACAATATTATGTAAGTTATCTAAATTTTTTTTACATAATTTGCATTTAATAACAAATATGTCGACATGCATTTAATAACAAATACGTCATTTAGCTAAAATTACAAATTTTGAAATTTATATGATTTTTTTTTAAAGACAAGCTAAGCTTAAGTATTTCTTCACTGGTTAGTTTACCCTATAAGATTTTGAGAAATTTGCGATGTTGTGAGAGATGCTTAAAAATGTTGACTACGTATTTTTATTAATATTCATAAAATATATATTCAAGAAATTGATGAATATTTTATTCCAAATTTATTCATTCGTATGTATATTATTGAAACTTTATCAGTTATTGAGAAAAAAAAACTAAAAAATAAAAAATAATCACATTAAAGAAGCACAATCTGTTGTATAATCATATTCTATCAGAAGCATGCTTTTATAAAACTCCACATTCTCTGAATAAAATGTATTTTATTCAAATTTCTTTACTAAATTGCAAATAGAATTTTAGACGACTAAAAAAGAAACATCGTATTTTATAGCTTAAAAAAATAAAAATGAAAAGATAAGCAAACGATTATTAGCGAAAAAAATATGAATGAAATTTTATGCTAAGCGCGCGAAGTCAAGTTCCTCGCAAGTTTATCACATTTTAATATTAATCGCCCCAATTGGTTATTTCTTTATTGTCGCCAAATTATTTTTTTAAAAATAATTAATTTTAATTTTTCTCAGCTTCTAATAAATAAAAACAGTTGAAACTTTAGATTTTTCAATTGAAAAATACGTAGATGAATATGGTATAAAAAAATTTATACCTTATAATTCAATATTTTTTCATCCTCACTTTAATTAAATAATAAAAAATAATAAATAATTATTAAAAATTATTTTTTGCATGAAATTATCTTTGGGTAAATGAGTTTTATGACTGGGTGAAATTTTCTTCGAATTGCTTTATTAGCTTTTAAAATATGACTAAAAACGTAAAAAGTGAAATTAACATTAAGGGGTACGAACTTTGGATCGCTCTCCTGACCAAACTATGGGGACCATATTTCCCAGATTGCGGCTACCCCCTATATTTTGAAGGTTAAGAATCCAAATATGTAAGAAAAAATATATGTTTATTCAGAGAAAGTACGTTTTTTTGTCTGATTTCGTAACTTAATTAATAGTTAGCACTAATTAATTAGCATATTTGAGGTCACCCCCAGGAACCATTAAGATTAACACTTAGTTCGTGAAAATCCGATCATTAGAACGAAAGTTATTCAGGGTGATATCTTTTTTTTTTGCGGACTGTACATCAAAAACTGTGTTAAAAAAGCTATTTTTTCCTAACTTTTAAACACAAAAATTAAACTTTCCATGAAAAACTTAAAAATGTATAAAAAAAATAGTTGAAAAATATCAGAGTGGACTTATTTTTTAGCCTCCTAGATATGGACAAAGATATTAAATAAACTCTTTAAGTATCCACTTTATTAGTCAAACGTTTCCTTAAATTTATTTTTACTTGATCAATCAGAATCGATATTGTTTTAAAAAATCTCCTGTTTCCATCTATATGAAAAAATAAGGATAACACTTAAAAACTTAAAATTTCGAAGGAATGTGAAAAAAAAGGTACAGTGATTGAAATGGAGAAAAAAATCAGATTCTATTTGTTCGAGAATTTTTACGTAATAAAGTCTTTTTTTCATAATCGTCATTGAACAGCCGACCCAATTTTGAGTTTTAAGAACCAATTTTGATATTTTTAAGTCAATACTGTGGTCAGTGTGATCCGGGTGTGGAATTCTTTTCAACCAGCTATGGTGGCGATTCACCTGAAGACAGGTGCACAAACCCCTGAGCCATCACAGCTCTAACTGTTACGCTTGACGTAATACCGTAAGAGCTACTCTGTGAATCACGGGAACGCAACTACTGAGTAGAAATTAGACGTACTGAAAAGGCCAGTTTCGCTTCTGAACGTAACTTTAGAGTTGAAATTAGAGGTGCTGAAAAAAAAGAGCAGTTTCGCTTTTGAACGTAACTACAGAGTTGAAATTAGACCTACTGAAAAGGCCAGTTTCGCTTCTGAACGTAACTTTAGAGTTGAAATTAGAGGTGCTGAAAAAAAAGAGCAGTTTCGCTTTTGAACGTAACTACAGAGTTGAAATTAGACCTACTGAAAAGGCCAGTTTCGCTTATGAACGTAACTTTAGAGTTGAAATTAGAGGTGCTGAAAAAAAAGAGCAGTTTCGCTTTTGAACGTAACTACAGAGTTGAAATTAGACCTACTGAAAAGGCCAGTTTCGCTTATGAACGTAACTTTAGAGTTGAAATTAGAGGTGCTGAAAAAAAAGAGCAGTTTCGCTTTTGAACGTAACTACAGAGTTGCAGTTTGACGTGTAGAATAAGTGTTTTCATTTGTGAACTTATTTTGTAATTCAAATCACGAACTTTAGTTCGATATTCAAATTGTTAGGGATTATCGTAAATTTAAATGCCTTTTGTTGTGATTTTTTTAGCTTCTTAGCTTTAAATATTGACTATTTTTCTATTATAGAAGAAACATTTATTTTTTCTCATACAATGATCTTTACTTCTTTATTTTATAAGCTCGCACCGAGTAGATATCAATCAAAAGCAGCAAAATAAGGAGAGACATTAAATATTGCCATATTTAAAACTTATTGCATTGAATTTTATGTTTATTATTATATTTTTTACATAATTTTATTTTATCTAATGTTTTTTATTATATTTAATTTAATATTAATGCTATTTTAAAAAAATAATACAAACTTATTATATTTGAATTGTTATAAGTCTTTTTAATGATATAATTGTTTCTCCTTTATTTCTTTTTATTGAGTCATACAGTTTGTATTCCTTAAGGTTATTTTTTGCTAGTACAGATGAATGTTTATAAAATCTAGGTAATCTTCTGTTTTGTCACTATCAGCATTTTAACAAAATTGTCTCATAGAAAGCTACAATAACGGTGTATTTTTAAAAAATATGTTCCATGTCTTTGTGGAGAATATTGACGTTAAGAAAAAAAATAACGATGAATGAGAAGAAATTACGGGAGATAGTGAGTGGAGCGAGCAGGAGATGTTTCTTCGAATTAATTAAGTAAGGAAGGATCCTAATAAAAACATATGAAATTAAACGGCTATACTAAAAAGCGGGTATTAGAACTTATTTTTTTCTCTTTGAGGAATAATTTTATAGAATTAAAAAAAAGAAAACCTTCTTTTTAAAAAATAATTTAAAATAATTTTATTATTCTAAAAGTCTTATAGATTTCATTTACTGAACCTAATTGATCTTTGAATACTGCGATTAAAAGAGGATGCTTGAGGGTAATTAATTTTTTTATACAGAGGAAAACAGATTTATGACTTTTAGAAATAATGTTAGAAAGTTGAACAAGTGGTAGCTACAAAACAAGTTTATTTCTATTTCAGATGGATTTTACTTTATTTTTGTCAAAGAAACTGCCCCAGTTTTCATAACATAGAAATAATTCTATCCTTCTTATAGAACATTCGATTATGTTAGTCAGAAGTGAATAACTCAATTAATTTCAATATTCAATTCGCGGCTAGGAGAGCCTGCTTGGTAGGGTACTAGGCCCATGTCCAAGAGTTCTCGGGATCGATCCCACTCCGGACGAAGACTCCCCGTGTAGTAAATGGGAACTTATGCACGTTAAATTTGTCGAGTCGCAAAGTCCTCCATGATCCTATAACAAATCTATACCTTTGGGGGTACTGATCCAGGAGTTTCCTTGTCTTCTGGAGTGATTCAAAATTACAAGGCTACGGAGTTGAACATTAGTAGTCGTAAACTCAAAGATTGGGTCGGCTGTTCAACGACGGTTATAATACAAAACAAAATATTCACTAAAGATTTCACCATATAGCAATTTGGTTTGTTAGTCAGAAATAAATAACACAAATCACTCCATTATTTAAGTCCTAACTAGATCATGATTTTACTTTAATCTAAATCTTTAAGCTAGTCGGAAGTGATAAATTCAATTAAATTCAATTTATAATTCATAACTCTATAGGGATATTTTCTTACTCTTAAGGGCCTTTCCTTTATGGTTGTTAGAAAAGATGTCTTACTGGAAAGAAGAAAAAAACATTAAACTTTCAAACACAAAAGACAATATAAATAATTTTGAAATCAATCAGTCTCAGGTTAAAAATTTTATTACATGTAGATCAAAATAATTAGAGAGATCCAGAACACTTTTTTTTTAAAGAAAAATGCATATTTATAGAAGGCTTAAATAATGTTTAATTTTTTCACACTGATTTATCATACAAAATGTACACGAAAAATGCTCACGATATAATTTTTATCCATAGGTTTTGAATTTTCACTTTTGAAGAAAACTAGAAACAAAAGGAAATGATTTTTTTTTTTAAATAACGGCAGGCGCTGAACTTTCGTTTTTCTCCTTAGATGCCGGAAGTGTTGCTCATTTATTGATATCCGGTGGGCACCTGTGAACCAAAGTCATGGAGGCGAGCAACTATATCCACGCGACACTGCCACGATTACCCATTCTTGGGATAGGACATTCACACAACTCACAGATAAACATCCATGCCCCGATCACGATTCGAACCCGTAGCCATTGACTTCGGAGTCAGGCACGCTTAACCGTTCGGTCACTTGGCCGGCTGGAAAAAATATTACTGCTATGTGTAGAAATAATTAAAAAAAATAATAAGTGTTTATAGTGGTGATACTTTTTATTAAATTCTTAGTAATGGCAATGTAATTTTCTTAGTTTAATTTTTCTATTGGGAAGCTATCCGATATATTTTTTATTTCCCATGCCCTCCCGATTGACATTCGTCATTCAGGTATCAGGAAGGTAGATTTGTCGGCCACTCTTTTAGGAGACCCCTATTAGGTGGGCCAACGTTGCTCTTACATTAAGAACAGTACAGATAATACAAACTTGCCTTGTCCGGGATTCGAACAGAGGACATTTCTTAGGTTAGGTCAGCTCCCTGACAATTACACAGTCCGGTCGGCAGCAATATAAATAACTAGAACTTTCATCACTTTTTAATGATAATCATGTGAAATAATGTTACTACTTACAAACATTCTTCTTTGCATTCTTCTTCACATAATTCAGGCTTCCGCTTATTACATTCGTCAGTCAAATAGTCCTTTTTTATTCTAATTTCTAGTAGAATGAAAGATAATTTCTAATGCTCTTTACATCTCATCAAAATGATACTTCCAAAAATATATATGCACTTATATTACAAATTATACATGACGTTATGTTACAATATTATAAATATAATATATATATATATATATATATATAAACATAATGGCTTAACACAGTTTTCCATTGTTGTCGATGCATTTTTATTGGTCGGAAAATCCCGTGGTAGGATCCAGTTTGAACTTATTCATTTCCATATTGTTTTGGTTGGATCTGCATAAAATTAATGAAAGTTTTTAAGATATTATTTTTCTATAAATATTTTTTACCCCCAATTTAAAGGTGTTTTCCTGTATTGCTATGATTACGCTTTTTGATTGAAGAGTTCAAAACTAAGAGAATTGATGTTTTCTTTCATATTGTTCTAACGTAATTCTGCGCTACATTTTAAGATAAAGAAGTCATTTAAAAAGGTGTCTAATCTTATTAACCGTCTTACAATTATCATTTTTTGTGCAAATAATAACACTATATTGTTATAAGTTACAGTTATAAGATTCGCTAAATGATTTAGAATTTAACGATCAGCTTCATGCACAATATGATTCAAGCAAAATTAATTTTTAATATATCCCCCCATTCCCTAAGCAAAAATAATAAATTACAGTTGTGATTTCACTAAATTCGTCAGAAGAATGTAATGTTATAAGAATATAAATGTTATTTTAAAAAATAATTGCTTAGAATTTATTTTTCACCTATAAATCTAAATATTTATAATGCGATTTGATAATAATATTTCAACGTGAGAAGTGGACGCACAAGCGTAGGTAAACAGAATTCTTTTTAAGTGAATAATTTCAACTTTTATGGAAAAGTTGTTTTCTGCCGAGAAACAACAATTATTGTAGGTTACAGAACAGGATGTTTCAGGTTATAGAACAGGATGTTTCAGGTTACAGATAAGGATGTTTCAGGTTATAGAACAGGATGTTTCAGGTTATAGAACAGGATGCTTCAGGTTATGGAACAGGATGCTTCAGGTTATAGAACAGGATGCTTCAGGTTATAGAACAGGATGTTTCAGGTTACAGAACAGGATGTTTCAGGTTATAGAACAGGATGTTTCAGGTAATAGAACAGGATGTTTTTTGTCTATCACTGGTAAGATTCTTCTCTGCTGGACGTATCAAGACTCCCAACTAATGCTAACTGCATATGCTCCATAGCATGGCAAGGTTTTCCCACCAAAATTAAACTTATGAATTGTTTAAAAGTAAAGTCTGTAAGCATTTGTGATTTCAGGATAAGTGTAAATTTTTGTACCTACTTTTTTCCCCATTTCTACAGTAAATCTGTAGAAAAAGTTCAGAACCGTTTGTAAAAATTTTACGCGAAATGTAAGGTTAAAATGTAGATAAGAAAACATCCAGACATTTTTCAAACTTTATTTTCTTTTGTTTTTTTTCTTACTTTATTTTTTTTTTAAATTTCTCCCATTTTGTTTTTTTTTTAAATTTTCTTCCGAAATTTCTCCATGCGAATTTTTTTTCAATAAAATTTTTTATTCATCCACCTGAATTAAATTGAATTTTAAATCATCAAATACTTAAGATTCTCTCACCTTCGGAGCTGCATATTTTTTCTTGAGAAGGATATTCAAAATCTATACGGGAACAATTATAACACTCCGCGAAGTAATCCACGTGACATTTTTGGCGGCACATCTGAAAAAAGAAATATTGATTTAAAATATTTTTTTCCACGTAATAAAGGAAACTGGGAATACGTAATACTTAAAAATAAATGCGTGAAAAGAACTATACCTTATGCTGTTCTTATCTTTTTCTATTTTGTAGAATGTATTACACTAAATATTAATCAAATCTGTGGCTAGTTAAACCACTTGGCAACAAACTAATGAAAGAAAAATATTCAAATTTTTATTTTTAAATTCTAAATTTTAAAAGAATGTTTCAACTAGGACAATGTGCCAAGTATGGGATAGGGGTAAGTTGGTTTTACCCTTTGTGTAAGTTAGCATAGCGCGATGATTTAAGAAAACCAGTAAGACATACAGGTCGTAAATCCTAAACATACATGTCTTAATTCAATTCCAATGGAAAATATAAATAATATTTTTGGTTTACTGTCACAAACGGCTCCTCTTTTAACGACATAAATGTATAATTATACGTCATAAATTCTAAACATGCATGTCATTAATTCATAGATTTAAATGGAAAACATAAATAATATTTTTGGTTTACTTCATAAATGACTCCTGGCTTGAAGTGTACTAATGAACTTACTTTACGGTATGCAAATTTTCGACAGTTTTTCTGCATAAACTAATGAGATCCTATTTTCCATATTACTATAACTTATTTAGAGGAACAAGAAACCAAACCCGCTAAAAAGAAATACATGCTTATTTAAAGAAAGTAAGTTTTTTATATCTGATTTTAATAACTTTAAAATACTTTTGGACTTATTGATTAGCATATTTAAGTTCAGATTTTAAACTATTAAGATTGATGAGAAACTCCTACCAGTTGATCAAAAGTTATTCAGAGTATTCACTTTTTCATTCTGATGATTGCACATTTTAAATTAAAGATGTAAACGCATTTATACTATAAAAATATGTATAAAATCTTACGATTTTATACATATTTTTACGATGGTATCTTATAAATTATTGAATATCTATTATGCTTTGTAATTTAAGGTTTTATAGGTCCCTCAGCGCTTAATTAACTCTAATTGACTTTAAATTTATCAACTTCTCCTCAATTGTGCTGCGATTTGTTGGAAAATTTTGCACCTAAAGCTATGAAAATTATAAGAGAAATCATAACCTCTTGAAAAATATATCTATTATGAGAATAGGTGAGCTTTAGTCCACTTTTTACGATTTACTTTATTTTACTTTACTTACTCAATTTTATTAAATACTAATATTTTTCTCTGAATTTGCCACTGAGCAACAAGTAAAAGTCAACGTATCATCTAATGAACTGTTCAGAAAGATTTTATATTAAATTAAGTATCATGCGTCATACTTGAATACCTCTTATCTCGATAAAAATTAAATTAAATTGAATTCTAGTGCTAATTTTATAATTTTGTCTCTTATCCATTTAAATGAGTTGTTTTATTCAGTCTATAAGTAATAATTTGTACCTTATAATTTTTATTTTCATAAGACAAGAAAAACCTAAGTAATTTCATTACAATTGCTTGAATAGGTGTTCTAGTAGTCTAAACAAAATCATGTAGTAACATACAAAGTTCACTTGACACTGTGTTACTGTTTTAGATATATTTACCTGCTTTGATCGAACACCTGTAAAGCGATTTTCGAGCCATTGTTCTTCATAATCGGTACAGTCTGTGTCATACGGATAACTCAGTTTTTTGTCTTCTCTCTGATGAGTTAAAAAATAACAATACATGAATTCGTTGTAAAAATAGTAGTGGAGTTTTTATTTTTAAGTTTTTAGAACTTAAAAAGATTCCATAATACTTTGATTTCAGGAAATAACAAATTTTTTGTAGATAAAATTACTACATTTACTTTATAGGAAGTGTATTCTTTTTCAATACATATCGTATTTTTGATATCAGAGATAACCAATCATTAGAAAAATAATTTAAAGAGAAGTGAAAAGGATCGAAAAGTATGCTTTACTGCATTTTCTGTTTCAGGAACCAAAAAATTCTCAAGCAAATTTAATCAAATTTAAATAACAGATGGCGCTATACATTGATAAAAATTAAGCATTTTGTTATCCACAGAAAAAAAAAGACGCACCATTAGCAACAGCAATGGTGGTTCAATTAACTGTGGAGTTATTTAGTTTTAACTGGCCTGACATGAAATAGATTGGCCCAAATGTCTTAATACTTTAAAATTCCAGGTATAATTACAGTAAAAAGTACTGGCACTCTGAGTGCAGCATCCATAAAATCCCGTTTTACCATAAAATTTTATGTTGTAATACTTACAGTATTTACTTTATTACATTAATTTTCCTATAAATAAAATTGAAAAATTACCGTATATTAAATTTTTTGTCGTGTAAAATTTATGGTAAAGATGAATTAAATGGTAAAAAGTACTAACACTCGGTTTGCCAGGCATTATTTACCATGATTTGATCTGGAATTTTTTGCAGTGAAAAGCTTGGCTTTTAATTAAAGATTTTCTAGCGAATTATTGAAACAATTAGTTTAAAGGAATAAAGCTGGAAAGTGGCTAAAGTAACCCCACCTAACAGCTACTTGAACACAATAATATTTTTTTTATATTTCTATAATAAAAAAAAAATTATATTAATAAAAAAAATATCTCGGACTTATGGTACTTACTATAAAAACATCAATAATGTAGTGCTTTCCTGGACTTAAAAAGTATCCTCTTTCAAAGGGATTCACTGCATCATATGGAGAATGAACAGCGAAAAATATTCCAGGAGGAACATCGAGTTCAAACACATCGTTCATTTGAGGATCAAAAATATATTTGTCAACTATCCCGCCTAAAACGCAAAAAGATATAACTAATCATCAAATGTATTTTATACCAAGCATTAGAGAAAGTAATGTGATAAAATTCGAATCATCGAATAGATCTAGATGGGATAAAAGGACTGAGATATCCTGGGCGGCTGAGAGCCGGCTGTAGTGCCTAAAATTAAGAATACGTTTAAATTAGTGCTGTTTCTGTGTAACTGGTTTGTCTAAAATAAAGAATACTTATCTGTCTTCCATATATCTTTGAAGACATGCACAATAAATTCATTAATACACTGTTTAAATGTCTCGGTAAAAATGGTAAAATAATTATTTATTTAGTTGTGATTTACCATATTCAACCAATACAGACAAATAACCATAAAATTTATGATAATCAAACTATTAAGTGTAAGAAAATGCGTTTATCAATTGTTTTTGCCTAATACGGTTTAACAATCAGAATTCTACCCACGACAGCTAAGCCTATCTTATGAAGCCATTTTGTTCCATGCAACTGTGTTACACACTGTAGCTGAGTAGGTTAATAGGTCAATCTCCAGATTGGCTGAACATGGGTTTGAATCTCACTGTTAATAACACAATATTTCTACCATTCCTTCACTCCCTGCCTTCAAGATCACCAATGTGATCTTGGACTATAAGAATGCGAAAATATCATTCAAGCATAAGTGGCATTTTTGTTACTTTGGTTTTTTAACCGTACCAGATGTAAATGGTTTCGAAACCGTAAAAGTATAGAAATGTTCCAAAGCATAATTTTCATAGTGTATAGAACGGCAAATTGCTTTCGATAATTTTACTGTAATTTCAGAATAAAAGTTCTAACTGATTACTTAGTTACTGCTCCTGTAATAAAACTCAGTAATTGTTGTTGAATTGAGTTAAATGACAGTATGTCTTATACCAAAAATTATTAAATAATTTTAGATGATATTTTTTCATGAGCATTAAATAACAGAATTGTTATCTTTGAGAGGAAAAAAAATTATACACAAGTTTGTTCACTTACTTGGATCGTCGCTTTTCTCTTTACATACCATAATTGGTGTTAAATCGCTTTCAACTCGAGAGTTAATTGCAAAACAATATGAATGATGAAAATCATTATGCTTAAATCTTTGTCTTGGTACAGTAAGTATTGATTCATAACTTCTACAAAATACAAAACAAATGAGAAAAAAGCATAAAAAATATTTTTACAGTATCAGTCATCTCAAAAATCTTATATTTCTTAATTAGAAAGCTAAGTTTATAAAGGGTTAAAAGTAGCATTTTTAAAAACACTGATATATATCAGGGATGTTCTTATTCTCGCCTTAAATAACTGTTGCATAACATTATTCATTTAATAACATTATTCATTTATTTCGCTTCGTGTTTTTTTCCCCGAAAATCTCAGTCGATAAAAGATTTAAGTATTTTTGGAGTGAAATTATGATTGAAGTGCACCAATCGTTAAAAAATAAAAGAACAACTCTCGCTTGGTTTGGAACACCTAAACATGGATAGCTCGAATTATTGTTAGAAATCTAAGATAAAATTACAATTACTTTTTCTTTTAAAGAAAAAAAAATCACTAGTTAAAATTTCTTTTTCTTCGGACTAATATTTTTATCTTAAAAATAATTAGGGGTCTAACATCAATATTTAAAATGTGTACGAACATTTAAAAAATCTGACATAAAATCCGAACTATCACTCTTAAATCTTACATATTTATCAAAACTAAGGACAATTTCCTTTCATAAAAGTCGGCATGGTTTAGAGGAATGATCTTTACGTACGATTACCGGATAAAAACTACTTCTGATTTGTTTTCTACACTTCTACCTATTAAAGGATCACGATGCTAAGGATAATAATACACTTATAGGAACAAAAATTTCAATGCTATCAGGAAAATTATAAAAGATTTTTAAGCTTATCAGGATTTGTACACAATTACTGGTTAGTTTAACATAAAACTTTTTTCTCGGCAGAGTTTTTTTCTGATTTTTATTACAAGAAATCTTTTGTTCTCTAGGTGGAAGGCCAAGCTGTATATCCTCTGTGTGGATTAGATTTTGAAACAATATTTTTTTGTTTTGTTACAGCAAATTTTCCTTCGATTTAAAATTTTTCCTTTGACTTATTATTGGCAAAATTATTATTTTTTTATTATTTGACTATTTTAATTTTTTAAAAAGGAATTAGTTTTAAAGATTTTAAAAGTTAATTTAAATCATTACGATTTTACGTTAGAATACATTTTAAATGGGTTTAACTTAGTAAAGAACAGCGATATCATGGTTTGCAAAACAAGTAATATAAAATTACGTAGAAATCTTCCGAGCCTCAGCGAATAAGCGGAAGAGCCCATAAGTATTGGAACTTTTTTTGAAATAATTAGTTTCTTTAAGAAAACTCACGGTTTTGAATATTTAAATCACAGTTATTTTAGGATAAATGCAGATAACAATTAGATTATTATAATTATCTATAATTATAATTATCTATAATTATAATTATCTTTAATTATAATTATCTATAATTATAATCATCTGTAACTGGTAATAATATAATTTTCTAGTGTTAACAAAATTTATGCAAAAATATATTTAATTACATTTAGCTTTCATAAAAGAAACAATGTTCTAGCACAGTGGTTTCCAACTGGCTGCCCGGGGGCCGCATCCTGACGAGAAGCCTTTTTTTGCGGCCCACGGACTAAAATATATTAGCTGTCATTTTTTGCGGACAATTTTCGTAAGAAATCTATATGGGTTTAAAATACTTTTCTCGTTAATAAAAATCTAATTTCTTCGTTTCACTTAAATTTATCATACCAACGGTGCAAAAAAAAATTATTTCTCAGGTCTTGCATCCAAGAAAATATTTATTCAAATGCAAAAATAATTGTGTATGTTGCTCTTTCTTATTTCCTTTTTTTTGTATTTTGTGAATATAATTTAGCATGTGTATATCAGAAATTTTCTCGAAGAAATTCTTCGATTTAACTTTCTGAAACCACTAATTTTGGACGAAAATATTTGCATACACATTTGCATACACATTTGTAAATTTTAAATTTAAAATGTAAATATCTATTCTCTGGTGGTTGCAGCAGACAAACCTCAATTTTGTCATTGAACATTTTTTGTGCTACAATGTAAGTTTTAATACCAACCTCTTTGAAGTTTTATACCTTAACAATTAGATATCTGTCGTACATTAATTGTTTAATACATGGGTGCACATTAAAGTTATTGTAGCCCGAAATTTTTTAATATGCAATTAAATATTTAAAAAAATCTGCTTCTTATTTAAATTTGTAATTCAATACTTTTGTTTTGTGCAACTTGGTAAAAATCTGACTGTAATATTTAATGTTCCTTCAAACATAAAAGAGTCCTACATAAAATTTTTATAAAGTTGCGGCCCGCCATCTGACTTGTGTTTTTAATTGTGGCTCCCGGCCTCATGTAAGTTGAAAACCCCTATTCTAGTATAAATCTATTTTATAATTATTTACATATATTTTTTATTACTCACTCTGGATAGATACTCTCAAATGCAGATATGACATCAGAATAGTTAAATTTAAGCTCAGCAGCATCCGCTTGACTTACATTCAAAGTATATTCTTCTTTTACCTTCATAAATACGATTATATAAATTAATATTAAAAAGCATCCAAAACGTTGTGTAAGAAAAGCGTTTTTAATTCAATTAAAATTTATTTTAGCATTGAATTGTTTGAGCTTATGAAAATATACTTTTGTTAAAAAAGATAACTTAACAGGTATCAAATTAAAAGTTTATTACCTTGTTCTTCTACCCGGGTCGGTACGTACCTAAAAAAATCAAAACAGTGACCACAAACTCAATAAATGTACTCCTTCTACTTCGTTAACATGTGTATATTAACAGCACTGAACACTACAAAAAACAACATGATCTCTCCAACGACAGTAACATAATCAAACTAACTAAAAAATTGTTGTTCTTAGAGAGTTCTAAATCTCGTGGCGTCATCTATTGGTTCGTTTTCTAGCAAAGGAAAATGGTATTCTGCTTTTAACACTCCCCTTTTTGAATTTCGAGGCATGTTGAACCTAATCTCAATACTTCATTGTCCAAATCTGGATGGTGGGCGAACAACACGTCCAACTCTGGTAGTAGCAGGAGTTGAATCAGGAATGTCCAATGATGGTCTTTCTGGCTCATCTTTGGAAGTCTCTGGCAGCTGGTCTTCGCTGTTGAGATTCTGCTCGTCCAGTTCTAATGGGTAGAGATTTTGAATTGGTCTGATCAGAATTCCGGATTTGGTCTTAACTTTGGCTCTTCTGATCAGTCCATCTTTACTTGTGAAAAATGAGAGTATTCTTCCCAAGGGCCAATGTATTCTTTTGAGATTATCATTCCAAATCAAGATGATATCTCCAACTTTAGGATGGTATGTTGGTTTTCGAACTGTCAGTCTATGATGTAGCTGACTCAGATATTCACTACGAAATCTTGCTCGTAAATCTGTCATCAGTCTTCTTCTATACGCAAGTCTTTTGTTTAATTCCGTCTTGACAGTTAGCTTTAATCTATCCAAATCCGTAGTACTACTAGTACGAGTGTCTTTCGGGAATAAATCAGGTGTTAAAGGACATAAATCATCGGAATCATCGCTAACATATGTTCAGGGTCTTGAATTGAGTTGGCTTTCACAATCACACAAAATAGTTTCAATTTCCTGGTAATTTAAGGATGTATAACCTAGGACCTTCCTCAAAATTCTTTTCAAAAGTCCTATTAAACTCTCAAAAAATCCTCCCCACCATGGAGCAGTCGGAGGTAGGAATCTCCAGAAAATTGGAGAAAAGGTTGTCTTTAGTCTTTCTAGGTTGATATTCTTCAGAGAGTTGTTAGTTCCAATAAAATTAGTCCCATTGTCGGAGTAGATAATTGACGGACGTCCTCTGCGTTCAATAAATCTTCTTAGGGCAAGTATGAAATTATCTGTTGAAAGTGATGTCAATAGTTCTAAGTGTACTGCCCTATAAATAGCACAGGTGAATATTGCGATCCACACTTTCTGGTTATCCTTCGTAAGCAACGGTCCAGCAACATCCACTCCTATAACTTCAAAAATTGAGGCGTTTTTAACTCTGTCCTCCGGGAGTACTCATTCTGGTATTTCAGGTCTTTTCACATTAAATCGTTGACAAGTTATACAGGTTTCCAGTACCTTTTTTACAGTTCTTCTAGCTTTTAATATCCTATAATCTTCTCTCAGAGCTACCATTAAAGATTGTACTCCAGGATGTCCAAGTTCTTGATGTTTGTGTAAAATAAGGCTCTTAACAACATGATGATCAGATGGTAAAATAATTGGAACTTTAAAGTTTTCATTGTCTTCTCGCATAATGATTTTTGTTTTAATTCTCACAAGTCCATTAGCGTCTGTAAATATAAACAGGAGCTTCAGACTCTTCAATTTTTCGCCTTGGAATGAGTCTTCTTGAACCCTTTTCAAGATTTTGAGTTCAGCTTTAATAAGCTCTTCTACAGATAATTTTCCTGTTTTCTTACTGCTGGCTCTGGAATTTTCAAAAAATCTATATATCCAGCCTGTAATTCTGATTATTTTCTTGTAGGATGATATGTTGTTGTAAAATTCGTCATCTTTCATATTTAAAGATGATACAATGATTTTCTTCTTCTCGGCATACACTATTTTTTCAAAAGGAACTAGATCAAAATTAGGCCAGTTTTCTTTTGATTCTTTAAGCCAAGATGTTCCTTCGTGCCATTGTCTCTTCAATAGGGTTTTAACTGTGCAACATCTTGAAGGCAAATCCGTTGGATTTTGGGTTCCCGGAACAAACTTCCAGTCACTAGCTTTTGAAAGTCTTCTAATTTCGTCAACTCGATTGGATACGAAAATCGTCCAAGGGCCTTCTTTCCTTATCCAATAAAGAGCGTCCATGGAGTCGCTCCAAAAAAATGTTTCAATATCTTCCAATCTTAAATCCTTTTTTACTGTATCAGCTAATCTAGCTCCAATGTTACATGCAAGTAATTCTAATCTTGGTATCGACACTTTTTTCAGTGGGTCAACTCTAGATCTTGCTTGAATAAGTTGGCAAGTAACTTTTCCATTCCTTTCCGCCCTCAAAAATATGCAAGTCGCATATGCCACCATGGAAGCGTCACAAAAGATATGAAGTGTTAAGCTTGATTTAGAAAGATTTAAGTTTGAAAGTCTACGAGGAATTTTGAAGTTGCTCAATTCTTTTAATTCTTCTTTCCATTTTTCGAATCTCTTAATTATTTCGTCGGGCAATTTTGAATCCCAAGAAATTCCAATCTTCCAGCATTCTTGTAGAAGAAGTTTCGGAATCAACGTTATAGGACAAGTGAACCCTATAGGATCGAACAGCTGGTGTGCCATAGATAAGATTTTTCTCCTGGTAACTGGTTCACTATTGTTTTCTTCTTTAACCAGCTCACAGGATAAAGTGTCATTTTGGTTGTCCCATTTTAGGTCTAATACCGACACTTCCTTTTCACAGTTGGAATTATCTTGCACAAATTCGTTCATCTCAAGTAGGTTGTTATTTTTCCAGCCACGTAAATCAAATTTAGCAGCTTTCAGAATTATCTGAGATTCTGATATAAAATGTTCCAATTCTGAAACTGAGTCTACACTTGCAATGCAATTATCAACATACATAGAGTCTTTGATCTTCACTGCAAGACTTTTCAATGGCTCTTCTACCTGATCTAATACATGATTCAGAACAGCCGCAAGTAAGAAGGGGCTACATGATATTCCGAACACTACTCTACAATGTCTATACGTAATTATCTTTTGAGGATCTCCGTCTTTCAGCCACATGAATCGTAAACAATCCCTATCAGATTCGTTAAGAGATATTTGTAAAAATGCCTGTTTGACATCCGATATTACTCCGATCTTTTCCCATCTAAACCTATTTAATACAGCTGGGATAATTTCTATGAGATTTGGGCCCTTTTCTATGCATTCATTTATTGATACGGAGTTTTTGGTTTTAGCTGATCCGTCAAAAACAGGACGTACTTTAGTGGTTGAATTATCTTTAAAAATTGCCCTATGTGATAAATAATGTATTCCAAAGCTTTTAGAATTATCATTACCCTCATTAACTTGCTCTATTATACCTTCTTTTTCCCATTGGTTAAAAGCCTCTTGATAATCATTTAACCGATTCGCTGATTTAAGGGATTTAAATGTGTATTTTAGTCTTTTATAAGACAACTCTTTATTATCGGGTAAAGGAGGATGTCCATCTAACCAGGGTAAATTAACCGTATATCTGCCCGTACTGTCTCTACTAACCGTTTCTCTGAAATGTTTCAAAGCAAGTTCTTGGGTCTGTGTTGTTGAGCGTTTTTCACTACTATCTTTAATACCCAAGGTATCTAAATTCCAGAGATCTTCAATTTTTGCATTATTTACATGCAATGGCAATACTAACATTGAGCTAGTTGTAGATGTTCCCTCTACCTCAGATTTACCCATTACTGTCCACCCTAACAAAGTGTGTACAGCAACCAAACCTTCCGTAAGGTGTTTTACTTTTCCCGTCAATATCTCGCCAGAATCTCTTTCATATAAACAGGACGCTTTAAAGGGGTAATTTCTAATAATTGACTCATGTGGCTGTTTATCAATGTTTCTTTTCTTCCAAAGCGCTGTTCTAGCAAATCAATAGCTTTAACATAATTTTCTGAGGAAATAGCAAAACCTCCTATCGTTTCTAAAGCTGTTCCACATAGATGAGCTTTTATATAGTTAAATTTACTGACATCATATAACGATTTGTTCTTATGAGAGTTCCAGAAAGTGAGCCAATCACTGATATTTCCCGAAAATTTCGGGATTACTATCTTCGGTAATTTAATATTCAGCATTTCTGGTTTCGTTTCTACTTCCACTTCGCGATTAGTAGTAGGAGTTATATGTTGGGGGAAAATTGAGAGGATCCCGAATATTTTTCTTTTGATTCAAATTGCGCAAATATTTATTAGCTTTAAATCTCCACGTTACTATCTTTCCACGGTATTCTTCTGCAGTTTCTAATTCTTTATCTAAATCCTCTGGTTTAAACAGATTTTCTTATTCAGAATCAACTGTTTTGAGAGACTCGAATTTCTCATTTAATTGTTCAATAATTAGATCAATTTCGGCTTCTTCATCAGTTATTTCGTTTTTTTGAATTTCAGATTCTATCTTTGAAATTAGCTTAGTAACTGATGTTCTTACCGTAGTGCATTTCTTTTTAAGGAGCTCAATGTTTGCTGCCATTTTAGAGCTATTATTATTCACAGTATTTTCAGTTCCAGTGTCCATTTATTTTTATAACACTATAAATCAAATTTATAATAATAGTTCTTATTTTATTAAAATACGAACCGATAGTGCCGGCTGGGATGGCATGTTAAAAAAGATAACTTATTTCTTTATCTACTTCAATAGAACAGGTATCAAATTAAAAGTTTCTTACCTTGTTCTTCTACCCGGGTCGGTACGTACCTAAATAAATCAAAACAGTGACCACAAACTCAATAAATGTACTCCTTCTACTTGGTTAACATGTGTATATTAACAGCACTAAACACTACAAAAAACAACATGATCTCTCCAATGACAGTAACATAATCAAACTAACTAAAAAATTGTCGTTCTTAGAGAGTTCTAAATCTTGTGGCGCCATCTATTGGTTCGTTTTCTAGCAAAGGAAAATGGTATTCTGTTTTTTTACACTATAATTGAGTATAAATTTTTTTAATTTTAGTTTCAAAATAAATTGGTTTAAGCTGATAAAAAGAAATTTATGTATTAAAACTAACTTGTACTTTTCAATAAAAAGGGAAAAGTTTAAAGGATTAGAGAAAGACAAATTCTAAGGTAAAGATCTGGCGACATGGAGAAGAAGGTTGGAAGCACCGTATGACGGAAAGAGCCTTAGCAAGTTAAGTTTAAATTCTAGACGATTCTTTTCATTACGATAAATGCCATTAAAATGTTTTTTGGCGAATTTAGATATTTTGATAACAAAAATAAATGAGTCTCTTCTGTCAAGCTCATGTAAGAAAATCAGAACACTCTCTAAGTTTGTATTTTGTTTCTAAATTACTGCAGTAATATATATATATATGTATATATATATATATATATATATATATATATATATATATATATATATATATATATATATATATATATATATATATATATATATATATATATATATATATATATATATATATATATATATATATATATATATATATATGTAGATTTCAATACCGTAGTCTAACAACTGCGAACATTGCGTCATCCCCCATCTTGTAATATTAAAAGAAGTTGCATCATCCTCTTGACATTAAGAGGCGCCAGCTAGACCAGAAGGGGAAGTCCCGAAGGGAAACTCCCGAATTTATAATTAACTCTTACTTTATACCATAGAACACTCTAATTCTTAGTCACATGCATTCCGGAGACCACATTCATGTCCCATGCATTCATGTCCCCAGTATATTTGATGTTTGTTTTACAGCTTACGAAAAAAAAATTCAGGGAAAGTGTCCTTAAAAATGCAAGCTAACAAAAGAATAAAAATAAAATTATCAATTTTTATTTTTTATTTATTTTAGGTAATTAAAATATACCAATATGTCCTTCCCTCACTTGTCCCCACTGCTGATTTAAAAAAAAAGAAAAAAATTGTTTCTGAAATAATTTTTTTTTTTTACAAATTCGTGTTTTTTATTTCAGAATACTGAAATATGGAATTCAGAAAATCAATTTTAAATTTAATTTCTGATAAAAATATTAACACAGCACTATTTTAAACTTTGTCCCCAGTGTTTCGCGTCATTCCCTCCCTCACAACAATGTTCTTATCACTTGCAATCTTCTTAGAATAAAAATATTTTAATAAAAACTTCAGAAGTTAACAACTGGCATCATAGAACAAAATTGCAGTATGTTTCTATCTTCATTTTAAAGAAGCTTTGCTGTGGAATAAATTTGAATGAATCAAACCAGGTAAAATTTTTTACATTTGTCATTCCCTCATGTCGTTTTTTAGAGTGAAATTAAATACAACTTCATCGAGAAAGTGGATAATTATATGTTGCTTTCTTGTATAAATATAATTGCATGTGATAGACTTCAGAAATTAATTAGGCCTAACTGTTATTTTTAAATTTTATTGAATTCGTCATTCCCTCACTAGTGTATAAAATGAGGGAATGACGCTGAAGTGAGGGAATGATTCAAGATGAGTATATCATCAAATTTTTTTTTGTTCAATCGTGCCAGCCAATTTTATTTCCCAAACCTGTAAAAACTATTAAATATATAAGACTAAATTATAATAAATATTAGATATACTTAGTATGTTATCATTTTCAAACTTTAGGTAGATGTAACTTAGATAAAAACATGTATTAAAATAAAATATCATTCCCTCACTATAAGTGTCATTCCCTCACTTTTTAAATAGTGAAAATAATTAATTTACTTATTAATTAATTTGAAAAATAAATTAAAAAATTAATAAATTAATTTATTAAATTAAATAATTTATTTATTAAATTAATTAATTATTAATTATTATAAATTAATTAATTATAAATTAATTATTTAAAAAATTAATTAATTTAAATATTAAGTATAATTTATAGGATATATACTTTCTTTATAATGCCATTACATATTTCTATTAATATAAAAAGTTTCAGAGCTTTCTATTCACTTTACTTTTTTGGGATTTTATGAACTGAAAAATGACTGTTTTCGTGAGAATGACCCATATATATATATATATATATATATATATATATATATATATATATATATATATATATATATATATATATATATATATATATATATATATATATATATATATATATATATATATATATATATATATATATATATATATATATATATATATATATATATATATATATATATATATATATATATATATATATATATATATATATATATATAGTATATATGAGGTATGATCAAAAAGTATCCGACCCTAATTTTTATTGGTCAAACAAACACAACTATGGGGGCGGGGCTCGATGTGTGGTTGTGAGCATGCCTAGTGCGCATGCTCATTTTTTTCTACGGCTCCAATACAAGTCAGTCGGCGTCAGGCCATTCATGATTGAACAGGTACAAGTGAGTGTCGTCGGATTTTATTTTTTTTAAAATGTCAGAAAAAGTCGAACAGCGTTATTGCATAAAATTTTGTTTTAATCTTGGTGATTCGCAAGTGGAAACAATTCGCAAGATTAAACAAGTGTTTGGAAATGGGCACCACACAGATAAAGGAGTGGTACAACCGCTTCAAAGATGGCCGCTTATCAGTTGAAAGTGAACCACGCTCAGGGAGGCCCTCAACATCGAAAAGTGATGCCATCATTGATCAAGTGAGGAACCTGGTGATGCAGAACCGCCGAATCACGATCAGAGAGCTTGTAGACGAGGTGAGTATTAGTTTTGGTTCCATTCAATCAACTTTGACTGACGACGTGGGCCTCAGGAGAGTCTCAAGCTGCTCCAAAGCTGCTAACATTTGAGCAATAAAACCTTCGTCTGGAGATCGCACAAGACATGCTGGAAACTGTGAACGGTGATCCCGACTTAATGAACACAGTGATTACAGGTGACGAGTCATGGGTTTATGGATATGACCCAGAAACCAAGCGCCAGTCAACACAGTGGAAGCATCCTTCATCCCCGAGGCCCAAAAAAGCAAGGCAAGATCGCAGCAATGTCAAGGTCATGCTAACTGCCTTTTTTGACTCCAGTGGCTTAGTACGTCACGAGCACGCACCACACGGTACTACAATCACCAAGGAGTACTACCAAGAGGTTCTGCGTCGCCTTCGTGACGCAGTGAGGCGCAAGCGCCCGGATCTGTGGGCAACAGGCAGTTGGAAGCTCCATCATGATAACGCTCCCGCTCATTCTTCCCATTTAATTCAGAAGTTCAGCATAGAATTTTTTACAGAATATTGTATAATTATTGTTAGCTTTGTCTATGGGAGTAATTACAAAATTTTTTTGAAGTTTCTTAATTGATTGAACAATATTAGAAAAATGTGTTGGATTGTTACTCTTATTTAAATTATCCTTATTATTGGAAACAAAGTTTTTAAAGTAATAATAAACTCCTCATTTCCATTCTGTTAGCATACCTAAATCTAAATAGAACCTAATTGATATCTTTAAACATAAACTATTGAGATCATTAAGAAAGTATTTTAGAATTTCATTGATTGATATATGGTGAATGGGTCTAAATTTTGAACCTTTTATCATTAAATTCCTAAGTTCTCAGTTTTCTATAATATTTAAATTACCAGTAATAATGTTGTGTTTATCAAAAAAATCAAAACATTTCTCTTCCTCACAGTGACATGCATAATCGGATGTATTAACACTCCCTAAATTTTTGCTTATATCATTATAATTAAATATAGTTCTACCAAGAGATTTATTATACTTAAAGCTCTTAATTATATTTAAAATCTTTTAATGGAAATAAAGATTTACAATTTTTAGAAATATTATGAAATTTGATCTTATCGAAAACAGGATTTTGGAAGCTAATAACGAAATATATATAATCTAAATTTTTCTTTTTATTTGGCGAAATTTTACTCATTTTGCCATTTATAAGATCGAAACAAAGAATTTTGAAATAGAAATTAATAAAAAAAAAATTGATCGCATAAGATTGTAGAGCTTATATACATCATAATTCTTAAGGGAGAAGACAAAATCTTTAATTAGTTTAATGTTATAATGTTTATTAAAATCTTTTTCTACATTAGAAAGATAATTTATATTTAATTTGCGATTATTAAGAGAGTTTCTATTACTTTTTGAACTCCTTCATATACTCCTTGAACTCTTGTCACTATTAAGAGAGTTTCTAAAGCCACTTGCACTCTTTCAGCGGATATAATCGTGTGGGCTGATGAAAAGATTATATCTTTTTTTTTCTCAGGATTTTGTAAAAACAATTTATCCTTTTTTTTTCTTCCCCAGTTGTTTGTTATTTTTTTATTATTATTTTTCTTTCCCCCCCTTTTTTCATATGTCTGTAATTTTCCTTTGTTTTATCTCCATTTTGAATATATATATATATATATATATATATATATATATATATATATATATATATATATATATATATATATATATATATATATATATATATATATATATATATATATACAGAGAGAGAGAGAGAGAGAGAGATATTATATATATTATTCGGGACACTTAAAATTTCAAAAAAAATGTCATTTTTCAAAGTATCATTACTTTTTCAAAAATGAATCAAATTTCATAACAATTTCAGGATATCATGTTCAGGTCTTCTACTTTCACCTAAAAATTACTAATTTAATTTATCTCAAATTTTTCCAAAAATTTGAGCATTTTAACACAGAAATTTTCTTTTTAAGAAAAATGTCAAGTCTGCAAGTTGCTACTTTGTAACAAAATTTTTTGCGTAAAAATTATTATTTACACATTAAAGAACAAGTCATTAACTTTAAAACGCGCTAAAGTAAATGACTTTACGATTGTTTTTGACCGAGATATGAGATTTTTTTTCATTTACAGTGAAAACGAAATTATTGTGAATTCGAAAATTATTTAGTATTAGCTTTTTGAAACTTTCTTATTCGGATTAATTAAGTTTTTTATTTAAAACATTATTACAAACACGAACATTATTTGTAAATTTGCAATAACAATTATAAAAAACGACTCAAGAAATTTTTAAGAAATTTAACTTTATCATAAAATTCAAAATCTTTTTTGAGAAAACAAGTATAATAAAAAAATCTTAATATTTTGTTGCATGCCCTTTTGCGTTTATTCTTCGCGGCAATACAAGCTTTTGCTTTCGCAATAAAATCTGGGCTATTCCAGGTTTCTTTCAACCTTGATATTAGTGTGATATCTTTATTTGTTATAACTTCTTCAGCTACTTTTCGTTTCACTATTTCCCACAAATTCTCTATAGGGTTCAGATCTGGAGAATTTCCTGGCCAAGGAAGGACATTAATTTTTTTATTGTCCGGGTACTTCATAACACTTTTTGCTTTGTGACAAGGGGCACAGTGCATAAAAGTGACATCTTCATCGTTTGGAAACCACGTACGTAATTATACAAAAGTTAAACTTTTCTCAACTGTGATAAATATAAACTTATGCGAACCTTACGTAACAAATAAATAATTAATTGCTAACAAATTTTCAACAGAAAATAGTCAATAGGTTGATCTCCTTAAGCTGAAGAATAAATACTAAATTTTCGAATTAACAATAATTTCGTTTTCACTATAAATGACAAAAATTTTTCAAAATCTCATATCTCAGACAAAAAAAATCGTAAAGACATTTACTTTAGCGCGTTTTAAAGTTAATGACTTGTACTTTAATGTGTAAATAATAATTTTTATGCAAAAAATTTTGTTACAAAGAAGCAACTTGTCAGATATGACATTTTTTGTTTAAAAAATTTGATTTGTTCAAATGTGCAAATTTTTGCAAAAAATTGAGATAAATTAAATTAGTAATTTTTAGGTGAAAGTAGAAGACCTGAACATGATATTCTGAATTTTTATGAAAATGGATTCATTTTTGAAAAAGTTATGACACTTTGAAATATGACAATTTTTTAGAAATTTTAAGTGTCCCTAATAATTTGGAAGGGTACTGTATATATATTAGTCTTGCCGATCAGTCTTGCCGATGAGCAAACCTAGTGCCTTCTCTAGGTATCCACTCTTTCAGGACCACCACAATGGGTGAGATACCGTTAGTCATGTTAATTTGGAAGTCTAGTTTCGGCCACACTAGATGGCAGCACCGAGAATCTATTTGGATGCTAAAGTGCACTAGGAATTTAATTTTGCCGAAAATGCCAAGAGCCAATAAGGCACTCCAGGGATCTTTTACATGCTGCATACTCATTTGGCCGCTGAGGATTTTCTGCATCCCGAAAATCCGGCGTTTGGGCCAGGGATTGAACCCGCAGACTTGGGCTGAGAAGGCCGACGACAAACCAACTGAGTCACCCAGCCAATATATATATATATATAAGCTAAAAAGTTGAGAAAAAGTCAAGAGAAGAAAATTATTAACAATAATTTTTTAAAAGTATTTAAAAAACATAATTTTTAATACCTTAAAAAAAAAAAAAGAAAAAAAAAAAAAAAAAAACAATTTATTAAAATTTGGAAAACAAAACTAAGAAAAGATATAATCTCTTCATCAGCTCACACGATTATATCCGCAAAAGGAGTGCTTTCTAATATTGTATTAATACAGCCAAAGCAAAATATATCAATACAACAGTGTGAGGAGCACTCAAAAAATTTTACCGAAATTGGAACACATTAAGTAAAAAATATGTACGGAAAAACAAACAAATATATCAAGCAAAAAACTGAAAATAAAATGTAAAGAGATTAGAGAACAGTACTCGAAAAGAAATCTACAAAGTGAGGAGCGAATTAAATGAACTTACGCGTACCGGAATCTTTCAAGAATGATTTATAATATTTTCGTAATAAGATTGCCAGATTACAATATATGAAAACAGAAGCATAAATAAAGTGATATCTTATGGCACGTTCTTACTGCAAAACTGAAGCGCGTCTAATTTGTTAGTTACCTTGGGTGGGCCCGAAAATGGATGCGCGCAAGGTAATAATATAATACAGGAGAATTTAAAGTTTGTAATTAAAAAGTTTGATAATTAAAACAATTAATTTTAAGGAAAAAAAAACAGAATTTACTTCGTTTGAATTAATTTTTAGCAGGAGCCAAATTATTATTGCTGCTGAAATCCAAAAATTAGGCTCAAAGAGCAATGTCCTAAACACACTAAATAGAAGACGAGCTAAAAACGGAAACAAAAGAAAACGAAAGTAAGCTAATAGTAGATAATATTAAGCGCTAAAGCTGCTTTAAATATGATCACCATAACATAGCACAATAAAAACAAAACCGAACTAAAAACGGAAACAAAAGGAAAACGGAAGTAAGGTAATAGTAAATAATATCAAGCGCTAAAGCTGCTTTAAATATGATCACTATAACATAGCGGTTTTGTTTTTATTGTGCTATGTTATGGTGATCATATTTAAAGCAGCTTTAGCGCTTAATATTATCTACTATTAGCTTACTTTCGTTTTCTTTTGTTTCCGTTTTTAGCTAGTCTTCTATTTAGTGTGTTTAGGACATTGTTCTTTGAGCCTAATTTTTGGATTTCAGCAGCAATAATAATTTGGCTCCTGCTAAAAATTAATTCAAAACGAAGTAAATTCTGTTTTTTTTTTCCTTAAAATTAATTGTTTTAATTATCAAACTTTTTAATTACAAACTTTAAATTCTCCTGTATTATATTATTACCTTGCGCGCATCCATTTTCGGGCCCACCCAAGGTAACTAACAAATTAGACGCGCTTCAGTTTTGCAGTAAGAACGTGCCATAAGATATCACTTTATTTATGCTTCTGTTTTCATATATTGTAATCTGGCAATCTTATTACGAAAATATTATAAATCATTCTTGAAAGATTCCGGTACGCGTAAGTTCATTTAATTCGCTCCTCACTTTGTAGATTTCTTTTCGAGTACTGTTCTCTAATCTCTTTACATTTTATTTTCAGTTTTTTGCTTGATATATTTGTTTGTTTTTCCGTACATATTTTTTACTTAATGTGTTCCAATTTCGGTAAAATTTTTTGAGTGCTCCTCACACTGTTGTATTGATATATTTTGCTTTGGCTATATTTATACAATATTAGAAAGCACTCCTTTTGCGGATATAATCGTGTGAGCTGATGAAGAGATTATATCTTTTCTTAGTTTTGTTTCCCAAATTTTAATAAATTGTTTTTTTTTTTTTTTTTTTTTTTTTTCTTTTTTTTTTTTAAGGTATTAAAAATTATGTTTTTTAAATACTTTTAAAAAATTATTGTTAATAATTTTCTTCTCTTGACTTTTTCTCAACTTTTTAGCTTATTTTATGAGTTCTATATACTTGCAGCTTATGCGCAGTTAATAAAACTTATTAATTATTTTCGTTTTTCTCTTTGTTTTTTTGTGCTATGTTATAGTGATCATATTTAAAGCAGCTTTAGCGCTTGATATTATTTACTATTACCTTACTTCCGTTTTCTTTTTGTTTCCGTTTTTAGTTCGGTTTTGTTTTTATTGTGCTATATATATATATATATATATATATATATATATATATATGCCGCTAAAGTAAAAATTTGAATATGGTTTTTAGAAAGTTTTTCCACATTCACCAAAATCTCTGAATTTTATTAAATTAATTCAAAAATTTTTTAGGTACGATTTCAGTGCATATTTGTATGAAATAAATCAACAAACTTTTGAAGAATAAAAATTTATTTAATTGAAAATTACCAAATTAAAAATAATTTGTATGTTGCGGACATGACAAAAAGTTTGTCATTACAACTAACCTTCTTAGATGTTCATAAATCATTAGAACATTACAGATTTCTTTTGTTAAAAAAATATTGAATAAATTAAAATTGTTTAATAATTATTTGTTTTAATATTTTTAATTTTTAAACGTAGATTTTATTATAAAATTAATTATTGTAAATTAGTTTTATTTTACATTCAAGTCAAAACATTTGTAAAAAATTACATTACAATTTATTTATTACTAGTGGCCTGCGCCCCCTGCTCGCTGACGCTCGCCAACCCCCTAAAATTGCTACGCAATCTTCTATGGTTTGCTTCGCAAACCAACCTCGCTTCGCTCGCTACTAACTTAGGTACATTGCAAAGTCACAAAATTCTAAGAATTCAAAACAATCATTCAAATCCATATAGCAACTTTTTTTAAAATAAAAAAATTAAATTTTTTTAGTAAATACTAAGTCATTAAAATAAATTTGAATTCAAATAAATGACTTGTAATTCGTTAAACCAATTGGAAATGTGCTATAGTATAAAATCTTAAAGTGTAACAGCACGACTGAGACTCAGTTTTCAATGAATAAATAACAACAATAATAAAACGAATAAATTCGAGATATAAATCAAAAATCGTCAAATAAATTCGTAATATATAAATTTGTGAAAAAAGCGCTTTCGACAAAATACTAAAATTGAGATCTATCGACAAAGACTACTCACTTCTGTCTTGCTTATTTGAGTTTCCGTTTTTAAAAGCGCTACATGTTGAGCCATCTCAGCTAAATTTGACATGTGACATTTTTAGCGGCAATCATTGGTCGATTTTCTTGCGTTGCCATTCGGAGAGTTTTAATGAGGCTTTTTTTTGTCGCCGTGTAAGAGAAATATATATATATATATAGATATTATTTATCTTTAAAGCAAGTTCTGAATAGTATGGAAAAAATCGTGCATTATTATTAGGTGAAGGATAACACGGCAAAGGACATAAGTATGAGTAAATTACCATTGCTTTAAATAGAGGTTTTTCTAAATACTGAAACTTGCTTAGAGCTACTGACTTAAAGTGGTGTTTAAGTGTCATTTCAAAATAATTCAACTAGATGCATGATTAGGGGACTAGAGAAGGAGAATTCAAAGAAAAATCAACAGAAATAAGTGTTATAAGTGAGATGAAATTTAATAATCTTGTATTTGGGATCGATTTGTAGAGACTATAACGTTTTTTCAACATTGATGCCTCATGTTCGACAGTGACTTTACTTAAAATTTTACATTAACAACAATTTCTTTTCCTTGAAATGCATCTCTCAAAATAATACGAATAGCACCATCAGACCAGTGATGTACTTTTTTTGTTTTAAAGATGAGATAAAATTTCTTTCTTTATAACTTTCACGCCATCTTTATTGTGCGATAGGTCATCAGAGATAATGGCATAAGACTTTATGAATTATTTCTGCCATCCTAGAAATATTCAACGCAAGTGTATACTGTGACACTGTGCACTCGTGATTTCCCGATCATATTTTACAGTATAGTTTTCAGCAAAGTCGGTATGGATTATAATTTCATTCTCAGGACGATTTTTTTTCTAATGACGACATTCAAAATGCTGTTTGTGAGCATTTGCTAATGTCTGTAGCTGTTATCCAATTTCTTCCTTTACACCACCGAAATCGGCAACAACTTATTTTTTAACAGTGAAACCTTGTACGTTCGGTCGCCATTGATAAATACTTCACAATGTTGTCTAAATTTTGATCTGGTTTTTTGAAGCGAAGTTTTTTTCTACGCCGCATACTTGACAGGATCTGTCTCTGCAGTTGATGTGTTCTTCATCGAAATTGCGAACACTTTCTCTTGCAATTGTTTCCGAATTTTTTGGAAGACCAGGACAGAGAGCTCCGATTCCTGAAAGAATCATAGCTATGTTTTCGTGTTATATTCACATACAGACTTCCTGGTCTCTCTTTCCAGAAGGAAAAACGAACCTAAGAAGAAGCTCAAGAAATTTAGTTTTCCCATTATTAAAATCAGAATTTTCTTTCAAAAATAACTCATATAATTCTCCATTACTCATCACTAAATAACGCTTTTGATGTCTTCCTTTAGTTGTTTTTATGGATATCACTTTCTTCTCCAATGGCCTTCTCCAAAGGCCGCTGAGGAAAATCCTCAGTGGCCATGTCGCATGCGACATGTAAAAGATCCCTAGAGTGCCTTTTTGGCTCTTGGCATTTCTGGCAAAATTAAATTCCTAGTGCACTTTAGCATCCAAATAGAGTCTCGGTACTGCCATCTAGTGTGGCAGAAACTAGACGTCCAAATTAACATGACCAACGGTATCCCATCCATTGTGGTGGTCCTGAAAGAGTGGATACCATCTCTAGAGAACGAACTAGGTCTGGTCATCGGCAAGAAAGATTGTGCAGCTCATTGGAAATTTAAAAAAGTAATAATAAAAAAAACTTCCTTTTTTTTGGGCACACACGGCTGAAATCATATCTAATAAAAAATGTTTTGTTTTTATTTAAGTTTTCTCTGGTAATTTATCACTCCTTGTTTTTCGACAACTAGTTCCAGAATCTGTTCTTAAAATATTCACCCGTTGTCTTTTTTTAACGACATTTTCAATAATCTATTTTCTTTGTAATGGATGCATTTCTGATATCATATCTGTTAGAACATGAGGTTTCTTCAGAGGAGACTTTGGCAAAGCATTATTAATTTTATTTACCGCTTTTCCCAAATATTGTTTGATGGTGAAGCCAGATATTTTCATGTTTGATTTTTCAACTTTTTCTTTTTTTTTCTTTCTACATTCCTTCGAGTTTCATTATTTTTTGTTCGTATGTGCTCCTTCTGTTCTTCAGTCTAAACCTTAGAATGTCTATATTCCTTTTTTTCATTGCTTTCTTCTGCTTTGATAATTTCATATTTCACTGCTTCTGCTTTCAAATTATGTCTTCTCAGTCAAGACATTTCTGTACTTGTTAATGGCATGATGAATTTTATAGTTTTACAAACTTAAATTAGAATTCTATAATCTATTTAAAGTTTTATGAACTAGAATTAATTACTCAATAATCAAATTAATCAACTAGCAATCATTGAATACTTTCAAAATTCTAATGAAAATTTAATTTAATAGATAAACATCAGCAAATAAGCATGTGCAAGCTAAATAAAAATAAAAATAATGTTCTATTCTAAAAACTATGCTCTACTCTAATTAATCGGCTATTAACATTTTTGTTATCGATATTCCCTAACATAATTTAGAAAGAATACACATGTTGCTATAAATGCAATTGTTATTTAAATTTAAGATATCTATATCCTTTAATAAGTGAAGAATTTAAACATGTTTTAAACAAGGTAATTTATTAATGAAATTGGCCATTAAGAAAATTAACGACAACAGTGCAAATATTATAAGTTGTTTGGTTTGTGATACAAGTTCATTGAAAGGGATTTTTTATCAATCTCAAATGATTATTAAAACTCAGTGACATTATATTTTGAAACTTGTAATGTCTCTATCGTAACTTGACCAATATAAAAAATGCTATAAAAAATATTGAATAAAAATTTTGTAACAATCATAATAATACAACACTGCAAATGGTTGCAAGAAATCCAATTTTTAAGAGAAAAGATCTTTTAACTGTTTAGTTTTAATAAAAAAAATTTCTCTTTGTTCGTAACTTTTAAACTCAATTTTTCACATTTTATGCAATTTAAAGAAAGTGCATCTTTTTTAAAAAAAAAACACTAAATCAATATTCAAAAATTACATTTAATGACCTTTAATTTGAAATGTGGTTTATTAAATGCATTGCAAAAATTTTTTTAATCATGTCAGGCTACAAATAGTGAGGAATCAATATATATATGTAAATTCTTACCGTCATGTCATTCTTTTCACAATATTTTCTATTTATGTTGCAAAAGTCTCCGTCAGTTGGTAAACACCGGTCCATATATTTTTCGCAATATTTTTTGCTGCTAACTCTAAAAGAGAGTAGTGTTGATTTTGCATAAAATTTATAAGGGCACAATATATTCTTTTAAAATTTAAAAATATTTAATTCAAATTCTTAAAACATTTGAAGAATCGAAAAAGAAGATAACTTTTGTGAAATTCAAATAGTAAAAATTATTAAAAAATACACTACTGTATATATATATATATATATATATATATATATATATACAGTACCGCTCAAAAGTATCAGTACACCTAGAAACTTATAAAAAAATGGCAAAATTCAAAGTGTCATAACTTCTTTAAAAATGATCAAAAATGCTTCTGCTTTAGTTCATTTTGAAACTTAAAATCTCTACTTTCATGTACTCTAATTGTTTTTTAATAATTAATATATTTTGCAACTATGTACAATTACACTCTAAACAATCATAGAAAATTGTATTAATTTTTTGTGAAGTTTGACGCGATGTACGGGCACAAAGGGGTTAGATATTGTTAATTTTTATTATACCATTAAAAAATTTGATTTGGACTTTTAGCTTTTATTTAAAAAAAAATTCCAAAAAAACATGTTTTCTGACGAAGTTATTGTGAAATAAAAAAAAGATTTTTTTCAGAATTTATAATGAATTTTAGTGTAATTATAATATGGTATGAAATTTTTTTAATTAAAATAAAAAAAAAATTAATATTTCTTGATAATATTATTTCATAATTTATTATAACAATTCTAACTTTTTTTTTTTGGAAAATATAATAATGAAATATGAATCAACGTTTACAATTTAATATTTTGAAATTTATTTCTTCGTATTTTTCTCAGAAAAAATTTGAAAACAAAAATGTAATAATGAAAAAATATTTTACATATTTTGCTTTCTTCAAAATATCCTCCCCGCGCTTTTATAATTGCAGCACACACTCTAGGCATCCGATCAATCAGCTTTTTTAATGTTATCTTGTCTATTTTTCGCCACTGCTCTTGAAGGACTTTCCACACATGATTTATGCTGGTTAATCGCATGTCTCGAATTTGGCGATCCAATTGATCCCACAGTAGTTCAATAGGATTACAGTCTGGGCTTTGTGGGGGCCACACCATATTCTGCAGCACATTATTTTTTTGTTTTTTTTTTTCAAATAAGTTTTGCACAGTTTCGATGTGTGTTTTGGATCATTGTCTTGCTGTAACACAAATTTTTTTCCACAAATTCGAATGCCTGATGGAATAGCATGATGTTAAAGGATGCTGTGATATCTTTCTTTGTTTAATATCCCTTTAATTCTTACAATATCTCCCACTGAACTGCCTCCAAAACATCCCCATACCATGACAGATCCACCACCATGTTTGACAGTCGGCTGAATACACTGTTCAAGCATTCGTTCACCAGGCAAACGTCGAACGTAAAATCTTCGTTTTGATCCAAAGAGCTCGAATTTCGACTCGTCGGTAAACAAGACTTTTTTCCATTGAGAGGGAGTCCATTTTTGATGTTTTCTTGCCCAAGCAAAATCTTTTCTTTCGATTGATCGGCCTTAAAAGAGGTTTTTTTGCAGTTATACGTCCTAACAAATTAGCATCATTTAGACGTCGTTTTACTGTTTCAACCGATACTTCTGAATTTCTTGTTGCGTTCAATTCCTGTCTAATATCTGGTGCTGTTTTAAATCGGTCATCTTAATTTATCAATAAATTTATCTTCTTGTTTTGTTGTCACTGGAGGTCCACCAGATCGCAAAATGTTGTTAATTTCTCCTGATTTTTTGAACTTTTGAAGAGTATATTGCACACCATATAAACTAACATTTTCTAAACGGCATATTTCTCGTAATGAATGTCCTGCGTTTCTTAGACTTATAATAGCAGATCGTTTACGATACTATATTTCCTTTCCTCCTGGAGCCATTCTAATTAGACAGTTGTATATTCAATGTCAACTCATTTATTGCGCAAAAAATACTGCTTAAAGTATTAAAACAAGAGAATTTTTATCATAATTACATTTTTGTTTTCAAATTTTTTCTGAGAAAAATACGAAAAAATAAATTTCAAAATATTAAATTGTAAGCGTTGATTCTTATTTCATTATTATATTTTCCAAAAAAAAAGTTAAAATTGTTATTGTAGAGGCTGTTGGTTGCGACTTTGAATTTTGCCATTTTTTTATAAGTTTCTAGGTGTACTGATACTTTTGAGCGGTACTGTATATATATATATATATATATATATATATATATATCTTTATAATTAAAGTTCCTTAGTAATAAGTAAAGTTAGTCTTTATAATTAAAGTTCCACTTTGAAATGGCTATAAAAATAAAACTACCCGACCAAATGTCATCAATCTTGGTAAATGTCTATAAGAGGTCATGGGATTTGAGTTCCCGCAAAAAAAATAGTTCAAAAATTCACCACCAGCGGAGAATGGCACTGTATGCAATAGTGTTAAACAAATTTGAAATATGCAAATTTGTTTTACACGTCATGTGACTCTGCAGTTATAAAAGTGAGGCGCCTTGTCTGAGCTGTCAGTGTTCTGTGTCGACAATGTCTGTTACCATGCAAGACCGTGCTTTGCTCGTGAAATATTACTATGAATGCGACAGCAATGAACGGAGGGCTTTACAAAAGTTCCGTACTGTAAGAGGAAGACGTTGAGGTCCAATGACACTGCGAGGTCCAATGACACCGCACCGAGGTCCAATGGCACCGGAAAATGATGGCAAAATTTCAAGCCACAGGTTTGTTATCTGTTGCACCTGGGCATGGACGAAAATCTGTGTCTGTGGAAACCAAGGAGGCTGTTGCATTAGCAGTAGAGGAAGCAGCAAAGGACACCAGGCAGGGGATGTGCAGCGTAAGTGCTGTTGCACGTCGACTCGACTTACCATTGAGTACGGTGTACAAAATCGTTCGGAAGGAGTTGCAGTACTACCTTTAGAAAATCAAACTTGTTCAACGACTTCAGCCTAGAGATCCGGCTTTAAGAGAAATATTTGCTTTGAGGATTTCTGGCACGGATGGAGGTGGACATCAATTGGCCAAGGAACATTATGTGGACAGATGAGGCACATTTTTACTTAAATGGGGATGTCAACACCCATAACTACAGGATTTGGCCCAAAGAAGTCCCTCACGTTATCCACGAAGTTCCATTCGTTTGGTGCGGTATAGCAGCAAATTTCATAATTGGACCTTTTTTCCTTGAAGAGCCATCGGCAGCTGGGCCCGTGACATGCACTGTGACTGCTGCTCGCTTAGAATCGATGCTCAGACGTTTCGCGATACCTGAACTTCATCAACGGGGCATTTTAGCCACCACGATCTTTATGTAGGACGGGGCTCCACCTCACATTGGTAGGTGTGTCAAACAGTTACTGCAGCAGCATTTCACGAATGATCTTATTGTAGCCCGAAACGTCCCTATTTCTTGGCAACCCCGATCACCAGACCTCAACCAACACCTCCTAGAAGTAGGAAGGCCTCAGCACGGATCAATTTAGTACTCCGATGTGACGAAGTTAACTGCGCAGTTGAGGAAAAATAAGAAAGATGTCATTACGTTCGGGGTACTAAGCTGCGCAATGGTTGAAAATACGAAATATGTCATTACGTTTGGACTACTAAAGGATATTTATGGTAACCCGTGCAGAGGCCTACTCTTTTCTAGGAGGCGTTGCCTCAACCCCTGTGACTTCTGGTTGTGGGGTTATCTCAAAGCCATTGTTTATGAGGATAACATAACCAATTTAGCGGAATTGAAGAATACGATACACAGACATGTCCGTAACATTTTTCCAGATATGCTAAGAAGTGCTGTTGAGAATGGAATATTGCGATTTAATTTGCTTTCAGAAAATGGCAGATGTCACATTGAGCATGCTTTGTAGCAGCAATAAAAGTATTTGCAACTGATGTTTCCTCTGTTATTTCGTTTAACCTTATTGCATACAGCGCCATTCACCGCTGGTGAATTTTTGAACTATTTTTTTTGCAGGAACTAAAATTCCGTAACCTCTTATAGACATTTACCAAGTTTGATGACATTTGGTCGAGTAGTTTTATTTTTATAGCCGTTTCAAAGTAGAACTTCAATTATAAAGACCCTGTATAGATAAATATATATATATATATATATATATATATATATATATATATATATATATATATTGTCAGACAATGAATTTCAATGAACAAGGTTCGAGAAAGAGTCAGAGATCACGAGTTCGAAAAACCTCTGAAGGAGGGAGTTCGAACATTTAAAAATAGTTTAAAGACAGAATTTGCATATTATTAATTTTGAGTGTGTAAGTACCCTCATTATGCAACTGTTATTATGTATATATATATATAACAAATCAAGATTGGATTTGAAGTTTTGTTTCTTTTGATTTTCATGACTGTATGTTATTGAATTCGTTACCTCATGTTATGGAGAGGATTGTTTCTCCTTTATGATGTTTAAGTTAAGTTATGATTTTTCTTGCTTAATAAAATTTATGATTAGTTAAAAGATGACTTTTTCATTATGCTTGCTGGGCATTTTCCACAACGCACTAAACTCTGCCAGCAAGGTTATGGGCCATGCCTGCCCAGCTTAGTTATGCTTTTGTCGTCTTTAGAAGCAAGTTTATTATAACGCTACTGGGGCCGTTTAGATAGATTGGAGAT
Source organism: Parasteatoda tepidariorum (assembly GCF_982258835.1). Lineage (NCBI taxonomy): Eukaryota > Metazoa > Arthropoda > Arachnida > Araneae > Theridiidae > Parasteatoda > Parasteatoda tepidariorum. Next base: position 11,407,827 of record NC_141756.1, on the reverse strand, counting down.
GGCCGAAAATGACAGCAGCTCCATATTGGGATTTACAAAGCTAAACAGTTTCAATTATAGTAGTTGGAAAGTAAACATGAAGGTGTTACTTATCGATAAGGGCTCTTGGGAATTTGTTGGTGGTACAGAGAAGCCATTACCAACTGATGCAACAGACAGAGACTTACGCTCTTATGAAATGCGAAAAGCTAGAAGTTACTCTACTATATTCCAAGGAATTGATGAGCAGTTTCAACCGCTGATAGCCGACACAGAGGACGGAAAGACAGCGTGGACTATTTTGAAGGAAAACTTTGAACCTACCTCCCGAGCACGGTTAGCCGGACTTATTGATGAATTCTTTGAATTGAAGTTTGATCCAGAGAAGGAGACTATTGGCATTTTCTGCAAGTTAGTAAATAAAAAAAGGAAACAGATTCATGACACAGGTTTTGTAATGCCAGAAAAGCTCACATGTTTCCAATTAATTAGAAGATTGCCAGCAGATTATGACAACTTAGTTCAAATGCTTTATCGACTAGAAGATAAAGATTTTTCAATTTCTAATGTTGAAAAGGAGCTCCTAATCGAATCTGGAAGGATACAACAAAAGCAGAAAGACAGAGGAGAGGACATAGTCGCCGATGCTTATACTACTTCATCTACTAGAAAGCAAGCCTATCGGAAGTTGAATGGAAATAAAAGCAGTGGTCGCGTCCTGGGCAATGATACAACAACAACAATTATGTGTTCCTACTGCAATAAGAAAGGACATAGTGCGGAAAGATGTTTCCTGAAGAAGAAAACCACGAAACGGAATTCTAAAACTCAAGATTCCAAGCAAACATTTTACAGTGATTTGACTACGATAAGAGATGCTGAAATTCGCCAAAGGAAAGACAAGCAGTTTGTTGAATTCCTGATTGACACTGCCAGCTCAGCTCACTTCTGTACACAAAGAGACTACTTTAGTAACTTCAAGACTTTGAATCCTAGTCAAGTACTTGTTGAAGATAAAAATAGTAAGTCTGATATTTTTGGTATTGGTGATATACATTTTAATGTTAAAGATAGAGATAAATTTGTTCCCATAAAATTAGAAAATGTATATTTTGCACCCAATATGCGTAGAAATTTAATAAGCGGTTCGAATATGGATTTAGCAGGGATTACTGTAAAATGGGGTAATAACAAAATGACTGTATTTGGTAAAAACCATAATTATTTATTTACTGTACCTAGAATTGATAAGTTGTATATACTTAAAGGCTATGTTGAAAAAGTGGTAGTAACTAAAGAATTAGCATTTAGTACAGGTCTTGATAGGGAATTGGTTCACAGACGATTTTGCCACTTAAATATTGGAATGTTAAATCATATGAGTCAAAACAATGTTGTGAATGGTTTAGATAATTTGTGTGGTAAATTTGATTCTTGTAATACTTGTAAAATAACTAAATCAACTAGAACTAGTTTTAAAGTAAATCACGGTATAATGACTAAAAGTGTATTAGAGAAAGTACATATGGATGTTTGGGGTAAAAGTCCAGTAAATTCAGTTGGTGGAGCTGAATATTTTGTATCAGTAATAGATGATTTTTCTCGTTATGTTGAAATTTTTACTATAAAACATAAACATGAAGTTTTTAATTGCTTTAAACTGTATTTAGCAAAATATGAAAGGCAGTTAAATACTAAACTTAAATCTGTAAGGTGTGATAACGGCATGGAATTTTGTAATGTAAAATTTCAAGATTTTCTTAATGAATTAGGTATACGCATGGAGAGAACTTCAGTATACACTCCAGAGCAAAATGGGATAGCCGAATCTTATAACAGAGTAGCTGGAGAGGGAATACGCTCAATGTTAGCCGATAGTGGTTTAAAAGGTAGATTTTGGGCAGAAGCACTGCATTGTTTTGTTCACGTAAAGAATCGTAGTGAACACAAACTACTGGAAGGTAAAACACCGTTTGAAATTTTCCATGGTTATAAACCGTCAGTTAAACATTTCAAAGTATTTGGATCTTTAGCGTATGCTCATATCCCTAAAGTTCAGAGAAACAAACTACAACCAAATGCAAAAGTAGGAATTGTAACTGGATATGCAGTCAATACTAAAGGTTATTGAATTTACTTGCCTAAAGATAGGAAAACTATAGAAACTATACACGTAAAAATTGATGAAAGTAAAAACGGAGTTAAAACACTATTTGGTAAACCTAGTAATGAAAACTTTTTATTTATAAATCTGAATTCAGACATCAATTTCGATGATAACAATGAAAATGAAATAGATAAGGTTCATGCTAAATCTCCAGATTTAAAATTAAAACCTTTAAAAATAACAGAATGGACTAGAGTTGAGAGACCGCGTAATAAAAGTAGCAGAATAGATGTTTACTATTACCCTCCAAGCGATAAAACCAGATTGAGATCAAACAACCAAGCTAAAGAATATTGCGATAAAAACCAAATTGAGTATGATCATTCTAAATTTAATTTTAAAGCTTTAAGCAAAACTCAAAATTTAACTTCTTCCCATAGTGACACTGATAGCGAAAGTGAAGATTCGCCATCTAATTCTTTTGTAGATAATCAAATAAGTGATATATTTGAAGGTGAGGTATATAATGCAGAAATACCGAAAAACTTTTCCGATGCACAAAAACTACCAGAAAGAAATCAGTGGAATAAGGCAATGGAAAAAGAGTTAAATATTATGAACGAAAGAAAGGTATGGGAAATAGTTGATAAACCTCCCAATGCTAAAGTAATAGGAAATAGGTGGGTTTATGCAGTAAAAAGAGATGAAAACAATAATGTTAAACAATACAAAGCTAGACTTGTAGCACAAGGTTTTAGACAACAGCATGGTGTTGACTTTCTTGATGTATTTTCACCAGTTGTGAATTTTTCAGTTATTAGATTACTATTTATTATTCTTGTGTCTATGTTATGTTGGAAATATGCACAGCTAGATGTGAAAGCAGCATATTTGTATGGAAGTCTTAGTGAGGTAATTTATATGAAGCAACCTCCAGGTTTTGAAATTGAAGGTGAAACGAATAAAGTATGTTTACTTAAAAAGTCGATATATGGACTTAAACAATCAGGTAGAGAATGGAATGCAGAGTTAGATACTATATTAAAATCGATTGGTTTCGAAAGATTCAATTGTTGTAATTGTGTGTATAAAATGAATAACATTATTTTATTAGTATACGTTGATGACATGGTGTTATTTTGTAAGACTAAAACTATTTTAGATGAAACTATTGAATTGATTAAGAGTAAACTTGATATTCAAAATTTAGGAAAAGTCAAATATTTGTTAGGTGTTAACTTTGAGAACAAAAAGGGTAATTTGTATTTACATCAAAAAACTTATATTGAAAAATTATGTAAACGATTTAATGAATTACCTAAAACTCATGTTACGTTACCAATTAAAGTAGGTTTTAAATTGCCAAATAAAGTAAATGAAATTGTTGAAAATAAAATAATGAAGAAATTTCCTTATCGTACATTGATAGGGTGCTTATCTTTTATAGCAAATCGTAGTAGACCAGATATTTCATATGCTGTGAACGTTATGTCACAATTCTCGAATTGCTATAATTATCAACATTGGACTGTAGTTGTAGATTTAATGAATTATGTAATAAATACTAAGGAGCATAAACTTTGTTTATCAAATCTTAATAATTCTTCTTTGATAGCTTATTCAGATGCAAATTGGGGTTGTCATTTAACAAACAGATTTTCTACATCAGGTTATTTGATATGCTTAGCAGGTATTCCTTTTAGTTGGAAATGTAGCAAACAAAAATGTATTGCATTAAGTAGCATGGAATCAGAATTTATAGCATTAACCGATACGGTTAAAGAACTTTTATGGTTTACAAACATATGTAATGAGTTAAACATAATATCAAAAATTGAAAAACCTGTTTTGTATTGTGACAATCAATCTGCAATTTATTATTGTAAAAATAATGTTGAAAATTTAAAGACGAAGCATATTGATATTAGATTTCATTTTGTGAGAAATTTGCTTAATGAGGGAAAATTTGAAATTAAGTATATTAAAAGTAAAAGTAATTTGGCTGATTTTTTTGACTAAGGCTTTAACTAAGACTGAATTAAATATAATTAAAGGAACTTATTTTGAAATGTTCGATGGGGCCGCATGTCAGACAATGAATTTCAATGAACAAGGTTCGAGAAAGAGTCAGAGATCACGAGTTCGAAAAACCTCTGAAGGAGGGAGTTCGAACATTTAAAAATAGTTTAAAGACAGAATTTGCATATTATTAATTTTGAGTGTGTAAGTACCCTCATTATGCAACTGTTATTATGTATATATATATATAACAAATCAAGATTGGATTTGAAGTTTTGTTTCTTTTGATTTTCATGACTGTATGTTATTGAATTCGTTACCTCATGTTATGGAGAGGATTGTTTCTCCTTTATGATGTTTAAGTTAAGTTATGATTTTTCTTGCTTAATAAAATTTATGATTAGTTAAAAGATGACTTTTTCATTATGCTTGCTGGGCATTTTCCACAACGCACTAAACTCTGCCAGCATATATATATATATATATATATATATATATATATATATATATATATATATATATACTGGAGGACTCCGCCCTTTGCTCGCGCCAATCCCCGATAATTGCTACGCAATTACATTTTTGTTCGCTTCGTTTTCTTGGAGATTAGCTGGCAATTTTTCTGTACCAACATCACATAGATATCAGCATTATAACGAATATCTTATTATCAGCATTATAAAATTGTATAAAGCAATTTTAATACAAACAATATTATAAACTTATATAAAGCGAGGAAGCAATATTATTTTACGCATTACTATAGGGCATTAGCTGGAGATTAATCTCCGTATCCGAACAACACCTCCTAGAATAATGAAGGCCTCAGCACGGATCAAATTAGTAGTCCGATGTGACGAAGTTAACTGCGCAGTTGATGAAAAATAAGAAAGATGTCATTACGTTCGGGGTACTAAGCTGCGCAGTGGTTGAAAATACGAAATATGTCATTACGTTTGGACTACTAAAGGATATTTATGGTAACCCGTGCAGAGGCATACTCTTTTCTAGGAGGTGTTGATCCGAAGCACGCGCGGCAGAGCATAACTGCAGTAGACTACATTTGAGGGTGCTCCTTGATTCTCGCCAAGTTGTGATAGCGGTTCATCATCAAGATTGGGCGATGTTGAAACCCAATCGTGATTCTGATTGGTTTAGATTTTAGCGTTATTCTTAAATGTTCAACGGTATATGTAATTTCAGAGGTCCGTTAGTACCGTTAGTTCTACGTTGGATACTGGCTGGTAAGGTTACTTTTGCTTCTGGTCAATAAGATCGAAGGTATGAGGGCAGTCATAAAAAGGGACTTTAGAAAAAAATGTCATCGTCAATCCGGTACCACAGACGCCATTTTCGATTCGTATTTCACCGAATTTATGTGGCGATGGAGGTGCACAGATTCTATTCATGATAAATTTAGGCAGTATCTAACTGCTATTAGAGAATTCGGCGCACCTAAATTTTGCTCATATCGGGTTGATATCTCCTAAGATATTCACGGTGATCCATTTTTTATAAAAGATATAAGTATTTTAAAGTAAACTCTGTTAAAGATAATTTCCAGCATCCAATACAAAATAAAAATCGCAACAAGATTTAGCTGGAAAGTTTAGCTGTAACATTTCTGCCGACAGCATTATTAAAAATTATTACCTTTTCACACTCATGCGTTCTCAATTTTGATTAGCTGTTTTGTGCGTTACTAACCAGAAGTCTTCTGCTATTGGCTATGTGTTATCATTCCACTCACTTTTTATATTACACTAGGAGGCTTCGCGCTCTGCTCGCTGGCGCTCGCCAACCCCCGGAACTGCTTTCGCAGTTCATTTCGGATTGCTTCGCAATCCAAAGCTCGCTTTGCTCGCTCATTGGATACGTTCTTAACGTCTAGATTTTGCATACTTTTTTGAATACTGAAGTTCCGAAAACTTTTCACTGTAGAAAATTCTAAACCTGTACATTTCAACATTAATCTGAAAATGCAAGCAGTTCACATATTTTTCTTAATCACACTATTCTGAATTTCAGTTGTTGAGAAAAGTAACTGTTGTAAGTTTTGTCTCAAAGTCTTTCCCACCAGAGGGCTAAAGCCATGTGTTGTAAAACAATATGAAATAGTAGTCTGCCACTGAACGCCGGATGTAAAGCATCGGCTTTGATGAAGATAATTTTGTATTTTTAATTCTCTGAAGGGCGCCACCCTAATAATATGGAATTTGTAAAATAAATGTATATATTTTTGATTGTTGATGAAGCTCATCATTTTTCATCAGTGTTCAGAAGCAGAACAACTATAAGTTCTTTATTTTATCACAAAAATATAAAATGTATAAAAGACAAAGAAAAGAGTAAGAAAATGAGTATATAGTCATAGAAAAAGTTAAAATTATAATATAGTATTTGTCTGTTAAAAAAAAAAATTTGTTTAAGTCATTTCTAACAATTCAAGTTTCTCCGAGGCAATTCTAAAGTATAAATTAAGGTAGTATTGTTAAGTTGAAACACAATATTTTTAGTTTTGATGTCAACAATACAATTTAATTTTCACAAAAACGATTGCTTCCATTGTTAAATTCAATGTCAACAATTCAAATGTCAACAATTCAATGTCAACAATTCAAAAAAGCGTTCTTTTATGCAACTAGAATTTTTTTCATTTATGACAAATTGTTTTTTCTTACTTTATGCTGCTACATATTGTATAGGCTGGTAAAAGGTACTCCCCTGTTCGACTTATATCAATGCTGAAAACAGTCGGGTACTTATAGACAATCTCAAGGAATGTGATGACTTGAAAGAGGAAACCACTCAAGAAAAATAGAAAAAAAATTCCTCTGAATATTTTTCTTGGTTCTTTGAAATTTCTCAAAATATCAGGAACAAAACTTATAGGATAAAAAGATGAATAGCATTCTAAAGATTTAACTTCCTTTTTGGTATAGGCTTCTGCCATCATAGCAACTGCAATGATAATAAAATACATGATTAAGCATATATTTTCATACATGTATAAAAAATAATTTTTTTCTACTAAAAATGTGTGCATGGTCATCAAAAAAAAAAAAAAAAGATTTCTCCGCGAATAACTTTTGATCTAAGAATTGGGTTTTCCATTTACTAAGTGCTGACTTTAAAAATTCGAAGGATGGATTTAAAATATTTTAACAATAATCAAAAATAAAAAAAAGCGAAAATAAAGATTTTTTATGAATATCGTTCGTTTCAAATACTGAATTTTCATGTACATTTCACCAAAAAAAAAATGACCGCTTTGATTAACTTTTGATCTAATGATCGGATTTTCGTGTTCTAGGACTCAATCTTAATGGTTTGAGAGGGGGAGTTTGATAATGTTAAATAATTAGTGTTGACGGAATTTTGAGTTACGAAATCAGACACAAAAACGTATTTTCTCTGAATAAACATGAATTTTTTTTCGTCAGATTCGAATTTCCGACTCTTAAATCATGGGGAATAGCCATAATTTGGGAAATATGGTCCCTATAGAGATTATTAGAGAGTATTAGACATATTATAGATCCAACGTTTGGACCCTTTTATGTTAATATTTCTTTTTACAAATTTCACCATATCTTTGAGATCGTTTATGTGAATTTAAAATTTTTTCACAGTGTTAAAAAATTCGTTTGACCAGAGATAATTTCAGGCAAAATTAAATTTTAGTACATATTTATTATTCAATATAATTTTATTCAATAAAAATCGAAAAAAATTGAATATTTGCATTATTTGCGTTATTGTTAAGTATACTATTTTACACGGTATAATACAAAATGTCAGCGAAATCAGTCTAATAGTTCCTGAGATACCGAATTTTAAATATATGAGACTTTTTTTATTAACCCTCGAACCATTAAGATTAAATCCTAGAACGGGTAGTTCCAATCATTAGATCAAAATTTATTCAGAGGATGGTTCGTTTTTTGATGCACTGTACTCGTACTAAGTGCTAACCTTACATGTTCACTGGTTTGAACTCAAATGTACTAATTATAATTAATGCAACTAATTAATTATGTTATAAAATAATGAAGCTCAAAAATGTACAAAGCTCAAAAATGTACTTGTTTTAATAATTTGATTTTGATCATTGACCAAAAGTATATTTGAAGTAGCTAGTTATTTGAAGAAAATGTGATGCCTTTAACTCAATCTGGAGAGTGATCAGGAGTAATTTATAATCAGGAGAATTTTAATAATAACTGCAAATTTTGCGCATTTAACCATATCTTAGAAGCTATTTAAGTGAATCGAAAACTATCTGCACACGCTTGTTTATCGATGTAAAATTATTTTCCTTTTACTACTTAAAATGTCAATAACGAATTTGAAAAGGTTTAAATAATGATAAAGTAAATAGTTTTTAATGACGAAATTTAATTCAAATCGGTTATTTAGCTTCCTAATTAAAAAGTTTTTGTATCTTTGAATTTCTATTTTTCAAAAACTGTTTAACCGATTTTATTCAAATTTTGTATTTTGTCATTTAAAATTGTGTAGTTCAAAGTGATAAAAGTTACAAAGTCTTTCGATGCATAACATTTTTATCCATTTTAAAATAAAGTAACAAAAAATAATAAATAATGTTGCATTTTTTTGAATGACAATATCTTTAGATAACCATATTTCATAATTGTAAAAAAAAAGCATTTTTGGTTTGTTTAAGAAATTTCCGATATATGTTGAAGTAAATAAAATGCAAAATTAACATGAAAGGGCTGAAACTTTCTAACTAAGCTTTCGGGATCCTTTCTTCCAGATTGCGGCCGTTCCTCATAGTTGAATGTTTGAAAATCCAAGATTGTCGAAATTACCGATTGTAGTTTTTTTTTTGTTATTCAGTGAAAATAAATTTTCGTATTTGATTTTGGAATTTAAAAAAAATCATTTTCATTTATAAAATGTAAATTTATTTAATTCAATCTTCTGAACATAAAATTTGAGCCCTAGTTCATGAAATACAATCATTAGAATTGTAATCATGGGGCGAACATACTTTTTTCGCTCACTATAAAATTACATATTAACCAGATGTTTTTCAAATTACCTATATTTTAAAATACAAATTAATGAATCATTGAGGAAATATCTAGAAATATAGCTTCTACACCGTTTGACAAAAAGATCCAGCCTAAAAAAACTTTAAATATTTACAAAGTTAATCAACAGAGGGCTTTGAAGGTAAATAAAAAATGAGCTATTATAACATGACATGGTCTAAACTCACAATTAACAGAAGTTCATACAAATGTTATAGTTGGGATGGTCCAACATTCTCAGGAAAACATTGTTTTGTAGTTTATCTCAGTCAGTATAATGTAGAACATTCTAACTATTTATAAAACCCATTAAAAACTAAAACTCCGATTAGCACATAAAACCATGCTATTTTATTTTCATAATTCATTTTTTAATTGTCAGTCATTTATGAACACCAGATGCAAGTAAAAATGTTGTGAGTTACAAAGTGTTGCAGATTACAACTATGGCTTTGTTTAATGTTTCTACCTCAGCTATTTTTAAGCGTTGAATAGAAAAGTTACAAAACTTGAAACCAGTCTAATTTATAATATACGAGTATATATATATATATATATATATATATATATATATGGAAACATGCTGCAATTTTGTTCTATGATGCCAGTTGTTAACTTCTGAAGTTTTTATTAAAATATTTTTATTCTAAGAAGATTGCAGATGATAAGAACATTGTTGTGAGGGAATGACGCGAAACACTGGGGACAAAGTTTAAAATAGTGCTGTGTTAATATTTTTATCAGAAATTAAATTTAAAATTGATTTTCTGAATTCTATATTTCAGTATTCTGAAATAAAAAACACGAAATTGTAAAAAAATAATTTTTATTTCAGAAACATTTTTTTTCTTTTTTTAAATCAGCAGTGGGGACAAGTGAGGGAATGACATATTGGTATAATTTAATTACCTAAAATAAATAAAAAATAAAAATTGATAATTTTATTTTTATTCTTTTGTTAGCTTGCATTCTGAAGGACACTTTCCCTGATTTTTTTTCTTCGTAAGCTGTAAAACAAACATAAAATATACTAGGGACATGAAAATGACTGTTTTTGTGAGAATGACCCATATATATATATATATATATAAACTCCTGTTTGTGAAAATTGCAACACCATGAAGGAATCGACATAATTGAATGAAATTTACTACACAGTTGAGTGGTAGTGGTACAAATAAATGATTAAACTTTCAAAGCAAACAAACAATAACAAGAGATCGAAATCAGCATTTTGTGTAGCCACCAAGCACGGCAATAAGCGCTACTACACGACGTGGCATGGAGTCAAGCAAATTTTGAATGTCTGTCTGAGGAAGAGCATTCCATATAATTTGTATGCGTACCCAAAGTTCGTCTGTAGAAGCAACAGGACAAGGATCACGAGCAAGGCGCCGACCAACAAAATGACGCACATGTTCAATCGGTGACATATCTCGGGAATACGCAGTCCAAGGAAGAAGCTGTACCTGTCGCAATGCAAGGAAGGACTGAACAGTCCCAGCAATATGAGGACGGGCATTGTCTTGTTGAAATACAGCGCCTGGCAAGGCTTGAAGGAAGGGAACAGCTTGGGGCTGTAAAACTTCACTGATGTACCGGTTGTTGTTCAGATTAATCGCAATTCGTAGCAATTGAGATCGTCCATGATGTGCTACGGCACCCCAGACCATAACTCCGGGTGTTCGTCCACTGTTGCTTTCAATAAGGTGGCGTTCACCGGCATAGCGTCTGACACGAATGCGGCCATCATGGTACCACAAATTAATCCGGGATTCGTCAGAAAACACGACACGCTGCCAATCAGCACGCCAGTTCCTATGCTGATTGGCCCATTGTAGCCGCAGGCGGCTATGGTTTAGCGTGATGGTGATCCTGTGGTTTAGCGTGATGGTGATCCCTTGCGCGGTTCACGCTGCAGTTGACGTCTACGAATTGATGAAGCACACAATGAAACACCTGTAGCTATTGGCCACTATGCTGCCAGTTGTCTAGAGGGAGCCGTACGGTCTGTCAGCGCCATGCGGACCAGGTGTCTATCATCGCAAGCTGACGTGACATTTCGGGGTCCACTCCCGGATTTCCGAATTGTCTGACACTCGTCCGTCCACTGCTTCCAAACACGCATCAATGTGTTTCTGGTACGCTGCGCACAAGTGGCTATTGTACGATAAGACAATCCAGCTTCACGAAGGCCGATGATTCTCCCTCTTTCAAACTCCGTAAGTTGTTGAAATCTTGCTCTCGTTCGTCGAAGAGGCATAAGTAACTTCTGAGCTAACGGTTTCCACTAGACGATAACCACCGATAACCATAAACGCCTCGCTACAGCCGTCTATTTATCGTCTATCAGCATACGCGTGAGCTACGAGTCTGAAATTCTAATCATTTGCATATTATGCTCTAGTTTGCATTTCCTGAAAATTTCAGCTCACTCGTGTAAGTCCTTCATGGTGTTGCAATTTTCACAAACATGAGTTTATATATATATATATATATATATATATATATATATATATATATATATATATATATATATATATATATATATATATATATATATATATATATATATATATATATATATATATACAATATATATATATATATATATATATATATATATATATATACAATATATATATATATATATATATATATATATATATATATATATATATATATATATATATATATATATATATATATATACAAAAGGGACAAAAAGAAAAGAAAACGAAGAAAATTAAGAAAAACAATAAGTTTTATTTACTGCGCATAAGCTGCAAGTAAATGGAACTCATAAAATAAGTTCGATAGTAGAGAAAACATGGAAAAAATTGCAGAAAATTGGAAGAAGGGAAAAAGAACAATGATAATAATAAAAATGCGGAAAAAATATCCGAAAAAAGTATCCGGAAATTGTTTTTACAAAATCCTGAGAAAATAAAAGATATAATCTTTTCATCAGCTGACACGATTATATCCGCAAAAAGGAGTGCTTTCTAATATTGTATATGTGTAAACTATTATTTCACAACCTATTTGCTTATTCTTAATCCCAAAGTCTAACAATTATTCAGAGCTTAAAGGTATTGAAAATAAACTTATTCAATCAATTTCAACGATTTTCAACGTTTTCGCAATATTTTACACGAATTGTAAATTTCTGAAACTCCCTGGACGATTTTCGTGGTTTTCCTCGTCATATAACGCAAATATGGGTTAGTTCCATTGAAAAGTTCTGCACTAAATTAAATTTCTTCCAATACTTGATCCAGGAGTTCCCTTGTCTTCTGGATTGGATTCAAAATTACGAGGCTACGGAGTCGAACTTTAGTAGTCTTAAGCCGAGAAATTGAGTCGGCTGTTCTGCAACGGTTATAAAATAAAAATTTTATTGTAATTGCAATCGATAATTTGTCGACTGATAAACTCATTAAATAACATTATCAAAAACTTAAGCCGGAGAGGAGAAAACTGGAGAATAAGTAAATTCTTAACTTTTATTATTTTACCCAACTACTCTAAATTTCACACAGAAATATCCTTCATTTTTCTAAGATTAGAAAAATTTCGTTCAAATTTTGTACAAAATTAAAATTGGCTTTAGATTTAAGCAATTTACCACACTCCTTAAGTTTGATTACACTTGAAAGAAAATATGGTACAGCTTTATCCCATAATATAATTTTAACAAATTCGCATTTTAGTTTGCTCAATTACTACCAATTTTAAGAAATTAAGTTAAATTGTCTTATCTGAAAGTATCTTTACAAATAACAAAGTAAACATTAAAAAAAAAAACACTTACCAATGTTAAATTTTGAATCTTCTATTAATCTTCTATTTGAATCTTCTATTCATTTTTGAATCTTCTATTTAAATATTAAGAATTGAAGGCCGAAATTTCTCAGCAATGTAATGGTGTGATATCATACCTGGCTCAACAAATTCCTACTGATAAATTCTGCTCAAAGTCCGGAAACGAGTTTTTTTCATAAAACAACTATGACTAATCAATTTGAAATAGCAAACATATACGGAATCTTCAGTTAGAATACAACAAAAGAGCTGCTTTTGCGAATGAACAATTTATGTTCTTCGGTTAACTTTAAAATTAAATATGTTAGGTATGGAAACGGAGTAATTCGCAACATTAACCTTGAAACGACAAATTCTCGCATTTAACTGAGTGATGAGCACACCCCCCAAAACTCTGTAAACAGATGTCTGTTTAAATATTTAATTGAACATTAAATTCAGACAACATTTTCTCATTACATTTAGTTATTAAACGGGAATTAGCGAAAACTTCCTAAAACACATCACAAAAAGTATAAAAATTTGTTCTATTACGTTTTCCAATTAAATAGCATTATCTAATTTGCAAAATAACTACTTAATACCTCCGAAAAAAATCCTAAATTTATGCTTAAAAATTCAAAGTTGTTCTTAAATGACTGCAATTATGATGTATTTTAGACAACTTCTCATAAATAAAGTACATGCGTGGTCATAAAAATCCAATAAGAACTAACGAACCACTATGGTCGGAAGCGGGAATGAAAATATAGATAACTTTAGGAAATTTCAAAGTGATTCTTATAATCGCGTGTTAACGCATTTTTCGTTTTGGCCGGTATTCTAACAAGTTCGAATGTTTTCAGATCTGTCTAAGTAGTTACTCGTTAGACTTTTTTTTTTTCACTTGAACTAAATCTTAGTTAACTTTAATGTTCAAATACGTTTTACGTCATTTTGAACGAAATGTTTAAAATTATATATTAAAAGCAGTCGTGACGATACGTATATTTGTCACCCATTTTATCGGAAGAAGAGAGTGTTTGCTTATCTCCTTGATCTGTGCCAGAATTTAATTTTATGTAAAAGGTTATGCTGATCAGATTGCTCTTTTTCAGATTTTATCTTAAAAAAGAAGAATCCATGCAAAAATAGTTCTCAACGATCTTATCTTCAAAAAAGACTACATTGTAAAAAAGAGCTTCTGAAAACTGAGCATAAATGTGTCAAAATAGCTTCAAGCCAATGATAGCCAAATATGGAGCCGTTTTGGCTCAGGGGATAGAGTGTTCACCTCCCAGTGAGCTGATCTGGATTCGAATCCCAGTGATGGCTTGCACCGACCGCAGTATTGACATAAAATATATTCAGTGGGAGATGCATCATGAGTTAGAGTCCTCTTGCCGCCAGGCTAACCGTGAGAGGTTGAACACTGATAGACGTAAACTCAAAATTGGGTCGGCGGTTCTACGAAGGTTATAAAATAAAACAGACAGAGGCCAATAATAGCCAGAAATTAAAACCCCACGTATTCTAAATTGGAACAACATATACTTTTTTTTGGAGCAAAATGCATAGTCTTAATAATGATGAGGAAGGAGAAATGTGTGAGAAAACTGTTCTTTGGCTGTCGGTAGAATTCGATACAAGAACCTCCAGTATCGTAACCGGATATGCTCGAATCACTATAGTTGTACACCTGGACCAATGATACACCACAACATGCTAATTTCCAATATCAGTGGTACAAAGGGTTGTAATTTGAAAAGTATGGTCCCTATAGCTTAATCAGGAGATCGGCAATTTTATTTCCCTTTTTGATTGTTTCGCTCTATCTTAAAAACTTTTACGTGAATGGAATATATGTCATGTTGTACCATTGCAGTGCAACTATATAAAGGTTTGTAACCCACTTTGGAGTTTGGTGAACAACTATGATGATTAGTGTATTTTACTACAATCAATCAGGTTGTTGGTTCGAATCCTGCTGACAGCCAATAAACATCTTTCTCACGCATTTCTCTCTGCCTATCATTTCTGAGGCTATGCATTTTGATCAATAATGAGTATATGTTATTTCAATTTTGAATAAATTAGGTTTTCAAATTCCACTATTATTTATTTCGGAGCAAATTGTGACACATTTTCGAAAAGTTATGAGAAATTCGTTTTTGCAGTGAAAATTCAGCTTGTGCAGTGGTGAGAAGGATATGTGATAAAAAGTACTGTCTGCTCTCTTATCCATATTGTAGCTATATAAAGCACACATAATGCTATTATTGACATCAGTATGATATCACTATGAATGAATGTCGGACAGCCATTAATAGCGCAATAATGCTTTAAGATTTATGCTTGTCGGGAATCTTTTGGTAATATTGCTAATTTGTAATGAAAACCATTTTGAAAGTACTTCATTGTTAATAGTATCTCTATCTATCTATATACGAGTATATATTTCTCTTACACGGCGACAAAAAAAAGCCTCATTACAACTCCCCGAATAGCAAAGCTAGAAAATAAACCAATGATTGCCGTTAAAAATGTCACATGCCAAATCTAGCTGAGGTGGCTCAACATATAGCGCTCTTAAAAACGGAAACTGAAATAATCAGAGAGCATCTGCTGCGGCAATCTCGTACTATTAAGCTAGGCAGAAGTGAGTAGTCTTTGTCGATAGATATCTATTTAAATATTTTGTCGAAAGCGCTTTTTTTCACGAATTTATATATTACGAATTTATTTGACGATTTTTGATTTATATCACGAATTTATTTTGGAAATTCACTTATTCTAATTTTTAATAGACCTAATTATAGCCAAAATTTTACCCTTTTTAAAGAGATATCAGTTTTAGAAATTTTATCTTAAGATTTTATACTATAGCACATTTCTAATAGGTTTAACGAATTACATGTCATTTATTTGAATTCAAATTTATTTTAATATCTCTGTATTTACTAAAAATATTTAATTTTTTTAAAAAAAAATAATTGTTATATGGATTTCCATGATTGTTTTGAATTCTTAGAATTTTGTGCATTTGCAATGTACCTAAGTTAGTAGCGAGCGAAGCGACCTTGGTTTGCGAAGCAAACCATATAAGATTGCGTAGCAATTTTCGGGGGTTGGCTAGCTTTAGCGAGCAGGGGCCGCAGCCTCTAGTTGTATTAATTACTAATGTGTTTTTGTATGTAATGTGCCTGTGTAGGGGGCAGGGAACTATCCTCTCATCAGAAAGGTTCTAGGTTCGAATCCCGGGCAAGGCATGGATGTTTCTTTCTCTCTATGTCCTTTCCTCTTTTGTGTATGTGAATGTGTGTGAATGTGACCCACCCTATAAATGGGATTGTGGTTGTGTGAATGGTGTGGCAGAAGTGCAATTCTTGGCCATAGATGGCGCCACTGAAAAACAAGAACAATCGCACCTCCTCTGCTTAAACAGGCATACCACAAAAAAAAAAAAAAAACTAATGTGTTTAGTTATAGTTTGTTAAATAACAAATATATTTTCTCTTTCGCTTTGAAAACTGAAACCAAGCAAGTGAGCAGTCATGAATTTAAACGCTTAAAATTTTCAACCTTTATTTCATGACATATAGGTCTGGTGTTCTGGAGCTCTTGCCTTGTCATGTCAGTTATGA
Source organism: Parasteatoda tepidariorum (assembly GCF_982258835.1). NCBI lineage: Eukaryota > Metazoa > Arthropoda > Arachnida > Araneae > Theridiidae > Parasteatoda > Parasteatoda tepidariorum. Next base: position 11,391,214 of record NC_141756.1, on the reverse strand, counting down.
TTTCATTAGCTCTATTGGTGCTTACTTTATTGCAAGTCTAATATTAATTCAGAGCACAACGGCGTGAAAATAAACTTATTCAATAATTGTTCCTTACTCAATATTTAATGTTGGCACCATATTTTATTTTAACCATGTGCATTCATGATCTGAGTCCCCTTGCCGGTAGGCTAACCATTGGAGGTTTCCGTGGTTTTCCTTTCCATGTGACACGGATGAGTGTTAGTTCAATCAAAAAGTCCTCCACAAAGTCAAATTTCCTCGCAATACCTTATCCAGAAGCTCCCTTGTCTTCTGGATTGGGTTCAAATTTACAAGGCTACGGAGTTGAACATCAGTAGCCATAAACCCAAAATTGGGTCGGCTGTTCAACAAGGGCTATAAAGTAAAATAAAATATTTTACACAAATTTTAAATTTCTGCAAATTCTTCAATACTAGTGGGCTGCGCCCCCTGCTCACTAACGCTAGCTAACCCCCGAAAATTGCTACCCAATCTTATATGGTTTGCTTCGCTCGCTTCTAACTTAGGTATATTGCAAATGTACAAAATTCTAAGAATTCAAAACAATCATTCAAATCTATAAAACAACTTTTTTTAAAAAAAAAAAATTACATCCTTTTAGTAAATACTAAGTCATTAAAATAAATTTGAATTCAAATAAAGACTCACTGACTGAGACTCGTTTTTCAATGAATAACTAATAACAATAATAAAACAAATAAATTCGTGATATAAATCAAAAATCGTCAAATAAATTCGTAATATATAAAGAAAAGCTAAAATACTATCGTGAAAAAAAGCACTTTCGACAAAATACTAAAATAGAGATCTATCGACAAAGACTACTCATTTCTGCGTAGCTTAATAGTATGAGATTGCCGCTGCTGAATTGTTATTTCCGTTTTTAAAAGCGCTATATGTTGAGCCACCTCACTAGATTTGGCATGTGACATTTTTAGCGGCAATCATTGGTCGATTTTCTAGCGTTACCATTCGGGAGTTGTAATGAGACTTTTTCTTATCACCGTGTAAGAGAAACATATATATAGATTTCTGCAACTGTACTCGATATTTCGTCTATCGCTAAGATCATTAAAAAACGTTATCAAAAACTTGAGCAAAACCTAAGAAATAGCCCAAGAAATCTGGATAGAAATTGAATTCATTAAATTAATAACCTTTATTATTTTACCCAACTGTAATAAATTTCTCATAAAAATATTATTAATTGTTCGAAGTTTTCAAGACGTCATTCAAATTTTGCACATAAATAATATTGGCGCCAACTTCAAACAGGTTATGGTATTCCTTTAATTTGATTACACGGTACTCGAAAGAAAACATGGCTCCATTTTACCTCATAATAAGATTTTGACAAATTCGCATTACATTTTGGTTCCTTCCTATCAATATCAAAGTTTAAACTTAAACCGTCTTTTCATATTTATATATGCATGTTTCCATATTTCAGAATGAAAATTCTTTTCTCACATGAGAAGCGAAAAATTTAAACAAACTAAGATATATCTTGGGCAGAAATGAAAGACTAAACGCGAACCATTCATATCAATAAACGCGCTGTTATTTTCCTGATAATACTTATTAACTTTGCTCAGCTTTAGTGACAATTTAGGATTATATTTTACTTATAATGCTCCATAAATAACGCAAGAAATATATATAAAACCCAAAAAAGAAATCCAAAGTATATTTTTCATTAAAGTCTTTCTACAGTGTTTGTATATTTTACGAGTTAATGTAAATTTTAAGAAATCCAAATAAATTACAATAAGAGACTTGGAACTCAGAACACTGAAACTATATATTATTATGTTCATCACAAAATTCCATGAATTATTTGGTTCAAATACAATTTCCAAGTAGCATTGAAAATAAATCGCAATGAATATATATTGAATGAAATGTTTATTAATATATTTATATTTCGCGGGGTGTATATGTTGCCTAATTTTAGGAATTTCATTTTTAAAAGAGTACCAGCAAGCATTTAAAGGTAAACTGAAATACATGAGTATATAATGAGCAGACTAAGCAAGTATTCCAAAAAGGAAACCATTTTTTGGGAGGGAGGGGATTGACAGCATAGACAGGGTTAGTCCTACGTCATCAACGACGTCACTAGCTCTCCTCGTTCCAAACAAAGTTCTGAACGGAGCAAACAATATGGCGTTTCTCATGTAGTTAAAAGTGGGTGAACTAAATCTTTGAATATATTAATATAGAGTCGAATTTAACCACTGACATGGCAAGAAAAAGTGTTGCATATATTAATATTACGTTAATCTCTTTTTATGATATTAATTGGAATAGCTTATTAATTGCAAATGATTATGAAAACTTTTTGTATATATGATTGAGAGAATTTGTATTTAATATTTACCATATAAATTGTATTTATAATCTGGAAATCGGAAATTTGTGAATTTTATTATTTGGAAAAAGTTATTTCTAATTTATGTTTAATCTTTCTTAAAATATGTATATTATATTAAATCAATTTTTTTTATAATATTGAGACAACTTATTAATTGTAAATAATTATGAGAATTTTAAAACAAATTAAAAAGTTATGTAAGAAGCATGAATAAAGTCAGATAAATTCATATATAACACCTAAAAAAAATTGTTCCTCTCACATTTTAAAATGAAAATTAGAAATTTAGAATTCTAAAATAATTTAGATATTCTATATATTAAAATTCTGGAAACTATACATAGTATTAACCCTTTTAACATAACACTACACTTTAACATAGCACTACACTAGTTACGTTAAGAAATAATCTAATATTAATTAATAAGGTATCTTAATTTTTTCAAAAAATTAATGCATAAAACTACTGTTAAAAACTGATAAATACAAACAAGAAAAAATCTCAAGTCAAAATAAATCTGAGTTTAAACTAAAACTCTGTGCAGATTTAACTATATGTATACATATTAAATAAGTTAGTTACATAATTTATTCCTATTTAATAGTTAAAAACTAAAGCTTATGAGAATTAGCAGCAATAATCAGAAAATCTTAAGCAAACAAAGTTTACAATAACTACAAATTTAATCATCAGGTATAATTTAATAAACAGACATTAGTATTGATAAATACAATCTAATTATAGATTAAAAATTCATTTCTGAACGTTTTAAAACAATGCATGCCTTTCCATAACTAAAGAAAAAAATTAGATGTAGGTTAAGAATATGTAACAAATTCTAAATAAAATAAGGCATTATTATAAACATGAAACAAGAGTTAAAAATAGTACTGACGCTTAAATTTTTATACCTCAAAATTAAAGATAACCATTTTGAAACTTTTTTTATAGCATTTAATGCACTTAACTCGTAAAATCTACTGAATACCCCGTATAATGAAAACTACATAAATTAGGAATATGTCCCTTAGAAGCGCTATATAAATTTATTTATTTCAATAATTAACTAAAAATCTTGCCGTCTTAAATTCACATAGGAAATGCCATTGAAATGGTTCATTCGAAAAAATGTTTGGAACGCGTTTGGAAGGAGGCGGGGTCTCTCAAGTATGTCTACTTGATATATGTATGTCTTTCAAATATATAAGATCTAAGAATAAAAAGCCATATTTGTTCTTTTTGTGTGTGTGTTTGTCATTGTTTGTCATATGTTTGAAATTACCCGGAAAAAAAATTCTGGTAAAATTACCGTAGTGTTTTGGTAATGATACTTCTGGTAAGAAAACCCAATATAATTCTGGTTATTTAAACCAAAATATACTGTATTTAAATAGTTCATATGATTAATGTTCCGCTCATACGGTAATGGGTTATCGGGGATTGTAGTTTTCAAAATTATAGTTCTTATTATTACTCATTTTTAAAAAAATGCAATGCTGCAAAATAAATTGTATAGCAAATTCAAACGAATAAATGGTTTTTATATCATAGTCTAAGGTATCATGATAAAATTAAAAAAATTTTACATATTATCATATTCTATCATACATTATAAAACAATATTTCATTGCTACTTTTAGAAAAATTCTTATAGCACTTTGATAAAAATTGCCAAGATTGTTCGTGTTCCCAATAAAGCCTGAAATGTAATAAATTTTACTATATTAATTGGTAGTTTTCACCATACTATTTTTTCAATTTACTCCTTTGTGTTAGATAAAATAATGCGCATGTATTTGGATTGTTATATAATCGATAAAATTTCATTTTCGTGTTGGCAACAAAGATTTAAAAACTGAAATATCAAGTGAGTGGGTAGTCATAGTCATAAGCACTTAAACAAATTTACAAATATCTGAATGCAAATATAAAGTTATGAGTTGGGAAGGAATGAAAGATTGAATGCAAATAGTTCATATAAATTAACAGACAGGGTAACATCTTTGTATAAATTAATCAGAATTAACAATAAATTCTAGATTTTTATAATGATAAAAGTAGGAGAAAAATGCAGTTTATAAGCAAAGATCAGCCAGATTTTTTTACCCTTTTTTTTATTTTAATACATTTTAAAGTTTATGCTAAAATGAAGGACTTGAGCTGTCTCTAAAATTTGAATTGTCCATAGAGGAAATTTAATTAATTAATATTTGTTTCAAATATAATTTAAAATTCAATATATATAAAATGAATCGATACTACTTGATTTCCATGACGACCGCTATTAAAACGACTCCAAGAATAACGCCAAGCTAGAATTATTCGCATTTAGTTTGTTGCTTCCATATCCCCGCGATTTCATTCAATATTAAATCAAAAGGCTTGTCTTTCCCACAGGATTTTCACCACATAAATTCCTCAAGATAAGACTCTAGAAGATGACATGCCGTGCCTCTTTGCCTTTTGTTCGTAACGTAAAAAAAGCTCTTTTCTTTTGTTGACAACTTTTTACATTGTACCTTCACAAATCTTCCTTTTCATAGAATTTAACTTCGTATTCATTTGTTCGAATTACTTTCCAAATTTTGATAAATTATTTCAAATAAGCAGTCTAGATACAATTACTAATAATTTACTGTATAAGTAAGAGACTGATTCTATATCAAAACTATACAGGTATAATCTAAAGTGTGCGATAATCTAAACTGTGCACGAAATTTAAAAAAAAAAATTGAACACTCTGATTAACTCTTGATCTAATGATCGGATTTTCACGTACTAAGACTTAATGTTAATGGTTTGATTGCTTAACCTTAAATATGCTAATTAATAAGTGCAGGCGACATTTTAAGATTAGAAATCAGATACTTAAAATCATTTTCTTTCAGTAAACATACCTTTTTTTTCCGACGGACTTAAATTGTCCAACCTCAAAATATGGGGAATTACCGTAATCTACGAAATATACACTATCTGGAAGAAAGTGACGGGACAACTGTAAAGTTTGGGGGAGGAGAATTGATGGTATGGGCTTATTTCTCCTGGTATGGGGCTGGCCCACTGGTGAAGGTTGATGGTATGATGAATGCCGATGGATACTGTGATATTCTCGACAATCATGTCCTTTCTACCTTGAGGGCAACGTACGGTATGGATGATTGCTTGTATCAAGACGACAAAGCAAGATCCCATGTTGTAAGGAGGATTCCTGATTGGTATATGAACAACAACGTTAAACGCATAGAGTGGCCGGCGCAGAGCCCTGATCTTAACCCAATTGGACATCTCTGGGACGAATTGGACCGTCGGTTAAGGGCCGGCACCCCACTCCTCAAAAGCAAGCATGAACTATGGAACTTCCTGTTAAACATTTGGAAGGAAATTCCTCTTGCCACTATGGCTAATTTAATGGAAAGCATGCCCAGAAGGGTTGCAACTGTGACCGCAGCCAAAAGAGGCCCTACCTCCTATTAATTTTAATAAAAATTGGTTTATGTTGTTATAGTGTCTTGTCCCGTCACTTTCTTCCAAATAGTGTAGTTTGATTAGGAGAATGATTGAAAGTTTGTAACACTTAATGTTACTTTTTTTCTTCATATTTCGCCATGTTTGGAAATCTTTTTAAAACGAATCGAAAAAATTTTTATGCTTAATTTTGAAAATCGTTTGTCTATAGATAAGTCTATCCAAAATATAATTGTTTTAATATTTATTTATTACTTTTTATTATTTTATTTTGTAATAGTCGAAGGAATTTGAATTCTAAGTAATGTAAATATTTAAGTCATTTTTAAGAACGCAAATTTAAGCAGTAAAATATAAAATTTTCTGCGCAATCGGCCGCATAGTTACTGAGTTCTCAAATTTCAAGAAAGTTGTTTTTTAAAAATTTGATGTCTTAAGATTACATATGCTATTCATACATAAGTTTGGCCTATTGGTTTTTTACAGTACTGTTAAAATTGCAAACTAGTATAAGATTTTACTCAATTTTTTTATTATTACCTATGCATAATTTAAAATAAAATGTGTTCAAATAAATTAAAAAAATACAGGTTAAAACAAGATTGTCTAAAAGCAATAATTTAATTAAAATGTAGTTACTGATATTAGAAAAGTAGAAGCAGCTTAAACGTTTTTTTCCTCTTTTCTAGAGTGAAAAAAATTATCCCTATGGTAATTTCACTTCTTTAAGTAAACATGTAATTAAAGAAAGTGGTCACGTATTTAATCTACTTACACGTTAAAATTTTTTTTTCATCTCTATGTTATTTTCTTACATTAATATTTAAATTCTAGACTTTTACAGTTTCGTTTTAAACAGATATTATCATTTTGTCACACTTTTTAAATTAGAATGCACTGTTAACACTTGGCAGCAGTTGTTTGAATGAAAAATACAGGATTTTATACAAAAAATTGTAAACAGTTTATATAATATATTTTTAAATCATATGCTTTTTTATTATGTATAATATGATTTTTTTTAAATATAAATGTTAACTTTTTCGTTCATCAATATGACAAAAATTATTTTTGTTGGAAAAACTAAGAAAATATTGCTTGCTTTTTGATTTCTTTTAATTTTATTTAACGATTATTTTTTCATATCTCTGTATAACATTTCAGAAATTTTACCTGTTTTCATCCCTAAGTGTAAGTTTAATGCAGAGTTTAGTACCCTGAAGTCAGAATCAGCTAAAATGCAGCAAAACCAAATGTCATCATTTAATCTAGGTTGAATTAAACAGTGATATAAACTGTGTCTGGCATAAATATATAACATATTACTTGAATAACTCTTGGTCATATGATCTTTGTCTACCCTAAGAAACGCGTATCCCCAGTGTAGAATAGAGTTTTCTGATATTTGTTAACTGCCGACCGGTCTGTGTAGGAGGCAGGGATCTGCCCTTGCATCAGAAAGGTTCTGGGTTCGAATCCCGGGCAAGGCATGGATATTTCTTCCTCTTTATCTGTGTTCTATGTCCTTTCTCCTTTGTGTGTGAATGGGACCCGCCCTATAAACGGGTTGTGGTAGTGCGACGTGGGCGACGCTGCTCCACAGCCGTGGCTTCGCCACAGGTGCCCACTGGGTAAGGAAAAGAGAGTTAGCAGTTCTGGCACTTTCTGTGGCCAATGGACAATAGTTCCAAGTGCCCGCCTTTAAAAAAACGAAAACATTTGTTAACTTTTTCAATGGAATTTTTAAAAACAGCAAACGTTTAGGGAACCCAGGTTTTTGATATTCGAGTATAGCGAATCACTACTGAGGAAAGCGATACCAAAAACACAAAAACAAATTAGAGTAACTAGTGGAATTTTAAAGTCCTTCTAATGATCACCTTTCAATTATTTTATGTTTTTTACTGGAAGTCAAATAGGCTTTGATGTTTTCCATCCCATCTTCCTCAATAGTAATTCATTAAAGTTTGAAAGCTTTTTTTGTATTTTACCGTTTAAAATATTAGTTATGACGCCTTATATGCATTTAATAACAACTCTATTGTACAAGAATTTTCAACGCACACATCGAAAGTGGTCATAATAAGTAAACGTTTTTAAATGACGTTTTTATATTTTAAAAAAAAAAACTCATATTATGCAAAAACGCACGATCAATTTACTAATTGTTGAAAAATATACTCATTCATTTTCCGTTCATTTATTCAAAAATTCTTTTCAAGGCTGGATGAAAAATGTTCCATTCAAGTAAAGTAATTTAATTTAAAAGTTTTCTGATGTGAAGCTGAAGAATTCGGTGAGAAAACTGCTACTCGATCACCGATGCTGCACCTACACCTGCTGTCAAGCAGTTTCCGTCTTTATAAAGCGTCAATTTAAATATATGGGCTGTGTCAAAAGTATTCTCGACTTAAGGAAACTCGTTGATGGATCGGAGGCAGGAAGAAAGTTTCTCTCCAACTCAACTTCGAATATCATTAATGAAGAAAGAATTTTCTTACTTTTTTACCTTATGCTTAAGCTAAACAGTATTTCATGGACTAGTTTAAATATTAAGGGAAATATTTATTTATTACACATATATTCTAGAAAAGATTTTTTTTTACTTATAAAAACCGGTTTTTATGCTTAAGTCTTAGTGATATAACGAAATTTAAAAATCTAAGTTTATTTTTATTGATAAATTGTTTTCAACAATCAGTGTTATAACGATAATTCTCATACAATTGAATTAGATTTTTTTTTAAAAAGAAGAAAAAATGAATGCTAGATTGTAAATGTATGCTCGCCTAATTTAAACAGTTAGTGAAACATAGACAACACTTTTATTTAAGAAGAGAAAGAAAAGTACATGATGTTTTTTAACACGTAAAACTAATTAAAAATTACATAAAAAGCTTGTACAATAAAGAAAAGTTAACGAATAAATTCCAATGAGTAACTTTTTCACTGCTTAGAGAAGAAAAATAAAATAATTAAAAAAACAAATAAATTTAAAAGCAGTACGATTTGAAGTACATGTCTTTTTTCATAATAAAACTAATGAAATGTGAATGTAACTTTTAATGATTAACAAAGTGAAAGTGATAAAAAAATTTATAAAACACATAAAATTAAGTAATTATTATGAGGCTAAATGCATGAGTTCTTCGATAATGAAGTTACGGAAACATGCTTATTGATTTAATTATGATTTATTAATGATGTTTGATTGATTGATGGTTGAATTATTGTGATTCAAGGGGAAAAAAGGAAACGCTCAAAAAATTTAATAAGGGACTTTGAACGCATAATTTATGAAAGTTTCATTTATATTAGGTTAGAAATGTATACTCATCTGAAAAGTAGAACCAATGGAGCATGATTAACCATATTTATCTAAACTGATGAGCATGTGATTTTGAATAAGAAATATATACATACAAGATCATAAAATTATCATAAATATCTCGAAAAAAAATCCATCTGTTTATAAACGGTATGATAACTAAAGCGCAAGGCATATGTTTTCTTTTTTTGGTCAAATATTCGCATATTAAAAATTTTTTTAAAAGCAATTGTATGCAGAAAAAATAAACTATTTAAGTAAAGATGCAAAATATATGGTTTCAGATGGAAAATTAATAAAACATATTTAGGAGCAGAACGTATGAAAATACTTGATAAGATTATGAATAAACACAAAAAATTAATATTTCCCTAAATTTTTAATAATAAAATTTTTAAATAGTATAATAAATTTATAATAATATAATAAAATTTCAAACTGCATAAATTCTTAATGGTATTCTAAATGTATGCGCGTACTTATAGTAAAATTATTGAAGCATGCTTAAAATCTTTCAGCTAATCAACAAAATAATTACTTAGCATGTAAATAAGTACTAAGTTTTTAATAATAAAAATTTTAAATAGCATATTAAAATTTTAATAATATAATAAGTCTTTAATCGTGAAATTTTTTTAATGGTATACTAAATATATACGCATACTTATAGTAAAATTATTGAAGCATGCCTAAAATCTTTCATCTAATAAGCAAAATAATTTCTAAACACGCAAATAAATCCAGGTATTAGAGAAAATGAAAAAAAAGTATAGAAAACGATGAATCGTAGATATGAATATCGATAAAAAGAGAAAATATGTAAACATAAATTAAGAAAAATTTGCCAATGTATTAAACTAACTAAGAAATACCATAAAAAAGACGTAAGTAGCCAGGAAAAATGAAAGTTTAGATCTTCGTTTGGTTAAAGAAGAAATCTAAAAAATTTTTAAAAGGGCCATGAACTAATCAAATCAATTAAGTTGGGAATTATATTAATTTGCGCCCAGACTCCCGGATTTAAACCTATATAATAACGTTTTAAATAAGAGCAGGACACATAAAATTAATTAATAAATATTTTTTAACGTATCAGATTAGTTTTAAAATGGTAATGAAAAGAGTACACGCTCCGTTCAAAAAATATTATTTTGTGCAGAAAAAATTATATCAAATATAAAAAAAAAAAGAATTTGAAAAAATTATACGCCAAAACTTTTTATTAGGAAAGAACACGGGAATATGTGGCCAGATGGCTTGCTATACGGAGCAGAAATCCTAAAATCTGCTAAGTGGAGAAAAATGCAAGAAATTTATTAGTATTTTTCAAATACATTTATAAATGCATTTTACATTATTTATAAATACATTTTGTATTTAAAAAAAAGTAAGGGCATTTGTACCCATGTATTTAAAAAAAACAGAGCATAAACAGCATGTAAAGTTATTTGTGCTCTACATAACTTGTACATATAAAATATATTTGTTACAGATAACATGTATGGATAGATAATTTATAAGTGTTTAAAACGAAGGAAATAAGTAGTTATATACACATGAGTTGATAGAAAAAGCCGATTCCATGATAAAAGGGGGAGCAGGTGCCACCGGCGTAGCTCGAGTTCCAAGTTGCTGATTTCCAAGTAGTTGTTGAGTTGAAATGAGCAAATTGCAACTTGTTTAATTTTGGTTTCGGTTTTCAAAATCACAGTTGAGTCAGTTTCAGTTTTCCAACATTTTTAGCTTTTGGGAGGAACACTTAAATTAGTTTAAATTTCCACTTTGTTTTCAAACAATTTGCAACTTTAAATGGCTATACCTCTAAGTTTCAATTTCCAAGATAGGGAATACGTTATTATTAAGTTGTTAGACATTTGTTTTTCAAAATTTTGAAAACTCTGGGGATAACACACTTATTTTCGGTTTTAAAAAAAAATTCATATTTTTAGAGATCATTTACAGTTTTTAATGGAAGGATGACAAAATTATAATTCCTTTTTACTGAGTGACAACCAGTAACAACTGACTGTATGACGTATACTGCAATTGACCTCATGCAGGTCCAGGTTTATCTTGTTTTTGCCAGAAGGAAGGTGAACTAATTATACGTCATAAAATATTTACTACGTAGAGCGAATGATTACATAGTTTTCAACCACGCGGATTATTCTATATTCAAACGTAATTCGGTTTGTACGCTCTTAAACTCTCCACATATCGAAATTCCGAACTCATTTCCTCTGAAGTTGAGTTGTTTGCCACCTGAAGTTCAAAATCTTGAAAACCAAAATTGGTTCAACTGTTTCCACAGGAAGTTAGAAATTTTAATAACCGAAACCAAAACTAAAACAGGAGACAAACCACTGAACTCAGGAAGAAAACAACTTTTGATGCAACAATAGGCATTACATATTTCCTAGCTTTTGAAATTTCTTTAATTTCCTAAACTTATTTTTTTTTATCTTTCTTAACCAAATTCTAATTAAATTATACCAATTCTAACTATAACCACACCTAATTCCGTCATCATACAACTCTACTCAAACACCTATACCGCTTTGTATCCTGGAATTGGTGCTTTTTCGTGCTTCTAGGTTGTCAGATTAGCAAAATAACAATAATACTCTTGAATAGTGATCGTTGCATGCAACCAGTTCCTTAAATAATTTATTATCCTATATAGTTTAAGTCATTATCGTCTCAGATATTATATTTTATTATGCAAATGCGTGGGATGAAACACTGCTGCAAATTTAGACAAGAATCTTTTGAAACAACTTCTGATTGCAAACTGGGAAAATCAGGATAAACTGTGATTAACTCAAGCATTTATTGTTGAAACAGACAGAAACTGCATCGGTATTGTTTCCGTTAAACTGAATCCAAACGATAGTCAACTTCATACAAGTTAGTAATAATCTCACGACTCAATGCTTTTGACATATACACAAATTTAACTAACTCCGAATTCACTTCTATACATTCCTGAATACTCCCAATTGAAACAAGATCTACAATGCGAATCTATTAGTTTATAATTGCTTTGCCTTAATGTAAACATATTAATATTACTTTCCGAAAACAGCTTTAAAGTATCTTATAAAGTGAACAATTTATGCTGAAAATTTGATGTTAGGCTTTGTGGTATATGCATTTATCATTATTTAATTAAAAAATTAGCTATATTAGAGTCACAAGTACTTTTGCCAACACGATATTATTTTTTTTATTTCCAAAATCGTGCTCCATGCAAACAAACGTCCTGTTTAATTTGTTGCAATTGCTGTCGCTGATGTTTTAATTTATTCTTTCTGATTTATATTTTTTTAAATTTGAAAAAGTATAAAATTTTTTTTGAATAGAACTCTCTTTTTCCCCGAAATAAATTTTTTTAGTCAGAAGTTTTAACTAGGTAATTGTTTGAGTACAACCAGTTCACTAAATAAACTTATCCTATATAGTTTATTCCACTTCTCTACAATTTATTCTACGTATAGTAATAATAGTAGTATATAGTATAGTACTAATTTCATATCCTAAATGTTTAACGCAAGGGAAAAGAACAAAATAAAGTGCCATATTGAGGTTACAATTCAATAATTCACCAAATGGAAGTGAATTAATAGCATTGCAGTTTTCTTTCCTCTTTTTATGCACCGTCATGTGGGGCTACTTTGTGCAGCGGGGGCTACTTTGTGCAAATTCGAATTGGCACTTTTCAAGTGCTGCTATTCAGTATTATGCTTTTTTCCCGTTAAAAATGAGTGGAATTTGAAGATAGAAGTCTCCTCTATTACTGCAAACATTTTTTCGAGTTTTAAAACAATCTCAGAGCGTGTTTTGTTTATCCAATGTCAACAACTTTCCGAGAACGTCGGACGTCGAAAAATGTGCGTAGAAATTTTAGATGTGAAATGCAAAGACGTTGATAAAACAATTGTCGCAAGTGCAAAATATTTTATTTATATATTAATAAGCAATTATATCATGTTAGCGTTAAATAATTTTGAAAATTAAAGACAAATAAACGGAAAATGAAAAAAAATGCACTGTGTAGCCTACTTTGTGTAAAGTTTCATTCGTTTCTTTTTTTCGACAGAAAAATGGCCAGGCGTTATAAAAAAATACCTGGAGCGAGAAACTACCGTGATTACTCGTTAGAAAAGCTGCAACAATGTTTGCAAGCAGTTGCTGGTGGTATGTCGATTGCAGAAGCTTCTCGGAAGTACAAAATCCACAGAAATACTATCTCTAATAAAATTCACAAGAAACACGTGAAACGTGCTGGTAAACTATTATTTTTCTTCGACAAATATTTTTCAACGAATTAATCAAACGATTTAACTCATAAAAATGTATTTTAAGGGACATCAGGTGATTTTGACAGATACTGAAGAGCAAATTCTGCCATGTTCATTCAAGCATGTTATGTTCAAATTTATCAATATTATAAATGTTAAAGAAAATGTTATAATTATTATTTTTGAAATTTCATCTATTTCAATGTTCAAAAATATATATGGTTTCCTTTTGTTTAAACTCAAATGTTTTGAAATAAACATTCTTTTTAAGAAAAAATTCCTTATAAAAAATGGTTCTTTAACGCTGAAAATTATTTTCAAACTAATATCTTTACATACCTTGATGTTTTTGTTATTAAAAATGTCAACAATTAACTATTTTAGCAATTTTATATCAATATTTTACTAAAAACAATATTATTAAACTGAATTCCTATCGCTGCACAAAGTAGCCCCACTTGGGGGCTACTTTGTGCAAGGTATGTTTTGACTTATTATTTGTAAATATTACATATAAATAATGCCAATGTTGATCAAATTCACTCGTCTTAGTCCAGTTATAAATATATAATGTCGATAAATTTTACTAAAGTTTGAATTAACATAGTTTTTTTACATGTCAAAGTTCAAAAACTGCGAAATCTTGCACAAAGGTATTAAAGGCACAAAGGCACATGACGGTATTAAAAGGAATATCTAATTTTTGTGCTTGTATTGGTTTTTATTTTTATTGCTCCATCTAAGATAAAATGCTTTCTGTCTGGAATTGTAGATCACCTACGGCACCAATACAACACATGTTTTTTCCTATTTATTATTTTTGAAATTTTTTTACAAGATTTTTCAACAGACTATACTTGAACTTTTCTAAACAAATTTTTATCGAACATCAATCTGTTCAAATGTTATAAAGCACCGTAGGCATAAGTTATATTTATTTAATAAGGAACAGAAATCGCATTCTCAATATAGTATTGTACTGTTGTATTATTTTCTGGGGAAAGAAAAATGCCTCCCGCAAAATTCAAAATCTTCCCAGAGTAGCTCGAGGGGCAGCCATATTCCAAAAGTCTCTTGAGTTATCTTGAAAATCTGAATTCCGAAGAGAACTTCCTATAAAGTGTTACTATCGTTGGATTTCCTTCTTCTTTTTTCGCATTGCACGTAATAAAAGTAAATAAATAAATGTTCAATGAGTACAATAAAAAGTGGGATTAGGACACTATTGGATTTTTCATTCGAAAATTATGGTAAAATAACCAGCAGCAGTCTGCCTATCCAATTGACCATAAAGCTTACGGTAAAGAACGTTTTTTTTTTACCTTTTCCGGTTTTGAAACTATTTACAACTAGTTTAGTTTGAAAGAAAAAACATGAATAAAATTTTATATGTTTTTCTTAACCATTTGCAACTAGTATGGTTAACAAAAAATGGACATTGGAGATAGTTTAGTAACTTTATGGTGCTGCCATCTATGCATGAATGAGTCTATCGTATTCTAATAGCTCAGGGTCAAAAATTGGGGACTGCAGAACACTGGAAACTTTTCATGTGTTGAAAGGAATGCAGAAAATATTGAGTTTTCAATATTCTGGTGCCAATATTGCTTAATTGAATTATATTTATTGCAAAATATTTAAATATTCTTTAACTCCTCTTCCAATCTTAACACCTTATTTATTTTAAAACCATGTATTAACTAAATTACCGTCCACTTTTTAATCGCACGGAAGTACCTTGATTTCAATTTTAACTATTTCCAATTGATTTTCGAACTTACTGTCAAAATTCGTTATGTATTGAAATTAAGTAATAATTCGAAATCTGTCCGGAAGACAATGAATCACACAAACCACCGTAAATATGGGTTCGGGTCATTTCAGCATAGTTAGCAGCAGAAGTGCTAAAATTATCTCCATCCTTGTTGTGAAATAAGGGAGAAAACTCATCCCACTGCTCCATTATATGTAACATGAACTACTTCCTCACGGACCTCTACAGTCATAACTAATCGTTCAAGATATATATATATATATATATATATATATATATATATATATATATATATATATATATATATATATATATATATATATATATATATATATATATATATATATATATATATATATATATATATATATATATATATATATATATATATATATATATACACAAATTAACATGAAAAACATGAATAAAATAAAAATAAAAAACTAAATGGTAGAGAAACAAGAATGGTAAAAGCAAATAGTCGCTGTCAAGACACATCTAATTGCCATAAATAATGCGATATTTCTGAATAAAGAATAATTATCCTAAGATAAAAATTATATATATATATATATATATATATATATATATATATATATATATATATATATATATATATATATATATATATATATATATATATATATATATATATATATATATATATATATATATATATATATATATATATATATATATATATATATATATATATGCGTGTGTGTGTGTGTCTTACTTTTTTAAGTTTTAATGAAATTTTAACTTTTTTTTGACAAAAATATCCCTATCATACAATCCTGTAATCATAATCACCTGTATCATAAATTTTTTCTACGTTCAGATAACATATGCATTCTATTAAGATTGAATTAGAGACGTGATTTTTCTTTAAAGCAAACAGTAATGTCTCTGTTTTGACTCTATGTGCTATATAGTGCTATATAGTATATTATAGTGCTTTCCTTATATCATAAGAATACTTTCGTTATCAAATACAAATAGGAGTATAAAACCAATGCATGTATCAGTAAAAATGCTTACTCAAAAATAAATAAGTGTAAAATATATCTGGCACACTTCCCGCGGGTATTGAAAAATTGTTTCTATACGCAGGATTATTATTAAATAATCTGAATAGCTCTCAATTTCCTTTTTAATAAAGAATGGAAACTTTGAACAAGAGGCCAACAAGCTCTTCTAGAAACAGTGTCAAGCACATGCTGACATTCTCTTAAGAGAACAATTTCTCAATCGAGGGAACCTCTGGCTCTTAGCCAATAGGAAGCTAACTAATTTAATCTCTTCACTTGCCTTTTGCATATTCATCAAAAGAATGTTTTTTCTTCTTTAAAATTTGCTATATATATTTTTCAATTTTTTCTTCTAGGCTTAGGACTTGAAAAACTGGTTATAACTGCTTTAAAATAATCAAGAAAAAAAATAATTTATGATATTTAGTTTATTTTTTGTCAGGAATTTCTCTGTTTATTGAGGTGTTTTTTTTTAAATTTTTTTACGGTGTTTGGGCGATACGAATTCTGCTCCAGGCTCGCATCAACCACAGTGCTGACTTAAAACATCCTCAGTGGTAGATTAGAATCGCCTTACCACCGTATTGACTATGGAAGATTTTAGTGGTTTGCCTCTCTATGTAACGCAAGTGCGGGTTAGTTCACTTTTTCATGCCGAAACGCTGTTAGCACGCCACAGAACTTGAGTCATCACATCAATTTCAATTCATGAAATCCAGAGCTATGTAGTATACCGCAAAAGTTTTGCGTAACGTTCTTTACTTTACTTTTTCGTTTACCTTATATGTTTTACTTTTTTCTTCATATGTTTTACTTTACTTTCAAATTCCTTTTCAAAATAATGTCCCGTTTTATTACACACAGTTTCAGTGCAAAATTGTTAGCCAACAAAGTGTTAAGTAAGATATGACCAGATAAATCATAGCATATAACACTATTAGGAATTTCTCGGGAAAAAGGATTCAACAACGATTTCTTTAATTGTTATTTTACCATATTCAAACAAAATAGTCAAATAAACATAAATAAGATGGTATTTAAACTGTAAACCATGAGAAAACCGTTTATTAACAGCTTTCACCCAAAACGATTAAGTAACCAGAATTTTATCACAGCAACTAGGTTCACCTGATGAATCAACTTAGTTCCTTGCAACTGGGTACATGTTATAGCCGAGAGGGCTAATTTGTCATTCTCATGAAAGACAGGTACGAGCCCCAGCGTTGACACTACAATATTTCCTCCTCTACTTAAGAAGATTTTCCAGCGTCCTGCACTTCCCCATTTGTGATTCTGGACTATTAGAATACGATAACTTCACTGACACATAGATGGAAGCGTCATAAGGTTGTTTAACACAAAAAAGATAAATTACTTTCTTAAAACGTTTGAAGCCATGCTAGTTGCAAATGGTAAAAAATGTTTTTTACCGTAAACGTAACTGTTAATTGGATGAACAGACTGCTGCTGGTATTTTAAAATAATTTTAATAAAAGTGAAGTAATAAAAGTTATTAGATTTAGTTTCTCGTAATTGAGGTAATTATTAACAAAAAAGATGAATAATTTTATAATGAATCAATTTGTATGGAAAATCATTGCATAAAAAGCTTTGAATCAAGTAAGCTGAAAATTCATTGAACATTTATTACGAAAATTGTAATATTTAGATTTCATCAAAAGAAGTTTATTTTTTTATATGCGTCAACATATGAAACATAAAATTTTCCTTAATAGTTAAGTGCAGTATCGGACTCTTCCGATAATGTTCTAACCATATTATCTTCAAAAAAAATGAACAAATGTGATAGAAAATTTGTCTCTAAGACAGTTTAGATCCTTTAGAAGAAATAACGAACGTTTTATTTTATTCGAAGCTTTTAGTACTGTCTAGAACAAACTTCACATCTAGTTATTTCGCTCGAGCAGCACTTAAAGCACTAAAAAAAGTGTCCACTCCAATACCCAGTGGGGCCATTTGGATCTCTACAAAAAAAAGGCTTAAATGATCTGAAGTGAAGAAATGTCAATCTAAATTGATTTATTGTACGGTCTGATTGAATCTATACATTATCAGGAGAACAGATTCGCAATCGCATTCTCCGCGACACGAAACTTCAAATGCTTCAAGAAGTTTTAATTCATTGTTTCAAAAATTTTTCACTAAAATACTTTGAAAGCAGTAATAGAAAAAATAACGATTATTTCTTGAAATTTTAATTGATCACCTCTAACTTCTACCTGATTTGCTTAAATGAACAAAACTCGTAAAAAAAGCTAAAGGTTTTACTTTTAAACGTAATAAAATTTCAAACATGGTAAATTTCGTACGATTGGAAGATAATAATTCTTTTAGGTTTTCAGATACACATTTTTTAAATATTATACCGATACTTAATCGTATACGTAACGTGATTTTCCGATTTTTAACAGTTATACTTTGTTTACTTTGTTGCTACATAAGATTTTTTGATGTTAGCCGCATTTTCTTACTTTTATATATATATATATATATATATATATATATATATATATATATATATATATATATATATATATATATATATATATATATATATATATATAAAAGTAAGAAAATGTGGAAAAACATATATATATCTTATTTATCAAATTATTTTACAAATTATTAAAATTAGTATTAAAATTTTTATTAAAATATGTTACTTACTATTTCTGGAAGTGTCTCAGGCTTCAATTTCACACATCAAATGATAGCTGGGTAGGGCATAGGGGTTAGTGTATGTTTGTAGTCATTGTCATGCCAAGGACATGATACAAATTTCGCCAATGTGGGGAATCGCAACTTGGCAGCAAATAACGTAAAAATATACCTTTTTTTCTCCCAAAAGAGTTGACTGCGCGTGCTCTAGAAATTGAAACTGCGAAATAATGGGAAATCGCACTCCTAGCTAGTAATATCGATATCATAAGTAGAAATCGATGTTTATAAATACTCATTCCACAAACGTACGAGTTCTCAGCAGATTATTTTGCAAAAATATTAATCTAAAAAAAAAAAAAAAGTAGATCCCTTTCTTTCTCACATAATCGCAAAACTTATATTCTATAGTCGTTTATTTATTTATTTTTTGGCTAAATATACATTATATTTCTTGCCAACATCAAGAGAGGGTAAAAACCTCATATTAGATTATGAAATCTATTACCTAAAAATTGGAAGAGACCAATTAAGCTATTGGAGATGCTGGAGATTCCAGCACTCTTGCCCGGCGACTGTAATGTTAGAAAATGATGTTTTAAAAACGCGTGTCGGGCAACACAATCAAGAGTCCGCTGTGGGGCTTTAAATTGCCTTCATATTGCCATCTGAAGAAAACTTAAAAAAGAGTGTTGTGGCAGAAGGAACAACGCCTATCCCAAAAATTTGGAAGCTAATATCAACTTTATTTGTACACATAAATTAATATGAAATTTTTTAACTCTGGCTCGAATTAAAAATAATAATAGGCCGCCTATGATCGCATTTCTAATACAAGATAATTTATCTTACATGTATCCATAAGGCGTCAAAACTCGCGCTGTGGGAACAAATTTTTTATTTCCCCGTGTCTCTTGCACAGATTTATTTAATTTCTAGAATTGTAACGCTAAATATAAACTATAATGACTTCAAATTAATTTTTATGAGAATAAACCCCAGAAATTCAATTATTTGTATTCGATTTTTGTAATAAAAATAGGTAAAATATGAAAATAGTGTTTTTTTTCCATCGCTTTTTTTAACACGCTGTTTAAAAACATTAATTGAAGAAAATGCTTAGTAGTAAGCTTTCCTTAATACCAGCTATTTCAAAAAATTTATTACAAGCACTTGATAATGACTCCCAGTTTGTCTGTCCCGAAAAGGGAGCTTTGGTAGGAAGTGTGGAATTTACTTTAAAAGTAAAGCAATTTGTTTCATACTAAATCTTTTTTTCTGCTTTATATGTTCATTATTAAATGCAATAATTCGAAGAAATCGAGAAGAAAAAGAAATATTCTCACTCGACATAGCACCACCCATTGAGCTTAGTTTTAAAATTAAATTATATCATACTTTTTCATGAATGGCTTAGTACTTATTGTATTGAATTTAGTATATGTTTGAGCAACTCGATATTAATAATTTGGAAAAATGTTTCTCTTTTAATAGGTTTTAAGAGGAACATCGTACTTAAAAAATTCTAAAACTAAAGAATCTTATTTTTAAAATTTTTTTTTAGAAATCATAAGAAAACTTCATTTTCGAAAAAAAATTATGGCACAACATTTTTAGGACAACAAAACTTGGTCAGTTTCTCCCAAAGAATGTTATTTTCCGTAACTAAAGCATAGCATAAAAACTATTTTTTTTTTCAATGAAGGTTTGGATTAATATTCCTTTTAAAGTTGGAAAAATTTATTTAATTCTTTATTTTTTATTTAATTGTCATTGATTGAAATCATTTGAAGCATTCAGTCAATTAAAATTATTTTTACATCAGTTATTTAATAGATAGTTAGTTAACTTCGCATATTTTACAGAGATATGGGAATTATTTTAAATATTTAAGTAAATATTAAAACAATTTTAAACAAATTGAAGAAGTTATTAAATTATTATTATTTTTTCTTTTTTTTTTGAATAGTTAAAATTTCTTCAATATTATAATTTTTAACAAGGGTTTCAGTGGTAAAATTTTTAAATTATTTTATTAAAAAATCTGAATTTAAATGAAATATAATTGCTCGATTTAAATCAAATTGATTGAATTCTATATATATATTAACAATCAAACTTGCATTACAGACTAAGACTAAAACATATCAAATTATTATTTTTTTTTTTAAAAAGAGGTCTGTCTAATATGGCTTTACCTTAGCTAATTCTTACTCATACCTTAATCTTAACTTCTTTCTTATTAGCTTTAACTAATTATTCAAATACTTATTATACATCCTTATTTATACTATATGTTAATATTACATATTAAAAAAGGCTTGCCTGCTTGTCGTGATTTTTTGATCTAAGACTATTTTATTTCGAATTTAAATTGGGAACAAATTTTTTGAGTTGTAATTTTTAAGATTTCAAAATTTTAGCAAAACACTTGCATATTTAAAAGTGCATGATAAAAGAGCATGGGTCAAATATTAGTTTTACTTTATGCTGCATTATTTTATATTAATTATTATTCATTGACTTATATTTTGATTTTGAGAATCAAGATATGTCGCAATATGTTAATAAATTCTTAATGAAAACAGTAGTTGCAACTTCTATAATTTCTCTTCATGAGTAGTACAATTTTCTTAGTTGAGAAAAAGGAAGATTGGTGAAATAAATATGTAAATAGATTTTTATTTTTTTGAGCAGTTTTTTAAATAGTTCTTTTAGAGTATATTAATAAATAGTATTTTTTGGATGTCAAAATTGACTAATTAGGAGATTAATTATAAAAAAAATTGTCAAAATGAGAAAATAATATTTATTTTTATTTATTACTGAAAATTCATTCGTTTATAGTTAAGAAAAAAGGATTAAGTGATTATAAAATAAGATTAAAAATTTAGAATATGATATAAAATTGCTCGATATTTTTTTTAAAACTTATATTTATTTTTAACGAATTTGAATTTTAACCGCAATAACTTTCATACTTCAAAGTATCTGTAAAATACACTTTAGAAAAATTATAAAATAGTATTATTACTTAATTGAGATTTCAGTGTCTTAATTTTTTTCTTATTTTCCTTTTCTATGAGAACTAAACGTATTTAACTTATAACATAAATTTTATTTTCAGTAGAGAAATTTTCATAAATAATTATGCTTCGTATTATGCTGTGTAGGGGGCAGGGAACTGTCCTTGCATCAGATAGGTTCTGGGTTCGAACCCCGGCAAGGCATGGATGTTCTTTCCATTTCTGCACTATCTGTCCTCACTGTGGGAGCGAAGTTGGCCCACCTAATATGGTGCCCATGAAAGAGAGGCCAACAAAATCACCCTGTATATGACTGAATTGAAGGATGTTAACACAGGTGGGCATGGGGAAAAATGCTTCATATTATTAAGTGAAAGTTTTATTTAAATATTTCAACGAAAGAGAAAAAGTAAATTGAAGTAAAATCTTCATTATTTCTTTCAAATTTATGAAAAATTGCTAACTGTCAACCATCAACTTCGAGATAAACTTTGTAAAAATAATTAAATATTAATTTTAACTATTTTATTTCTATCAATGCACTTCACTTATACATTTTTTAACGCAAATAGTTTTGCATAATTTCACTCAAATGAGAATAAATTTTATAATGCAATCCACTTAAGAGGCGCTTGCATTTAAAAATTTTTCATTCTTAGGTATTTCAATTTTAAACTTTTCATATGTTTAGTCTTACTTCCGTATCCTCCGTATCCTTGTTATTTTGAGCCCAATTCAGAAGACAAAGGAACTCTGAACCAAGTGTTGGGAGAAATGCGTCTTCGTCGAGGACTTTTTGATGGAACTAATCCGTATTTGTGTTACATGGAGAGGAAAACCACGAAAACGTATGGTTAGTCTGAAGGCAAGTGGACACTAACCCTTGATGCGTCTACCGCTTAGGATATTTATTCCGATGAGGATATTGCACAGTGGTTGGTGTAAACCGGATGCGGAATCCGTATCAGCGAGCCATCTTTGGGATTTCAAAACTGATCATCTAATTTGAAGGTGGACGCTCTCTTTCTGAGCCAGCATGGCTCTTATCATAAGATGGGAATATTCAGTTTAGTTAAGTTCAATATAGTTTTCATAAATTTGCAGTTCAGTTAAGTTTGCAACGACCGGTTTCTAAGATGTTATGCAGACGACTTCTCCCTCCTATTTCGTTGAGAGAAAGTAGTAAAAGATTTTTTAATTCTTTTTTGAGGTAAATTTAACTAGTTTTTTTTAATTTTTTTTTAAAACTTTTTTTTGCAGACTATTGTATAAAAGTACTTAAAGAGCATTTTTCTAATTTTAGGTTTAAGCATTAAAACAAGGTTTAAAAAGTTTACTTTTTTAAAAACTTACTAAAACAAGTCACGCAATCAAAATTATTACACAATACTAACTTAATTTGAAAAATATTTTAAATTTTAACCATGTTTTAATAACCCTTATATCAAGAGGTATCCACTGCACAATTTTTGACATCCCATGTATAGAAAACTTAAAGTCTAATTTGATTAAAAGTTTAAATATTTAACCGCAATTTTTTAAAAATTTTTCAACTTAATTTAGCTATGTTTCGATATAAATAAAGATAGTAGTTTTTAAAAATATTAAGATATATATATATATATATATATATATATATATATATATATATTGATATTTTAAAAATATTAATATAAAATATTAATTAATATTGGAAGAGGTAATCATCTTTAATAAATGTTTGAATAAAATGTACTAGAAAAATCGCCAAAAGGAAGAGTAAAATAAGATTTTAAAAAAAAATTTACTTATAAATGTACCATGTAATTAAAATCTCCAAACAAGCAATAGTTTTAAAAAATAATTTGTATTTTAAAATAAAGAATTTCTTTTAAGAAAAATTTAAACATAGAAAATAATTTTTTTAAATATAAATAACGTTTTTAAAAAACAATTAAATAATTTTAAAATGAAGAATGTTTTTTTAAAAATAAATAATATTCAACAAAATAAGAATTTTTTTATAAATAAAGCAAAAATTTGATCTTCTTTAAATAAAAAAGAAATATTTAAAGAGAATATTAATAATAATTCCCTTCAGCCAATAATGAAAGCAAATAATGGTTTTAAAAAATCAATTTAGATTTTTGAAAATAAGAATTTCCTTAAACTTATAAATAATGTTGTTAAAAATAAAAATTCCTTCAATAAGACACTTATGTTTTTAAAAACAAGAAATTCCTATTAAATTTCTTTTAAAAAACGAATTTTTTTTAAAAAAGAATATTTTTTCAAAATAATATTTTTTAAAAAAATAAAATTTAAAAAAGCATGTCTCTAACTTCTTGATTGTTGAAAACATAATACTGTTAGTTCCCCTCTCAGTTTCAAGCAAAATACATGATCTTGTAATCTTTTTTTCCCCAAGAAATTTCTGAAAAGTTTACAATCGCACCTCCCAAATATGAGGAAGAGCGTCATGCTCTTCCTCGCTATATATTTTATTCTATAAGCTTCATCGGCAATAAACATTTGGTTTAAAAGCGGCGATAATCTCGCCAAACTAGTTTACGGGCTAAGCAGTAGAATCATATGAGACTTTGAGTCGATGGGGAGGGAAAATGAAAACCTGGTCCCAAGGATGAAACAACTACGACAGCATTTTATTTTATTCAAATCTCGTTTAGACGATTGGCATTTGTGAGTCTTGGTTCCACAGGCATTAAATGTGTAAGTAGAATGATGATTGATTATTTAAAGTTTATTGGCATGAAGGCAAGAGATGGTTATATTGCGCCTGCTACTAGGTTAAAAATATTTTTTTAAAGTAGCGGATGCAGGCTCAGTAATTTCATAAATATCATAAGCTTGTGATACATTGTTTCACCGAGCAAGGATTTAAGATCAGGATAGAAGTTCCCAATGAGATGCGTATAAAGATTTTCTTGACGACATTGTGCAGTTCGTTCTTGTTCACGATCCCCAAAACAAATGCAATTAATATTATTATTTTTTCGGCATCACTGGATTCACGATTTAAAAATCTTTTATTCAATTCGAATTTAAAACGACATAATCTATTTATATCTCACTTATACCTGAGAGATTTCGGTGCTGCAACTTCCGCTGGGTAACAAGGCCTAAACTCTTTCACGATTTGAACTATAAAAAAAGAACATCATTTATTCGAATCTCGCTTAGAAAAGGGCTATTTTAGAACCCCTGCTCCTTTGAGATCACGATTTCAAAATCATATATATGATTTAAATTTAAATCAACATTGGTTATCAATTCTCATTTAGACAAGAACCAAGTCTGAGCTCCAGCTCTACTGGGTACGTGATTCTTTAAAGATTTAAATTTAAAGTAACATTAGGATCTTATTTAACACGGGAGGACGCGGGGGGTGCATATACATTCTATAAGTTCTGATTCTTAAGAAACTAGACACCAGTTCATCTCTTTTCTATTAGTAACTAAGCATTCCATCCTGATCTGCTTTTGCTGAGAAATTAGAAGGAATTTCTAGCATTTTACCTCTCCTAATATACTTTTTATCAGTTACTCAGGTTATGGTTTCTCAATTTATTCTGCAAATCATTTTTTTTTTCGTGTCTGCAGAGTTCAGTGCATTATTTGTCATTCTCATTTAAAGTAATTTTTATCTGAAAGTTTTGGCTGCAATGTTAAGTACAAGTATCGCTTTGCTGTCTAACAAAAGTTCACTAGCTATGTATAAAAAATGACGACCGTTACCCAATTATGTTAGAAAATTAAAGACTTTGTTATGTCACTTATTATTCGTCAAACCTAAAAAACGCGCGGTTAATCCACGTTTGATTCATGAACTGGTTTTGACTGGAATCTTCCCAGATGTTAAAAACTTCCTCAAAAGAAAGTTTTACTTGGAAAATCAAGAATTACTGGAACTAATGATTTGTGTTCATTTTTGTTTCGAGGAACATATAATCTCTGTGTGTAATTTTTGTTCGCGCCTCGCTAAAACAAAATATAAATATATATTACTATATTCATTTTTGTCAGCATTAATGCAATTTCATCGAGTGCAATATAATTATATATATATATATATATATATATTAATTATCAGGAAATTAAAAAAATATCATGTTTTAATAAATTTTATTGCAAAAAGAAAAATTTCAAATAGTTAAGCTATAAATATTCAATGTGACTCAAAAGTGTTAGATTTCGGATAAAAGTTGTGGGGGATGGTAGCTAGACCATGTCAACCGTCATCTATGAAAAGGTACCCCGACATAGAGTCGAGTTAACATGTCTTATATACTAGTGAATTGTAGTTGTAATTTTGTAGTGGTAGATACGCTACAGTACTCCCCCACCAGAATTATAGCTATGATAGAATTCGATGAATGGATGCCACTAGTTGATTCATTGCTGTTTTGTGCGAAGCCGGGAGAGCTGTATTAAGATCACCGTATTTTTTTAAGTGCTGAATGTGAGAGGTGTATTAACTTCACGGTCGTAGTCGCTCCTTTGTTGCCGTTAGCAGTCGAGTAATCATAAGTATGCAAGCCGACGTTGTGCGTGATCGAGACTGAGTAGCAACAGTGCGAGGAGACAAGTAGCAAGTCAACTGTTCAATGTGGATCATCCATCGAAGTAGGCGTTACTATCTAGGTAGGCGTGTTCATATCGAAGTGGGCGTTACTGCCAAGGTAGGCGTGGTCACATCACGTCCGAAGGTCACCAATGTGGGGAGAGGAGTAATCGATCATGTCAACCGTGATCTATGAAAAGGTACCCCGATATAGGATCGAGTTAACATGTCTTATATACTAGTGAATTGTAGTTATAATTTTGTAGTGGTAGATACGCTACAAAAGTTATAACGTTTTTTAGCAGCGTATTAATGTATATAATGTATAGATACTAATTATCAGGAAATTCAAAAAATATCATGTTTTAATAAATTTCATTGCAAAAAGAAAAACTTCAAATAGTTAAGTGATAAATATTCAATGTGACTCAAAAGTGTTACATTTCTGATAAAAGTTATAACGTTTCTTAGTAGCGTATTAATGTATATAATGTATAGATACTAATTATCAGGAAATTTAAAATATATCATGTTTTAATAAATTTCATTGCAAAAAGAAATGCTTCTTAGTTAAGCGATAAATATTCAATGTGACTCATAAGTGCTAGATTTCCGATAAAAGTTATATCGTTTTTTAGTAGCGTATTAATGAATTTCATTTGGGGTCATTCTGTGGCCTTCGCACGTCCTCCAGGTTTAAATAAATCTTACTTAGAGACAAGTGCCAAATTTTTCCCTGGTAATACGATTTAAACAATTTAAATTAAAAGTAACAATATTTAATAAATCTCGAATGCATATGAGAACTTTAACAGCTCCATACAACGTGAGCTTACCTTATCAGAAGAATTATAGGATTTAAATTTAAATCAGCATTAATTAAATCTCGCATGCACAAACGTGATCTTGATACCGAAAATTCTTCGATATAAATTAAAAGTACCATTAGCAACACGATTTAATCCACGCTGGCTAAGACAAGGGCTATTTGACAGCCCCGTATTAATTGGGTTTTTTGTATCAAGAAAAAAGTTATAAGATTTAAATATAAATCAACTTTATTTAGTTAAATCCAGCATGCACAACACGATACCCTCGCTACCCAAAATGATACGATATAAATTTAAAGTACCATTAGTAACACTATTTAATAAAACCTAGCTAAGACTAGAACTAATTGACAGCTTCGGACAAAGTTCACTTTATCAGAACAATTATAGGATTTAAATCAACTTTATTTAATTAAATCTTGCGAGCACAAACATAATCGCGATACCGAAAAATTTTAAGATATTTAAGCAAAATTAGCAACTCTTTTTAATCAAACCTAGCTAAGACAAGAACTATTTGACAGCCCCAGATAAATTGGCTTTCTCGAATCAGAAAAATTATAGGATTTAAATTTGAATCAAAATTAATTAAATCTCGTTAGCACAAACGTGATCTCGATATCAAAAATTCAATTATATAAATTTAAAGCATTATTAGCAACACTATTTAATAAAACCTAGCTAAGACTAGAACTAATTGACAGCTTCGGACAAAGTTCACTTTATCAGAACAATTATAGGATTTAAATCAACTTTATTTAATTAAATCTTGCGAGCACAAACATAATCGCGATACCGAAAAATTTTAAGATATTTAAGCAAAATTAGCAACTCTTTTTAATCAAACCTAGCTAAGACAAGAACTATTTGACAGCCCCAGATAAATTGGCTTTCTCGAATCAGAAAAATTATAGGATTTAAATTTGAATCAAAATTAATTAAATCTCGTTAGCACAAACGTGATCTCGATATCAAAAATTCAATTATATAAATTTAAAGCATTATTAGCAACACTATTTAATAAAACCTAGCTAAGACTAGAACTAATTGACAGCTTCGGACAAAGTTCACTTTATCAGAACAATTATAGGATTTAAATCAACTTTATTTAATTAAATCTTGCGAGCACAAACATAATCGCGATACCGAAAAATTTTAAGATATTTAAGCAAAATTAGCAACTCTTTTTAATCAAACCTAGCTAAGACAAGAACTATTTGACAGCCCCAGATAAATTGGCTTTCTCGAATCAGAAAAATTATAGGATTTAAATTTGAATCAAAATTAATTAAATCTCGTTAGCACAAACGTGATCTCGATATCAAAAATTCAATTATATAAATTTAAAGCATTATTAGCAACACTATTTAATAAAACCTAGCTAAGACTAGAACTAATTGACAGCTTCGGACAAAGTTCACTTTATCAGAACAATTATAGGATTTAAATCAACTTTATTTAATTAAATCTTGCGAGCACAAACATAATCGCGATACCGAAAAATTTTAAGATATTTAAGCAAAATTAGCAACTCTTTTTAATCAAACCTAGCTAAGACAAGAACTATTTGACAGCCCCAGATAAATTGGCTTTCTCGAATCAGAAAAATTATAGGATTTAAATTTGAATCAAAATTAATTAAATCTCGTTAGCACAAACGTGATCTCGATATCAAAAATTCAATTATATAAATTTAAAGCATTATTAGCAACACTATTTAATAAAACCTAGCTAAGACTAGAACTAATTGACAGCTTCGGACAAAGTTCCCTTTATCAGAACAATTATAGGATTTAAATCAACTTTATTTAATTAAATCTTGCGAGCACAAACATAATCGCGATACCGAAAAATTTTAAGATATTTAAGCAAAATTAGCAACTCTTTTTAATCAAACCTAGCTAAGACAAGAACTATTTGACAGCCCCAGATAAATTGGCTTTCTCGAATCAGAAAAATTATAGGATTTAAATTTGAATCAAAATTAATTAAATCTCGTTAGCACAAACGTGATCTCGATATCAAAAATTCAATTATATAAATTTAAAGCATTATTAGCAACACTATTTAATAAAACCTAGCTAAGACTAGAACTAATTGACAGCTTCGGACAAAGTTCACTTTATCAGAACAATTATAGGATTTAAATCAACTTTATTTAATTAAATCTTGCGAGCACAAACATAATCGCGATACCGAAAAATTTTAAGATATTTAAGCAAAATTAGCAACTCTTTTTAATCAAACCTAGCTAAGACAAGAACTATTTGACAGCCCCAGATAAATTGGCTTTCTCGAATCAGAAAAATTATAGGATTTAAATTTGAATCAAAATTAATTAAATCTCGTTAGCACAAACGTGATCTCGATATCAAAAATTCAATTATATAAATTTAAAGCATTATTAGCAACACTATTTAATAAAACCTAGCTAAGACTAGAACTAATTGACAGCTTCGGACAAAGTTCACTTTATCAGAACAATTATAGGATTTAAATCAACTTTATTTAATTAAATCTTGCGAGCACAAACATAATCGCGATACCGAAAAATTTTAAGATATTTAAGCAAAATTAGCAACTCTTTTTAATCAAACCTAGCTAAGACAAGAACTATTTGACAGCCCCAGATAAATTGGCTTTCTCGAATCAGAAAAATTATAGGATTTAAATTTGAATCAAAATTAATTAAATCTCGTTAGCACAAACGTGATCTCGATATCAAAAATTCAATTATATAAATTTAAAGCATTATTAGCAACACTATTTAATAAAACCTAGCTAAGACTAGAACTAATTGACAGCTTCGGACAAAGTTCACTTTATCAGAACAATTATAGGATTTAAATCAACTTTATTTAATTAAATCTTGCGAGCACAAACATAATCGCGATACCGAAAAATTTTAAGATATTTAAGCAAAATTAGCAACTCTTTTTAATCAAACCTAGCTAAGACAAGAACTATTTGACAGCCCCAGATAAATTGGCTTTCTCGAATCAGAAAAATTATAGGATTTAAATTTGAATCAAAATTAATTAAATCTCGTTAGCACAAACGTGATCTCGATATCAAAAATTCAATTATATAAATTTAAAGCATTATTAGCAACACTATTTAATAAAACCTAGCTAAGACTAGAACTAATTGACAGCTTCGGACAAAGTTCACTTTATCAGAACAATTATAGGATTTAAATCAACTTTATTTAATTAAATCTTGCGAGCACAAACATAATCGCGATACCGAAACATTTTAAGATATTTAAGCAAAATTAGCAACTCTTTTTAATCAAACCTAGCTAAGACAAGAACTATTTGACAGCCCCAGATAAATTTGCTTTCTCGAATCAGAAAAATTATAGGATTTAAATTTGAATCAAAATTAATTAAATCTCGTTAGCACAAACGTGATCTCGATATCAAAAATTCAATTATATAAATTTAAAGCATTATTAGCAACACTATTTAATAAAACCTAGCTAAGACTAGAACTAATTGACAGCTTCGGACAAAGTTCACTTTATCAGAACAATTATAGGATTTAAATCAACTTTATTTAATTAAATCTTGCGAGCACAAACATAATCGCGATACCGAAAAATTTTAAGATATTTAAGCAAAATTAGCAACTCTTTTTAATCAAACCTAGCTAAGACAAGAACTATTTGACAGCCCCAGATAAATTGGCTTTCTCGAATCAGAAAAATTATAGGATTTAAATTTGAATCAAAATTAATTAAATCTCGTTAGCACAAACGTGATCTCGATATCAAAAATTCAATTATATAAATTTAAAGCATTATTAGCAACACTATTTAATAAAACCTAGCTAAGACTAGAACTAATTGACAGCTTCGGACAAAGTTCACTTTATCAGAACAATTATAGGATTTAAATCAACTTTATTTAATTAAATCTTGCGAGCACAAACATAATCGCGATACCGAAAAATTTTAAGATATTTAAGCAAAATTAGCAACTCTTTTTAATCAAACCTAGCTAAGACAAGAACTATTTGACAGCCCCAGATAAATTTGCTTTCTCGAATCAGAAAAATTATAGGATTTAAATTTGAATCAAAATTAATTAAATCTCGTTAGCACAAACGTGATCTCGATATCAAAAATTCAATTATATAAATTTAAAGCATTATTAGCAACACTATTTAATAAAACCTAGCTAAGACTAGAACTAATTGACAGCTTCGGACAAAGTTCACTTTATCAGAACAATTATAGGATTTAAATCAACTTTATTTAATTAAATCTTGCGAGCACAAACATAATCGCGATACCGAAAAATTTTAAGATATTTAAGCAAAATTAGCAACTCTTTTTAATCAAACCTAGCTAAGACAAGAACTATTTGACAGCCCCAGATAAATTGGCTTTCTCGAATCAGAAAAATTATAGGATTTAAATTTGAATCAAAATTAATTAAATCTCGTTAGCACAAACGTGATCTCGATATCAAAAATTCAATTATATAAATTTAAAGCATTATTAGCAACACTATTTAATAAAACCTAGCTAAGACTAGAACTAATTGACAGCTTCGGACAAAGTTCACTTTATCAGAACAATTATAGGATTTAAATCAACTTTATTTAATTAAATCTTGCGAGCACAAACATAATCGCGATACCGAAAAATTTTAAGATATTTAAGCAAAATTAGCAACTCTTTTTAATCAAACCTAGCTAAGACAAGAACTATTTGACAGCCCCAGATAAATTGGCTTTCTCGAATCAGAAAAATTATAGGATTTAAATTTGAATCAAAATTAATTAAATCTCGTTAGCACAAACGTGATCTCGATATCAAAAATTCAATTATATAAATTTAAAGCATTATTAGCAACACTATTTAATAAAACCTAGCTAAGACTAGAACTAATTGACAGCTTCGGACAAAGTTCACTTTATCAGAACAATTATAGGATCTATATCAACTTTATTTAATTAAATCTTGCGAGCACAAACATAATCGCGATACCGAAAAATTTTAAGATATTTAAGCAAAATTAGCAACTCTTTTTAATCAAACCTAGCTAAGACAAGAACTATTTGACAGCCCCAGATAAATTGGCTTTCTCGAATCAGAAAAATTATAGGATTTAAATTTGAATCAAAATTAATTAAATCTCGTTAGCACAAACGTGATCTCGATATCAAAAATTCAATTATATAAATTTAAAGCATTATTAGCAACACTATTTAATAAAACCTAGCTAAGACTAGAACTAATTGACAGCTTCGGACAAAGTTCACTTTATCAGAACAATTATAGGATTTAAATCAACTTTATTTAATTAAATCTTGCGAGCACAAACATAATCGCGATACCGAAAAATTTTAAGATATTTAAGCAAAATTAGCAACTCTTTTTAATCAAACCTAGCTAAGACAAGAACTATTTGACAGCCCCAGATAAATTGGCTTTCTCGAATCAGAAAAATTATAGGATTTAAATTTGAATCAAAATTAATTAAATCTCGTTAGCACAAACGTGATCTCGATATCAAAAATTCAATTATATAAATTTAAAGCATTATTAGCAACACTATTTAATAAAACCTAGCTAAGACTAGAACTAATTGACAGCTTCGGACAAAGTTCACTTTATCAGAACAATTATAGGATTTAAATCAACTTTATTTAATTAAATCTTGCGAGCACAAACATAATCGCGATACCGAAAAATTTTAAGATATTTAAGCAAAATTAGCAACTCTTTTTAATCAAACCTAGCTAAGACAAGAACTATTTGACAGCCCCAGATAAATTGGCTTTCTCGAATCAGAAAAATTATAGGATTTAAATTTGAATCAAAATTAATTAAATCTCGTTAGCACAAACGTGATCTCGATATCAAAAATTCAATTATATAAATTTAAAGCATTATTAGCAACACTATTTAATAAAACCTAGCTAAGACTAGAACTAATTGACAGCTTCGGACAAAGTTCACTTTATCAGAACAATTATAGGATTTAAATCAACTTTATTTAATTAAATCTTGCGAGCACAAACATAATCGCGATACCGAAAAATTTTAAGATATTTAAGCAAAATTAGCAACTCTTTTTAATCAAACCTAGCTAAGACAAGAACTATTTGACAGCCCCAGATAAATTGGCTTTCTCGAATCAGAAAAATTATATGATTTAAATTTGAATCAAAATTAATTAAATCTCGTTAGCACAAACGTGATCTCGATATCAAAAATTCAATTATATAAATTTAAAGCATTATTAGCAACACTATTTAATAAAACCTAGCTAAGACTAGAACTAATTGACAGCTTCGGACAAAGTTCACTTTATCAGAACAATTATAGGATTTAAATCAACTTTATTTAATTAAATCTTGCGAGCACAAACATAATCGCGATACCGAAAAATTTTAAGATATTTAAGCAAAATTAGCAACTCTTTTTAATCAAACCTAGCTAAGACAAGAACTATTTGACAGCCCCAGATAAATTGGCTTTCTCGAATCAGAAAAATTATAGGATTTAAATTTGAATCAAAATTAATTAAATCTCGTTAGCACAAACGTGATCTCGATATCAAAAATTCAATTATATAAATTTAAAGCATTATTAGCAACACTATTTAATAAAACCTAGCTAAGACTAGAACTAATTGACAGCTTCGGACAAAGTTCACTTTATCAGAACAATTATAGGATTTAAATCAACTTTATTTAATTAAATCTTGCGAGCACAAACATAATCGCGATACCGAAAAATTTTAAGATATTTAAGCAAAATTAGCAACTCTTTTTAATCAAACCTAGCTAAGACAAGAACTATTTGACAGCCCCAGATAAATTGGCTTTCTCGAATCAGAAAAATTATAGGATTTAAATTTGAATCAAAATTAATTAAATCTCGTTAGCACAAACGTGATCTCGATATCAAAAATTCAATTATATAAATTTAAAGCATTATTAGCAACACTATTTAATAAAACCTAGCTAAGACTAGAACTAATTGACAGCTTCGGACAAAGTTCACTTTATCAGAACAATTATAGGATTTAAATCAACTTTATTTAATTAAATCTTGCGAGCACAAACATAATCGCGATACCGAAAAATTTTAAGATATTTAAGCAAAATTAGCAACTCTTTTTAATCAAACCTAGCTAAGACAAGAACTATTTGACAGCCCCAGATAAATTGGCTTTCTCGAATCAGAAAAATTATAGGATTTAAATTTGAATCAAAATTAATTAAATCTCGTTAGCACAAACGTGATCTCGATATCAAAAATTCAATTATATAAATTTAAAGCATTATTAGCAACACTATTTAATAAAACCTAGCTAAGACTAGAACTAATTGACAGCTTCGGACAAAGTTCACTTTATCAGAACAATTATAGGATTTAAATCAACTTTATTTAATTAAATCTTGCGAGCACAAACATAATCGCGATACCGAAAAATTTTAAGATATTTAAGCAAAATTAGCAACTCTTTTTAATCAAACCTAGCTAAGACAAGAACTATTTGACAGCCCCAGATAAATTGGCTTTCTCGAATCAGAAAAATTATAGGATTTAAATTTGAATCAAAATTAATTAAATCTCGTTAGCACAAACGTGATCTCGATATCAAAAATTCAATTATATAAATTTAAAGCATTATTAGCAACACTATTTAATAAAACCTAGCTAAGACTAGAACTAATTGACAGCTTCGGACAAAGTTCACTTTATCAGAACAATTATAGGATTTAAATCAACTTTATTTAATTAAATCTTGCGAGCACAAACATAATCGCGATACCGAAAAATTTTAAGATATTTAAGCAAAATTAGCAACTCTTTTTAATCAAACCTAGCTAAGACAAGAACTATTTGACAGCCCCAGATAAATTGGCTTTCTCGAATCAGAAAAATTATAGGATTTAAATTTGAATCAAAATTAATTAAATCTCGTTAGCACAAACGTGATCTCGATATCAAAAATTCAATTATATAAATTTAAAGCATTATTAGCAACACTATTTAATAAAACCTAGCTAAGACTAGAACTAATTGACAGCTTCGGACAAAGTTCACTTTATCAGAACAATTATAGGATTTAAATCAACTTTATTTAATTAAATCTTGCGAGCACAAACATAATCGCGATACCGAAAAATTTTAAGATATTTAAGCAAAATTAGCAACTCTTTTTAATCAAACCTAGCTAAGACAAGAACTATTTGACAGCCCCAGATAAATTGGCTTTCTCGAATCAGAAAAATTATAGGATTTAAATTTGAATCAAAATTAATTAAATCTCGTTAGCACAAACGTGATCTCGATATCAAAAATTCAATTATATAAATTTAAAGCATTATTAGCAACACTATTTAATAAAACCTAGCTAAGACTAGAACTAATTGACAGCTTCGGACAAAGTTCACTTTATCAGAACAATTATAGGATTTAAATCAACTTTATTTAATTAAATCTTGCGAGCACAAACATAATCGCGATACCGAAAAATTTTAAGATATTTAAGCAAAATTAGCAACTCTTTTTAATCAAACCTAGCTAAGACAAGAACTATTTGACAGCCCCAGATAAATTGGCTTTCTCGAATCAGAAAAATTATAGGATTTAAATTTGAATCAAAATTAATTAAATCTCGTTAGCACAAACGTGATCTCGATATCAAAAATTCAATTATATAAATTTAAAGCATTATTAGCAACACTATTTAATAAAACCAACTAAATCAAAAGCTATTTGACATACCCGGAAAAATTGGTTTACCGCATCAGAAAAAAAGGGATTTAAATTTAAATCAACTTAATTTAGTTATATCCAACGTGCATTAAATTAAAACAAAATTAGTAACACTGTTTAATCAAATCTAGCTAAGACAACAGCTAATTGCTAGCCCCGGATAAATTGGTTTACGGTATCAGAAAAATTATAGGATTTAAATTTAAATCAACTTCTGTAATTTAATCCAGCGTGGATAAAAATACCCTCCATACCAAAAATTCTGCGATATAAATTTAAAAGTGCCATTGGCAACACTATTTAATCAAACCTAGACAACAACTATTTGACAGCTGGGGCTCCATTGAACTCATTAGTGTAAATTAAAGAGATGCAGGCAGACAATAGTGTATAATTTGTTGTGGTTCGCGATTCCAAAAATTTCAAGAAAAAAAAAAGTTAAATTTCATTGTAAATCGAATAATATAACTTTTCCTCTTACTTTGGGTTGCAAATAACCAACTCACCATCATTCACACCAATGACAGAAAAAAAATGCAGTTTGCTATACATCCTCATAAAATAATTTTTCAACGTAGCATTGATTTCTGGGTTTAGAAAGAAAGATTAATCATTGAAATGCACCATTACAAATTACTAATGGATTCCCTGTAGCACTTGGAAGTCATTAATTTAACCTCTTGGACGATATTTTCACATTTTGACATGTAATTTCCCCACTAAATGGCATCAGAAGCTTGAGTAAAAAATTTAAATAAAATGTTATATGCTGGGAATGAATTGCAGAAATGAAGCATGAACAAATCATACTGTTCAAGTTGTTTTCGAAGTCTTCTTCTTCATATGAAATGATGCTTTTTTTACGAATAATATACTATTTTCATAACTGCTGCAAGTTTTCAACAGTTACTCATAATAGTTAGGACAAGTTTAGCCTATATATATCCCTGTCTATGCTTATTCTGAAAATGGCGCACGACGTGAATATGGTGAAAAGCCACAGTTTTGTGGATATGAAAAGCTGTTCTGGTTTAATTTTTTTAGCATTTAAAAACTTACTCATAGGCTGCATTATCTGGGCTCATAAAATTTTGTAAAAATTTAGAATAAGGCAACGATATTAAAAATTTTCTTCTAGTTGGAAAAATATCACCAAATCGGCGATTTTTTAAAAAATTTAATAACTCTTTAAAATATTTGAGTTATTAATCAGTTCCAAAACTCAGATAATTCTTCACAGCAAGATGATATATATACTTTAGGATACGTTTACATATATATGTTTAACTTCAAGGTTACATATACGTTTTGTTTCTAGTGCAAGGTACTTAAATTGTGTTTTTTTGTATTTTCCTTGGCGTGACCATGTGAAGTAAAGATGAAAGTTAACTAACAATAATATATAAAAAAATTAAAATTATTTTAACATTGTGGCCAATTTCTGTATAATAGTTATCGATATAAGTTTTTATATCATCTATTATCATAAATTATATTTTATAATATTACTTTTCAACTCTCGGTCAAAAAAAATCAATGACAGAAATTTGAACTTAAAACTTTTAAAACATATAACATAGCAAAAAAAAAAAGGACAAAGAAATGCGTTTGAAAACTCAATTTACAAGTTGATCGTAAAAATGACTACAAAGTTGACCTTTTGTACCGGAAATAAATGTTTTGACTATAAAACTCTTGGCAGATACTTCATAATTGATTTAAAATTTCACATCTGTTTCTTGAATTTTGCTTGTAATATTCTATAGCAGTAATAAATGTACAATTTTCTTAAGTTTTATCAACATTAAGACAGCAAATTATAACTTAACAGTTTTCAAAGTACCTGTAGTACCTGTTGCTTGGGAACTATTTCCATAAATGCCTGTTTTTCCATTTACTTCAACTCCCAAGCATTGACCGTAAGAAGGTATAAAATCATTTTTCAGCATGTTGTGAAAATGTAAAAAATTAAAAACGTACTTTTGATCGCTGAATTTTTGTAAAATTCCTACATTATTAAGTAAATTATTTAGACTGCACCAGATATATAAATATTAAAAATCAATATAATTTAATCCAAGTAATTTAAAGCAATTGGAACAACATTGCATCCGAAATATTTTAATCAATGTAACTAGTAAAACTGCAGTGATTTTTCTAAAGGGAATTACTTTGAGGATGAGAAGATTTAAGATAAAATTCTGTCGTGTGTGAAAATTATGCACTGAATATTTCTATGATTGAATAAAAGATCAGATTTATACGAGAGATCTTATCCATATCTATATCCTGGAAAATGTCATTGTAGACAATATGGAACTGTTGAATTAGTTTTAAAAATGTTTTTAAACGATTTAATCGATGTTTTGTGTCTGATGGTCTTAAATTTTACTGTCATCGCTACATAAAAACTAAATAAATTTTCAGCATTTTAACTTTATATACTGCATAACTAGAAAAATTTACTTATTAAAAAAGAAAAGGAGAATCTTCGGTGTAGCAGATGATTTTAAAACAAATTCAAAACGAGTAATACGGGAACTCAATGACTCATTAAAAACTTAAATACAGTGGATAGAAAGCTATATTCTGAACTTCAAAACTTTTCTAGACGGGGAAATATTGACGCAAAATCAATACGTCTAAACTTTTCAAGACTTCAAAATATAATCGGACAGGAAAAGATTTTAGAGAGAAAAATCGAAGGCAAATTCAATATTTCACAACAGTGAAAATAGTTTTAAGCTGTAATATTTTTTCAGTTTTTCTTATGTCGAAGGTTATTTTAATGCTCATAAGTATTAGTTATGAGGTCGGAGTGTTTAGGGAAACTTAACTAATACTTGATTCGATATTTTACTATCATTTAATTCTTTAATATTCCAGGTTTCTGCATGTAACTTGGTTACTTCCTACACTGTAAAAAAATTTCGTGCATTTGTTCACCAAAAATGGTAGCAACTACTTTACACCAAAGTGATGTTTTACTAAGTGCTACACTTCACCAAAAACAACTAATTTAGTGAAATACCTACACTGTTCTTCTACACTATTTTATTTTATTTTATAACCGTCGTTGAGCAGCCAACCCAATTAAGAGTTTACGATTACTAATGTTCAACTCCGTAGTCTTGTAATTTTGAATCAAATACCGAAGACATGGAAATTCCCGGATCAGTACCCCTAAAGGTATGATTTGTTATGGGAACATGGAGGACGTTGTGACTCGCGACAGATTTACATGCACCAGTCACCATTCACTACACAGGGAGTCTCCGGCCGGTGGGGATCGAACCCACGACCTATAATGGGAACGAAAATAGCCACGAAAATAATGGGCAAATTTCTATACCTTACAATTAAAATTTTTTCCGACTATTATTAAGTAAAGTAATAAGAAAGTTATCAATATTTACTAAATAGTATTTTTTGAATATAATTTCCATTGGATAAACACATTTTATAATTGTGTGCAAAAAATGTTCAATTCATTAAAAAATGTTCTCAAAATAAAGCGTAATACGAAAAAAGTAAAATTCACAAAGGGTCCAAACTTTGGAGTGCTTTACTGACCAAACTATTGGGACCATATTTTCCACATATCTTAGGGGTCAGAAATCCGAATCAGTCAAAAAAAAAAGTGTGTTCTTGTTGTCAGAGAAAAAATTTGCTCAGACAAAGCACGCTTTTGTGTCTGATTTCGTAACTTAAAATACCGTCTGCACTTATTAATTAGCATAGTTGAGATCCCTCTCGAGCCGTTAAGATCGAGTCCTAGAGCGTAAATATCCGATCATTAGATCCAAAGTTATTTCGGGCGGTTTATTTTTTTCGCACTGTACGTGAACAAATATAGGGAACATAATAAAAAACTTTTGAAAATAATAAAAAACCCTAAAATATATCTATATTTCAAGTGAATTGAAGTGAACACAAAACCATGTAATTCTTCAAACTTGGTACCAGTTATGATTCTTCCTCACAATTTGGAACACGTAGGAATTTTGTTATTAGTAATGGGCAATTTGTTGACAATGATTTATCCCCACAGTAACCTGATTTTTCCCTTATTACTTTTCCCCTTCTGGCATTATTATTGATTGAAGACATGAATTTTCCTTTGTGATCTGGGGGTATTTATGTGGAAGATAGATTTATCTTTGAGTAACAGGAATTATTTTTTTCTTTCCCTTTGGGACTGTATTTGAAGATGAATCTGGTTGATCGCTATTTTGTCCCAGAATCTTGTTGCTCATCTTCTTAATTTTTTTTCCTCTTTGATAAATAATAAAAAGAAATAAATAAGCAATCAATAAGATAACTTAGATGAGGCCTACTATTTTCTTTAGTGTACATCGCAATCTTCCAACCAAAGTGAAATCAAACTGAAGTAGCATTCATAATTTATTAAACAAATTTTTGTTTTATTACATAAGAATTCTTATACTCGATTCAAGTCTTTCGTTACAATCGAATTCTTATTCCAGTTGTAGATAAACAGATTAAAAATTGCTTAACCTGGTGATTATATAAAGGATACAAATCGAAATTTTCCAGACATTTTTCACAAATTTGACTAACTATTGAATAATAAAAATCTTAACAAGTTTAAGTGTTTTAATATTCTTCCAACAAAAATAATTCTAACATTTTTTTTAAAAAAAAAACTTATTCATTATAGTGTCTATATGATTTGCTTATCATAAATTTGCAATGCAAAAATGAAATTTATTGAATTACAATAATGGTATTTAAAAGCTCTGAATTGTTTATAATTTTTTTATAACCTGTATAGGTTTAGTTTAAATCATCTTGGTCATCAATTATAAATTATAATCATTTTAAAAATACTTTGATTGGTTAGAATCTTCCACGCAAATTGTGACGTGTGACGAGAGTCACCTGTCACAATTTATGAGCGAAAAGATTCTGCCCTAGAGATACTCTATGACATGGAGAAAACCTTTTGCAGGAACAGAATCTTATCTGGACAAAATATCTAGTGGATAAGAATTTGTATTACACGTAAGACACACGAGAGATTTTGTATATTTAAGAATTTATCCAAACGGTATTTTGTATCCGTTTCCCCGGCACTAGATGTCCGAATTTTTTGCGATATTTCGCACTTACGAGATTTTGCTCCTGCAAAATTATCGCGAGTGTTTTTTTTATCTAAAAAAGTCCTAAATCTTAACATTTTCATTTTGAAACCCGACATGCTAAAAAACACCAAAGAGAAAAGTTAGAAAAATGTAAAACTCGTTATTAATTTATTTACTATAATTAAAATGATTGATTTCAATTAAATCAGAATAAAAAATATTTTATGAACATCAATATCATGGAATTATACAGTTCAGTTTTTATTTGTTTATTTATTTAATTATTGACTAGTTTAATTGCGGTAGTTTAAAGTCCCGTTAAAGCAAATTTCATATAATACCGATATGTGCAAATTTTAGCATTAGCAACTATGTATGTGGATTATCAGCTTACATGAATATAAGAAAAAAATTTTGTATCAATCTTCAAAATTTACACGTAGCTGAAAATACAATGATTTATGTAGAGAAAAATATTCTGGTAAAATTGACGAACTTTATGGTAATGATATTTCTAGTTAAAAAAAGCATAGTTCTGGTTAATAAAACCGAAACATACAGTATTTAAACCATTCAGTGGGTAATTTTTCCATTCATATGACAATGGTTTACCGGAAATTCTGGATTTTCAAAATTATAGTTCTTATTTTCACTCATTCAATAAAAAATGTAAAACTGAAAAATGAATAACAACGAATTAAGGTTTTTTATGCCATGCTCTAAGGTATGATAAAGTTACCAAGTTTTATCGTATATTATAAACCAGTATTTTATTGAGAACTTTTCCAAAGCGCTTCGGTAAAAATTCCCGAGCTTTTCAATGCTCCCATAGAAACAGAAACAAGGTAAATTTTACCATCTTCTGCTAATTTTGATCACATATTTTTCCCTCAATGTACTAAGCAAATGAATTTTCAATTTTTGTAGGAATATTTTAAAATTTGTTAGTATATTAGTTTATAATTTCTACTGACAACGATTAGAAATCTTTATGCTTCTTAATTGACACAGATGTTCCACATTAAATATCAGTAAAGAAAATATTGCTTAGAAAAACTAAACGAACGGTTTTATTGGCATTCTTTCGCTTCGTTGGGCAATTTTTCTCTCAACCTTGAAAGAATCAATGATATAAATTCTAGAAGATTTAGTTATTGTAAGCCAGTAGCGTGAAATCTTTTATTTCCAGTTCATTACTTGGAGATAAAACCAAAATTTATTTCAGTTGAGTAAGTCCCTTAGGTTTTCACTATTAATTTGATAAACACTTTACACAGCTAGCTGGATCTAATTAAAAACTAAGAA
Organism: Parasteatoda tepidariorum; assembly: GCF_982258835.1. Lineage (NCBI taxonomy): Eukaryota > Metazoa > Arthropoda > Arachnida > Araneae > Theridiidae > Parasteatoda > Parasteatoda tepidariorum. The sequence goes on along the minus strand of NC_141756.1, from coordinate 11,348,664 downwards.
TTTTGCAATAGAAGCAACTTAAACGGTGCCTCATCACTTTAAATGTAGCATAAATGAAAATAATAAATAAGTCCAAAGTTAAAAATAATTATAAAATTACTTAAAAATGATAATTGTTCATTTAATTGAAAAATTATTTATCTTTTAATAATAATTTTTAAAATAAATTTTTTTTAAAAGAATTTTTTTTTTCAAAGTTTTTCTGAATATACTTTGTAAAATATTAATTTAATGTGCATTATCTTTAATGGATGTTTCAAAACTTATGCTAGAAGTAATTTTAATAGAGAATTCGTATGCCTCCATCGCGATTGCTCCTCACTATGCATGCAAAGCTGATACTTTCGCAAATCCTTTCGGATTGCTTCAAATTAGAGCATTAAAATCTGGCATAGTTTGTTGACATGAGTCTTTCAGTTTGATTTCTCATTTCGGTTCAGCTTATAGCTCAATTTGCTCTACTTATATTTTAAAAACGCCAGAAATTTTTCTTTCATTGGTTTTACGAAAAAGCACTATTTTTAAAATTGATTTTAAAATTTTTCATCAATAATAACTACGATGCAGCTTTGGAAGAATTTTATATATTTTTAATAATGGATCGTAAAACGTGTACAATTCGCTATCCCAACGCTCGAGTTCGCCCTTTTATTTGTTAAGTTTTCATTTAGTTCTATCAGAATCATTGGCAGAATAGGACGCCATTTTTTAGGAGCAAATAAAAAGCGAAATTTCTTTAAGGAAAAGGCTGAAAAACTTCAAAAAAGACCCAGAACATAAATAAATCTTTCTGAAATAGAACGCGCCCAACATTTGAAGAACAATTTTTCAATAATTTTTACCTTTCTATTATCAACAACATAACTTCTGATTTAACGATCTCATACAACAGTATGAGATCGCGACAGATGTGTGTATTACGGTAAAATGATTTTTTTTGTCTTCATTTCATTACAAATTGAAGCAAAGTCAACATTGCTTACTTCATTCCAATGAATAACTGTGATTTCAGAACGTACAGAACTGTAATAGTTATAGAATATTCTTCTTCTTTACAGAATATGTATATAAATTATTTCTGTATCTATATAATTCGAAAAACGAAAATAAGGAATCATCCGAATTACTTCAAATAGTATCATTTCTGTTGATTATTAATAAGTTTTTAGTGTTTTCCTGGTAAGTATTTTTAAATTTTGAATGATAAATTTCAACTAGAATTCATCTATTCTGTTTTTAAGTTACATATTGAAATTAATATCGAGATCTTGCAATTATAAAATTTTATTGTGTGGCATGTCATATTAAAGTAATGAAGGGGTAATCTATGTATGTATTATTTGAGAATAAAGTTTTCAAACGAAGAAAATATCATTTTGCAATTCTCCGGATTTATAAATCAGGTATAAATGTTATGATTTTTATAATAAAAAATTTACCTGTAAGTTTTTTTTTCTGATTTGATGATATTTCTCTATAGAATAGTTTTCTATGTATGATTAAGAATTTAAAAAAAAAGCATGAAAGTTTTGCATTTTAATTTGAGTAATTTTTAGAATCGCTTTTTTTCTTCGTTTTTTTGTAAGCATTCTTTATTTTGCGTTTCTTAGTTTATAAACAATGATTTTTATCGAAACTAAAATTTTTTGATGGAAATTGTTGCCAAAAAACTTTTTTTGCTAAATTAAATGATATAAAATTATGGGCTTACGTACATTTTTTACATATTTTATTGTTTGAAGTAATATGATTCATAGAACTATGGAATGTAAGGTTTAAATAGGCCTTTCACGTTATATCCTTAAATTTAGTAAAAGGATTTCATAGGTATTAGGTTTTAACTCTAATAAGAAGATACATTTTTTTTCTGTTTATTCACAAATATTTTTCCGATGTGTTTTGGATGCTCCTTCTCTTAACAAAAGGATATATCATTTTGTTTTCACTTGCATAAGAAAGAATATCCAACATTTTTCTTTTTTAAATCTAATAAGCCACAATGAAGAAGGAACGTTACAATGCTACACGCTACATTAAAGACGTCTCCAGAGCAACTGAATGACAGTTCATATAGAAATCGCAGCTATTCGTTTCATACAACAACGCCCCCTATAGTTCGTTGCGATCGCGAATACAATGTCAACGCAGTTTAGTTCTTCCTAACAAATCGTCTGATTCAAACTGAATAAAAAAAATAGGATAAATTTTAGTGATTTTCATTTACGTAATTCCATTATATAAATACTCAATATCAGTATCGAGATACCTAGGGCAGTAAGCCTAAATTTCGAGATTAATCCTATTATTTATCTTATTAAAGGACATGCACAAGGTCAGTCAGCCAACTGGTTAAAATTCAGAGGACTCACCAAAGGATAGTAAGCACCACTACAACACAATAGGACCAATCAATGGATACCTGCAAGGGATACATACAAGTGACGTAATGTGGGTATCTCGATTCTGATTAGTTGTTGAAACGTGGCTTTTGTTTACGATAGCAACTGCTCTTTCCATTCTCCTTAGAGCAGGCAAGCCCTCCAAGTATTAATTCCTTTAAGTGATACATTCTATATTCTTACACAAAGATTCTTTCACAAATATCTCCATTATTTTCTTGCATATTTCTTTCATAACTCATAAACAGGCACAAAGCCATGCAAAACACAAACAAACTAATTATTCATCGAAGTTGCCAGGTACCAAAATTAAAAATATACCAAGTTTACAATAAAATATCTAAGCAAATAAAAAATCTAAGTAAAAGACGTAGACAAGAAAGTATTATATTTCATAAAATTCGATGTACGATACAGTGCTGTATTTAATTTACTTCACGCTAATTAACATTCTAACATATTTGGAGAAACTTAGGTCATATGTCCACGTATTTGAAAGTCCACATTTTTCGAAAACTATTATCAATTCTATTACATGAAGGGGATTCTAGAATTATAACCCTCAATGAGCTAGTAAAAAAAGAAACTAGAAAATATGCACAAAAGTTTTCGTTGATTAATAATGAAGCAAGGAAAAAAAAAGGATCGCAATATCTTTAGAATCACTAGTCTAAATGGGTATGCGTAAAACTAGTTTGATTGCCTGGTGAAACTTATTTTCTGTCTTTTTTATTCGACAATGAAACATGTGTTTTAGCGTTTTATATCTTTCCTCGCTTTTCAATCAGTTCGTTAAGGTAGTTAATTATGAATCATTCCGTTTTTATATATTTACTGTATGAATGCTTGTAATAATTTGTAATATTTTTTCTTATTAATTTTTACGGAGTTTGCTGAAAATATTTAAGGGTTTAGTAAAATATGTACAAACTAGGAGGCTCCGCCCCCTGCTCGCTAACGCTCGCCAACCCCCCAGAAATGCTACGCAATCCTATGTGGTTCACGCCGTGAACCATGGCTCGCTGCGCTCGCTCGCCAATGAACACAATGTTCTAGCACAAAGACATAATATATTATCATCAAAGACATAGTATTTTATCATCAAAGACATAGTATTTTATCATCAAAGACACAGTATTGTACTTATGTAGAAGAATTCTACCAATGTTCTTATTGGCTTTTAAAAAAGTATATTAGCTATTTAGATTGTACATGGCGACAAAATCAAAACATAAGCTAAATAAGAAACATATTAGCAAAATAAATTATCAAATATTACTTCACTAATATTCTGCATTTTAAAGCGTGAAAATTCAATGCATAAATAAACGCGAAATATAAAAAAAATTCAATGCATTCAATACAAACACTTAAACGTTTTTTAGACGTTTAGGTAGCTCCCAGTAGAAAAATATCAATTCAACAGCGGCCTTTTAAAGCATTCTCGCTTCAATTAATTAATTAATTCCTAATTGGGTATAATATAGCCTACGTCACAGGTTGTGTTGTTCCTACTAAATTTAACCCATGAACAGCATTTTCTGCGAGCCTAACTTCAAGCCACAAATAAACAAACGAAGTGTTCGATCGTTTAAATAGCTGCTCGCCAGATTTTATTGCATTATAAAGAAAAGTTATTGAAACTAAATACAACTAAATAAACAACAACAACTAAAACAAATAACAACAACTACCAATAACAATAACTAAATAAACAACAACTAAATTTCATTCGTTTAGCATTGCGTCATATGTTGTTCCTACTAAATCGAAGTAGTTGTGTTTTTATCATATTATACCCAATTGAGTTTAAATTAAATATTGTCATGTTTTTAGTGCATGAATCTGAATTGAACAACCTGATAATGCTCACTCTGGTTATTGGTATCTGGTTGCTCACTACGTGCTCTTGCGCGCCGAATGCAATCAATTAAAAATGAAAACTGCTGCCAGCGCGAGAAAAGAAATATCATCGGTTTTATTGATACATACATACGTACGTATTAGCGTTTTATATAATAAGATAGATAATTTATTTCTGCAAGTATGTTTTTAATGCATTATCTAATGCCTGCTTTAGTAAATATTTCTCACCAAACTATAACTTCCACAATCAACCCGAATCTCCTAAGTTCTTCAATAAATTAGATTCAGACTGTCATCATAACAGAGACTTCATAATGAGCCTACTCTAGACCGTGTTGACTCTTCATTAATCATATGTACCTGCTGAGTGTGGGCATAGCACACTTGGCGATTTGAAATCGTGTAAAAATACTAATAAGCAGTTTCTCTTCGGAATAAAATTTATTGTTCAATCTGATGAGTGACCATAATAAAAACGTAATAAATTATATTTTTTGATAAAATTATTAATAAAAAAATTTTTTATACAGTCGGCGTGATTTTGGGTTCTTTTATTTTATGCAGAGCATTATAGTAAACATTGCAGTACTCAGATTCTCCAACAAAAATGAATTCTGTGTAAATGGCTGTTATGATGACAAAAAAATTTAGATTTAAATAAACTATATTTTAACATTAATATACTAAAACTGTAAAAAAAAAGAAAATTTGAATTTTTAGCAACATTAACTATAGAGAAAAGAAAATTTAACGGTTATAGTTTCAAAACTTTTTGATTAATTTATTTCTTTATTTATTTCTCCTTTATAGTTCCATAGTTAAATGAGCTATAAAATTTTCACAAATCTAGTTTACAAATTTTGTTATTATCACTTACTAAAATGCAGAATACTTAACAAGATCTTCTTCTTGAATATGAATTTCTGAAAATTTTTGCTTTAAAATTTTTTTTTGCGAATAGGGTACAAAGATTTAAAGATGACATCAACTGATTTAATTTTAAATCATTGTTTCATTGTTCAACTTTCTTTATTATATCTGTTTTTCCAATTTTGAAAGTCAAGACTTTACTTAGTGGATAAAAAGTATAATTATGAGGAAGTGCTCTGCTGTTTCGATAATGTGAGTTTCAAAAATAAATTTTTCTTCGTCCCATATTAGTCGCAGTATCTTTGAACTAGTTATGTTTAGTGAAAGTTACCCTCAGATTTACAATGTACCTCAAGGCCATTCAACGGCAGCGTTAGAAATTCTAAGTTTAGTTCAACCCTATTTTAAGGCTATGTAACGAAGCGTGCTTGCAAACGTTTTTAATCAATGTACCACTCGACAAAAAATACAGTAATTATTCGAAGGCATAAGAATTAGACCAAAATTTGAATAAGCCATAAAGCGAATA